>NW_012103166.1:696273-795734 GCF_000951045.1 Mandrillus leucophaeus
ATATATATATATATGTATATATCTCCTCTGTTTGTCTTAGATTTGGTTTCCTTGTCCAAAAGCAGGAATAATAAATATCCACTACATAGAGTTGTAAGAAGTAAGATATAAAGTGTTCAGAGTGCTTATTAGCACTTTGCCTGCCCATACAGTAGGCTCTCAGTGAAAGGAAACTGCTATTGCTTTTTTTATTACTGTTTTTGCAAAGTTAAGGACACATCAGGCATGCTTTTTTTAAAAAGCCATGTGGAGGGCAGGATTGACATCCATCCTCTATGACAAAAGAATCTATGACTTTTCTTTCCTGGATAAATGGACACGCATCTCTCCACACTGTCTAGACAGAGTGAGGGACTGCTAAGCTACAGACATAACCAAAGCTTTCCTCACAAAGCATTTCAGGATCTGCTCCAGAGTCCAAAAAAATAAATAAATAAACTGTTAAGCTGTAAAGTTCTAGACCTTGAATATCTGAAACTGGAAATATTTCAAATTTAAATTTTCAAAGAATTTCTTATCACCCACCTAAGCTACATCACCACGGTAATATACCCCAAATAACCTGGGGAGAATTGATTACACTATGAACCCCTAAGTAACTAAACTAGTTGTCATACTTAATTTAAATCAGTGTAATGGAGCACATAACATCAAAATGATTCATATTTTAGAGGTGGAGCTACTTTTAGTTTATAACAGTCATATCAACAAGAAGCAAAATAATACTTAACCTGTTTTCAGTAGCCTGAGAATGTGCCTGCAAATCATCTAAAAATGACCTTGCATCACTAAAATACAAATTCAAAAGAGTACCATAACTGAATTATCATCTGATCTGTTAAAATACCATTCCTATTGTTGCTCAGCATCGTTGCAATTGAGGTTCTGTCAAGTATATTTGTGTCTAGAGCAAGATCATCGGAATACAGAGGCTCCTAGATAAACTGCTTGGGACACTTTTTACGTTGCTTATAGCTGGCTTAAACAAGAATGGAGTTTTCTGACATTTGTGTAGACCTGGAAACAAAGCTCAATCCTAAAGTATGTGGAATAAAAGCAGAAACACAAAGCAGATTGCCAAAGATGCCATCAACCATGATCATACTGACTATATTATGGTGAAATCAACTTCAGATTTTAGTCAGTTACTGTTGTTAGCCAAAGCTGTTAAATGGTTTTCAGATATTTAAGTCTTAATATTTTAAATATATTATAGACTGAAATCTAATTCTCTATATTGCTGCTTCTGAAAAAAAGCAAAAGAAAATAGACATTTTCAGCCGGCGCGGTGGCTCATGCCTGTAATCCCAGCACTCTGGGAGGCCGACGGGGGCAGATCACAAGATCAGGAGATCAAGACCATCCTGGCTAACACGGTGAAACCCCATCTCTACTAAAAAATGCAAAAATTAGCCAAGCGTGGTGGCGGGCGCCTGTAGTCCCAGTTACTTGGGAGGCTGAAGCAGGAGAAGGGCGTGAACCCAGGAGGCGGAGCTCGCAGTAAGCCGAGATTGTGCCACTGCACTCCAGCACTCCAGCCTGGGCAAGAGTGAGACTCTTGTCTTAAAAAAAAAAAAAAGAAAATAGACATTTTCATACCCAGATTGTGGCCTAAAATCATACCGTCCTAATTCTAGGAATATATAATTATTCTCTGTCATCACCAACAAACTTTGACTAGTGCAACAAAATATCACAATTCTTTCTCACCTTCTTTGAAAATGGTAAAGATTCTGCCAGTATTAAGTTTGAGGACATTAACACTGAGGGAACTATTTTTGCAGATGTTTCAACTTTCCTTTTGTTGTGTTCTGCAACTGTATGTGAGCTGATAAAAACTTATGGTAAAGTATTATAGTATAAAACAAGAGCTGTCAGAATTTAGACTTTTTAGTTCAGTAATTCCACTTTAGGGATTTTAACTTCAGGATAAATATTTTGGAAAGAAAAAGGCTACCATGTACAGACAGAGGAATCTCATAATATATATAATAATAAATTATATAATAAAAATTCTGTATTAATATATAACAAAAAGGAGAGCCAATGTAACCTGAATGGTCAACAGTAGGAAATTGTTTTAATACATTACGAAATCTCCGTTTTTATGTAGCCATAAAAAACAATTTTCCTGAAGCTTATGGACATTCGTGGAAATACTCATCCTAATTTATGTAGAGAAAATTTTAAAATCTCATGAACCTTGTTGGTTACTATTGTCAAAATGTTTATTTTCATGTGGATAGGGACTAGACAGAAATATACAAAACTGTAAACTGTTGTGCTAAATTAGTGGGTATGGATGTTAACTTTTTTTTCCAAAAAAATATTCTTTATAAGTTGTTTTTAAAATGCTTTAGTATCTAGAGGCATTATTGTTAATCATGGCTCTGATTGACATGAGAATCTCTTGAAAATTACGCATACTACTCTCAATTCTTAAAGTATAATTTATTTGGGGTGTGTGTGGTTTTTTTTGTTTGTTTGTTTGTTTTGAGACAATCTTACTCTGTCTCTGGAGTACAGTGGCGTGATCTCAGCTCACTGCAACCTCTAACTCCTGGGTTCAAGTGATTCTCATGCCTCAGCCTCCCAAGTAGCTGGGATTACAGGTGCGCACCACCATACCTGGCTAATTTTTTGTAATTTTAGTACAGACGGGGTTTCACTTTGTTGGCCAGGCTGGTCTCGAACTCCTGGCATCAAGTAATCTGCCTGCCTTGGCCTCCCAAAGTGCTGGGATTACAGGAGTGAGCCACTGTGGCCAGCCAAAATTCATAGTATAATTTCTTACGTTGACTGAAAAAATATATATATATATATATTTTATATATATAAATAACATATATAATATATATATGAATGGTCAACATAGGAAATGTTCAACATTTATATATATAAAATATATAATATATATTATATGTGTCTTATTTTCTTTGTATGCCCAGTCAACTCATTCACTCCATTTAGGAGACCATGCATCTGGAACATCTAAAGTAATAAATCTCAGGACATTACTGTTTTCTTAATCAAATACAAACTGTTTTAGAGATCATCTGCTCAGATGAGTTGAATGTGAGATGTTGTAGGGAATTTCAACTAGAGCAGTTTTCTGTGTTTATCTCTTTGGTATATTGGTCATCTGCATAAAATTTCGTTCAATGCAGTGGTTCTGCTGTTAAAAACCACTGATTTCAGTCCACCCCTCATTATCTACCGAGAAGTGGTCATCTATCCCATGGTTATGTATATTCAGTAATAGACATTACTGCAAGAATGAACACCTTTTTATCTTTGCATCACTCTATTAGAAAAGTTTATCCTTTTTTCACCCTGAAATTTATTTCTGTATGCCTTCTTCCAGTCAGTGATTCTACTGTGAAATTATAACAGAACCATCCAGATCCATGTAAAAGTCCTTCAAATGTTAATGATAGCTAACTTGCCCTCCATACTAATGACAGCTTTAACTCCTAATCCTGGATTTGTTCTAAAGTATTAAGGTGTTGGATTTTCTACACAATTGTATGTCATCTGTACATTGCATAAACATGTCAGTTTTTTACCTCTATCCAAGCAACTAATAAAACATATCAAAGAGGACAAGGCAGAGCCTACTAGAAATGTTTTGCCTTTATTCAAGTTACTGATACATTAATTGGAACTGGACTGGGTTTCCTAGAAATTACTCTTCTGGTGGTCTCTTAGTTGATTGGTCATTCCTCTTAGTGACTGGTCATTCCTCTTGTTTGCTTAACTACAGACCAACATTTAAAATACTCATTTGTATGAGGAGGTTGTAAAAAAAAACACTTTGTAAAATGCTTCTTTCTTTTAAGAAAACTTTCAGCTTTTTTCCATAAAAAAAAAAGGAACCATATCAAAGATGGAAATCAAACCGTTGTTTTTAAGACTTGGGGAAATTTCTAGTGCCTAAATATCTGTAAGCTGTGAGTTTCTGTAATCCATTTTAGATTTGTTTCTTGGACTATAGATTGTGAGTTTAAAGACATTTAAAATGTATACATTGCCCTTACCTTCCTTGAGGCACATTTTTTTTATTAGGATTTTTGTTACATCCTTTCAAGTTGAAAACCCTTCTAACAGAAGAGGGAATCATGATAACATTTGGATGAGGTCATTGTACGTGGTGAGCCAACTTAACTTGTCTTCATCTTGGTTTGAAAAGCTCTTGCTGTTACTTTATTTGCGTTGAGATTATTGCAATTACTTGATCAAAGTTTGTTCATACTTTTCTATTTCTTGTTAGTTGTTAGCCTCTTTTGAAGACTTTAGCACCGAATCATACCTGTTTGTTCTTCAAACTTCTAAAAATTCATCTGGCTAAAATCTGGTTCAGATTTTGCTATGGCTGGTGGTCCCTTTGTCTTACAATTACAATTACTTTCACCTCAGAATTCCTGTTACCTACATACTAGCCAATTCTTTTTAGTTGGGCAGAATTAAGCACAGAATAATTTCTCTCATTGTTTGTTTCTACTGTTTTTGAGAGGTGAAATGTTAAGCAAATGGTCAGTTTATTAGATGCTTGCTTTTCTAAAATGAGAGTTACCCTCCCTCATCCTTTCCCCAAGTACTATTAATATTATACCTGGCCTTTGGGCCAGTTTTACAGTGTACATTGGGAAAGCTGTATTCATATTCTGTCTAATGTAGAAGCTGCAGTGCATGCCCTGTTGTTTTTCTTTGTAAAGTTCTTCCTGTTTTCTCTTTATCTTAACCCAAATAGATGTTAAATTTCATAAAAGTCTGCAACTTTAAAAAAAAAAAGGCATTTTTGTCTTATCAAGAACATAATAGTGTATAGTTATTTTAGGAAATAAAAATTACCTCTATTCTACTTTCAAAGATAATCACACATAACATTATGTTTTAGTCTGTATATGAATGGGCAGAGAGACATGCTTTTTAAAAAAATGGGCTTAGGCTATTTAGAGGGTGAAGGTATATGACTATAGTATTCAGCCAATATCCTAAGGCTATACCATAATTAACTTACTATTCTTGGACATTTGGTTTGTGTTGAAGATGGGGTTTTTTGTTTTTGTTGTTCTGAAAAATGCTTTGAAGATATCTTTGCATAAAGCTGTACTTATTCTTCTAAATTTTTAGAAGTAGAGTCAAAAAGTATGAAGAATTTTAAAGTTTAATGTCAAATTGCTTTCCGAAAGCTTGTTCCGCTGTCAGTTCATACTCACCACTGTCAATACAGGTACTTTTCTATTTCCCCATTGCCCCATTTCCTCGTAGAGTGGGAGTAGGGGAAGTACAGTGTGCATGTGTGCACATACACATTTTTAGGTGTTACCAACTTGATAGCCAATTAATATGTGCATCTCTTTTAGGTACAATGCTGCATCCATTTCCTCCTGTTGGCTCTGCATCTGAAATACAGACTTCCATTTTGAACTATACCATTTTGACAAATTCACTGACACCGAGATTATATCTACCCCATGTTAGAGTTTCAGGTTCACTTTGTGAGTTTGTATATAGATACCTGAAATCAAACCAGCTTAGTCATTATTCTCACCAGAGCAGTCCTAGACATCACTTCTAGAAGTTCTCGCTTTCTGTGCAAAACATGTTCTCTCCTATCAAGTCAAAAATTTTATTTGGGTTTTTCCCCCCCTCTAAAAGTAATTTAAAATCTGGATTAAGTTGGAATCCCCTATCAGACATTTTTCCGTGTATCCCTGAAGTGTTCCTCAGTTCCTTGCCTAAAGTCACCTACTTTTATTTATATGTCCCTTTTTTTTTTCTTTATTCCTAAATTAAGCATTTTAACTTAAAGGAACGGTGAAAATGTTACCTGTGTGTCCCCATGATCTTCAGTTTTCTGCCCTGAGCAGCCAAACTTCTTAAATAAAATGTGCCCTGCCCCAGACCTCACAGGGAACTGAGACCTCTCAGCTGCCAGCAGATCAAATATAAACAGTCTTATTGACAGGTCTTCTAGGTATCCTGGTGGATGGGTTGACTCACAGGCATCCAAATTTTACTTCTATTTTTATAATCACTGAAGTCTACCTTAGTGTTCTGTGCCATATCTTTTCCTTACAGGTGTACTTTGATTTCATGAGTGTAAATTATAATTTCAAATTAAATATAAGTTTAGGGTATACTTTGATTCTCTGTAATTATCTTGTTTGTTCATGTGCCAGTTAATAACACTAACATCTAAGACATAGTTTTACAGTAGAAGCATTTCCACTTGGAACAGCTTGAGTAGGAACATCCTGAGTTAGGTACACAGTATAAATAATATCTCCCAGGCTGTTAATTTTGTCTTCTAGAGAGATTGACCTGTCATAAGACATTTTTAACTATTATAGAAAGAGGACACCTGATAAATAGAAACACATAAAATGTGCTTGGAAGAGATTGTTGTTGGGCAAAAGCATAGTAAAGGAAATAAGGGAATAAAAATATACCTGGCCGGGTACAGTGACTCACACCTGTAATCCCAGCACTTTGGGAGGTCGAGGCAGTCGGATCACTTGAGGCCAGGAGTTCGAGACCAGCCTGGCCAACGTGGCGAAACCCCATCTCTACTAAAAATACAAAAAAAAAAGAAATTAGCCAGGCATGGTGGTGTGTGCCTGTAATCCCAGCTACTTGCGAGGCCAGGAGAACCCCTTGAACCCAGGAGGCAGAGGTTGCAGTGAGCTGAGATTGCGCCACTGCACTCCAGCCTGGGTGACAGAGTGAGACCCTGTCTCCAAAAAAATAAAAAACCTAATGTTTCCAAGTGTACTTATAAAGTGCATGTAAAACACAAAAAGATTCATTTGATATATCTAAAATATGTTATTTTACTAATATGCCAGCAATAGAAATAATAAAATATTTAATAATTTTGTAGCTTTTGGAGAACTTGAAATGTGTTGAGAACAAATAAGGAACTGAATTTTAATCTTTAATGTCAGTTACTTTAAATTTAAATAAATCGCCTTATGTAGTTAGCAGATACTCTATTAGAGAATATAAATAGAACATTTCTGTGATTGCTGCTGGGCCACATAGTGAGCATTTCAGTAAATTAGAAGAATTAAATTTTTATGGACACACAGATCTAGAATACTGATTCATGGTGGCAGAGCCTTTGGAATCCTGTCTCCTATGTTTATTTTCTCTCTTCTCCTCCCAACCCATTTCCTTGTTTTTACTCTCTTTTCATTTAAATCCTTTGGCAGTAGGTGTAAGTGGAGACCTTCCATTCACTCTCCTTCCTGCTCCTCATTTGGACCTTTGATCAACCACATTTGAGACAGGGAGCATGGACAGGACCATTTGTGGGCGGGGGGTGGGGGGATGCAGACAGCAAGGAATCAAGGCAAGAACTTCTGTGTTTATGACTTGAGCATTTGAGTGGGGCAGTTTCCTCAGTATTGAGACAGTTGATCCATTAATCCATGACTCCATTATCTAACAACTCTTACAGATCTCTTGAGAATCTTAAAAAAAAAAAAAGAAAAAAACACTGTAGATCCTGTCCTATAAAAAGAGATGTATGTATACCAGATATGGAATTTTACATACAAAAATTTACTCCAGGACAAAAATCACAGCCTTATGGACTCTTTTGGGAACCTGATACTTAAGGGTTCTACCCTTGGCTTCACTGTGGGATTGCCTAAGTTGTGTTTTACGTCTTATGTCACACAGAATAAAATTGGTTTTAATACATATGCCAATTTGCTTTGCAGTATCTGGTACAAAGCCACAGAGCCATGAATTTTTCAGAAAATAATTGATTCCTGAGAAAACAATTCTGGAAAAAAGACTTAAATCTAATATAATCTTTTTTTTGTCTTGTACAGTTTCTTAGAAGCACACCTAATTATGTAGGGAGACTTTGTCAGTGATTCCCTCATTGGCTTGTGAATGCAAACCCTAAATGTCATTTAAGTTCTTTGACATATGTATTTGTTACCTATTTCTGCATATTAGTTTACCCCCCAACATTTAGCTATTTAAAACAAGAGTAAACGTTTGTTGTCTCACATAGTTTCTGTGGGTCAGGGATTTAGAAGCAGCCTAGCTAGGTGGTTCTGGGTCAGAGTCTCGTGACATAGTCAGAACATTAGCTAGGGATGCAGTCATCCGACGACTTGCCTGGGGGCAGAGGCTGTACTTCCACAGTGGCTGTCATTCATGTGGTTATCAAATGTGTGCTGGCTGTATGCAGGAGGCCTCAGTCACTCAGTAAGTGGCCCTCTCCATAGTGCTACTTAAGTATCTCACATCATGGCAGCTGGCTTCCCCTAGACTAAGTAATCCAAGAAAGAAGGCAATGCGGAAGCCACAGTGTCTTTTATGTCCTAGCCTTGGAAGTCACACACCGTTGTTTCTGGAATATCCTATTAGTTACACAGGTCAGTCCTATTCAGTGTGGGAATGGACTGCATTAGGCATGGATACCAAGAGGCATGAATCATTGGGGTCATCTTGGAAAGTAGCTAGCACAGTGTGTAAGGATGATTTTGTACCTTCTTTTCCTTCCCCACAAAGCTGATTGTTCTGTCTGTTTCCTCTTAAGTCCATCCTTGGTTTGGGGGAGTTTTTTTGTTTACTTGTTTGTTTTTCCATAGTAGCATTAGACAGGTGATAATGGGGGTTGGTTTATAGGAAGCTTCAAAGTCAGTGAAATGTTAGCTCTGTAGTTGTTTCCAGAGCACTTATATCTCTGTACACCCCATACTGAAAACAAAGTAACTGTGCTGTTAAATTTTCTTATCACAAACTCACTCTTCTCTTTTAATGTAACGTCTCTTACAGATAATAGAAATGTGCCTGTAGAAATCACAGTGATTTTATTGAGGTTAGTTCTAAATGAAAGTCACCTTAATCTCTTTTCTTCTTTTGCTAGGAAATCTTTTCTGCTGCCCCCTAATGCCCATAATATGGATCATTCTCCTTCCTTGTGCTCTGTGTTCCACTCCCCTGCTTATTAGCTACATGGTCTTGGGCACATTCCTTAATCTATTTGTGCTTCCTTTCTCCTATTTGCAAAATGGAGGTAACAGTTGTACCTATTTCTCAGGGTTGCTGTGTGAGCTAAATGACATGACTACAAAATACTTAGTGTGGTGTCTGGCATATTGGTCAGCAGTATGCCGTCGTTAGTATTTACTTTATTGATGTTGGTTATTGCAGTCACACTAGATTATACATATATGTGCTTTTAGATGTCCCTTTTACCTTCCCATCTATTGAACAATTGCTGTATGCCAGATACTATGCTAAGCACTTCATAGGCCTAATTTCCTAGGTAGGTAGTATCACTACCATTTACCAGTGAGGAAAGGAGAGATTAAATAATGTGTTCCAAAATCACACAGCTATTAAGTTGTACAAGTAGGCTTCATACTCAATAAATGTTTATAGAGTTGGTTTAGTTTTAAGAAACATATATCAGTGTGAGGTTCAGAAGAGCATCTCTGGTGGAAAACAAGAGATTGTAGAGTTGGTTAATGATCTATAGTCAGATCATTTATAATGAAAATGATCTTAGCCTCTCTTTTAAACCATAATGCCATTTAGCATCACTTTACCAGTGCATATGTAATGGGAAGGGAATGTAAGGAGAAGCAAATGAACTTTATTGTTTTTATGTTATGGAGTCACTATTTAAATGTTTGAGAAGAAAAGTTACAGAAATTACACTAAATCCAATTACAATTTATCAAAATTTTAAATGAATAAACATTTTTAATAGAAAACTTATTAATTCAGATTCCATTGTGTAAAAATAAATTTACAGAATGATGGTGGGAACATAATAAGCATGTGCCAAGATTTGTTTCTTATTTCTAAAAAGATGTTAATCTGTGTTATCTTGTTTCCTGATTGTTCTTGAATTAGTTTCTTCCTAGCCACCAAGAGGTCAGCTCCTCCTACTTTTCTTGGCCAAGGGGCCAATCCATCTTTATGATGGGATTGTAGAGATTATGAAATGTAACTTTATTCAGTCAGTAATTGGGTGGTCTTTTAAGCCTACTATTGAGTATCGAATTTATAGAACTTTGCCTTTTTTGTTTTACTTTTTCCCTCTCTGTACTTTGTCTTCCTCTGAAAAAGAGAACTCTGTTCTTCTCAGCAGGACATGTGTGATTTGATTTTAAGTGGAGCTCATTGCATCAGGCGCAAGTTTTTTTGAAGAATGTCTATAGGACTGTGACTTTTGATATCAAGGATATTTATAATCAAAATAATTAGCCATTAAAATTATGTTCACTAAGTGATTTGAAAATAACTGAAGAGAAAAATATGAGGTAATTACAGATCTGAAGAGCATGGGTGTCCATCAAATTTTATTCAGAAAGTGAATTTGTTTCTGGTTTTATGCTCACTTAAAAGGCTTGTGCTAGGCCGGGCGCGGTGACTCAAGCCTGTAATCCCAGCACTTTGGGAGGCCAAGACGGGCGGATCACGAGATCAGGAGATCGAGACTATCCTGGCTAACACGGTGAAACCCCATCTCTACTAAGAAATACAAAAAACTAGCCAGGCGAGGTGGCGGGCGCCTGTGGTCCCAGCTACTTGGGAGGCTGAGGCAGGAGAATGGCGTAAACCCGGGAGGTGGAGCTTGCAGTGAGCTGAGATCTGGCCACTGCACTCCAGCCTGGGCGACACAGCCAGACTCAGTCTGAAAAAAAAATAAATAAATAAAAATAAAAAAAATAAAATAAAAATAAAATAAAAAAAGGCTTGTGCTTTTTAATGTGATCATGCAAGCAGTCACTGAATGTATCCAAGAAAGAGGAGACTGGTTTTGGCAGTGTCACAAGCTCACAGACTGTAGTCAGTGAAAGGACATCTGCACATTGGTGCCAAATAGGATTTTGCTAAAGAGTCCATTAACATAAATGGGCTGGTGGCCATGTAGATGAGGTAAAACTGAAGTCAGCCCTGGCTGATGTCAGCCAGTGTAGTTAATGGGTGCTGTGGCCAGAGCTGCTCTCCATGTTGGCATGGGTGCTGATGTAGTGGTCAAACAGATAGATAAATTTCTGATGATCAGTGCCTTTCTTAAGTCCTGGGGAAGACCAGAATGACAGTTCAACCTGTTATCTTCCCATACTGAAAATGAGAAGGAAATGCTGTTTGATGATGGTCATGCATAGGTTCTGAGTGTCATCAGAGCATGTGACACGCTGCAATAAGCATGGGTTTGTGGTGTTCCAGGTTTTCTCTGGATTTTTTTTTTTAATGCAGCCTGTGCCTGAATCATGAAAATGAACATTTTTATCTGAGAAAGGCTTGGAGGAATCTGTGGTCTAGACAGGAATTGATGTTAGGTTATTGATGCGCAGAATGTGGATGATCATTGAGGGTAAAACTTCCTTTAAACAGGGCAAACCTAAGGAAGGTCAGGAGGTACGAATGAAGTGTTAGCATAGTTCCTCAGTGATTATTAGAAAAGGTGGTCATCCTGGCTTTGGAGAGTCGGTTCTATGTCATGTACCCTTTCCTGCCACCTGTTCATTTGCCATACCGATAAATTAATATGACCCCCTGCCATGGGCTATATGAACCTAATGTGTGGATTCCGATGCCATAATATCTTCACTTGTGTACATGATAACGAGATTAGAAGCAGCTTTAGCTATTTTGAAGGAAATTAAATGAATTAAACCTAATCATTCACATTAAGAGATATTCGCATTCCTTCCCCAAAGGCTGTGCTAAATGTATATAAGGGCAGATTATCAGGAAATTAGGAAGTGTAATTTTTATAGATTGGCTTTAGAAATGAGAAACTGAACAGCTAATCCATCATAGAGTTCCCTATGTGTCCTTGGGTCTTTTGTGTCTCCCTCTAATTCAGAAATTCAAAGTAGAAAGATCCAGGACCAAATGTTAACATTCAGCCATGACATTGGTTATTCTGCTCACCATAGCACATGGTAGATCCACAAATCCCTTCAGTCCTAGAGAGACAAAAAACTTCTGAGCCTGCCTTTTGGTGTCACCAACCTTGATGGCATTGTGGCTTCTAGAGAGATGGCTTTTCAAAGTTGCCCATCCCAGTCAAGCCACTTCTCTTGTTCAGGGCTTAGTGTGAAATCTTCTGGGAAAAAATTTGGCTAGCAGTACTTTCCCAGTCATTAAGTGAGATGACAAGGATGCAACTTGATAGCCACTAAAACAGCAGTCTACTAAACCAATTTGGACACAGTTAGATGTCCACTTAAATGTTAATGGATGCTGTGAAATAATAATAGACCTTAAAAGGGGGAAGGAGACCATGGTTGTAGAGTTGTACGTATTTCTAAAAGATTAGGGCAAAGTAAGCTCTAAGTAAGTTCTAAGTCAGGATTTGACTACAAGATGCTTTCCTTTTTTTAATTTTTAATTTTTGTGGGGACATAGTAGGTGTATATATTTATGGGTTACCTGAGGTATTTTGATATAGACATGCAATGTGTGATAATCATATCAGGATAAATGGGATATTCATCACCTCAAGCATTTATCCTTTATGTTTCAAACCAGTCATACCTTTAGTTATTTTTAAATGTACAGTTAATTTTTTTTTTTTTTTACTATAGTCACCCTGTTTTGCTAGCAAATACTAGGTCTTACTCATTATTTCTTTTTTTTTTTTGTACCCATTAACCATCCCCACTTCCCCCACCCTCGCTACCCTTCCCAGCCTGTGGTAATCATCCTTCTCTCTATCTCCATGAGTTCAATTGTTTTAAATTTTAGCTCCTACAAATCAGCGAGAACATGCAACGTTTGTCTTTCTCTGTCTGGCTTGTTTCGCTTCACATAATGACTTCCAGTTCCATCCATGTTGTTGCAAATAGCAGGATCTCATTCTTTTTCTTTTTTCTTTTCTTTTCTTTTTTTTTTTAGACAGTATCTTATTGTGTCACCCAGGTGGTCTTGGCTCACTTGCATCCTCAATCTCTTTGACTCAAGCAGCCCTCCCACTCAGCCTCCCATCATTCTCTCTTACAGCTACATATTACTCCATTGTGTGTATATACCACATTTTCTTTTATCCATTCATCTGTTGATACAAGATGCTTTATTAAATTGACTGAGTGAATTGGTACTGCACTTGCTGTTTCTTTTTTGCTGGTTGTCTATCTTCCATCTCTATGAATAATGAAGAAGGACTGTTCTGCCTATCAACACTGACCCACGTTACTTTCATTGCCTCCACCCATTTACTCACTTAAGCAGATGTAACATGGTTCAGAATTTTTAGCAAGTTTTCCCAGCTGTGCACTGTTCATTTATTTTCAAGTGAGCTAGACTCCAGCTGAGTGTTCATATACAGCTGATCCCAGCTGTAGCAAGAGCTTTGACTGAAATAGTCTCTGGCTCCCTGAGTCTGTAACTTATTCAAAGACACTGTTTTCCCTGTACCAGGACCATGGTGAGGCATGAACTTAAATCCAATAAAAGAGAAATTCAGAGTTCATAGTGTTGGCCTTATTTAAAACAGCCTTCCAAATAACAGCTTGGAAGGCCATACAATTCACAGCCTGCAGTTGAAACAGTGTACTTGTTCTCTTTCGCTGTTGTAGCATTGCTCATGCTCTCTTTTGGGCCTTTTTGACTTGCAGATGCTAATACTGGAGACCGTGGACAGACCAATAATGCTGCTTCCGCATCAGCTTCCAACTCCACCTGAACGGTCCCGAGCAGCCAGCTGCACAGGAAAAACCACCAGTTACTTGAGTGTCACTCAGCAACACTGGTCACGTTTGGAAAGAATATTAAAAAGAGAAAAAAAACCTGTTCATTTTAGTGTTCAATTTTTTTATTATTATTGTTGTTCTTATTTAACCTTGTAAAATATCTATAAATACAAACCAATTTCATTGTATTCTCACTTTGAGGGAGATCCAGGGGGTGGGAGGGGTTGTGGGGAGGGGGAAAGCGGAGCACTAGAACACACAATCTCTCTCCCACGACAATCTTTTTTTATTAAAAGTCTGCTGTTGTATACTTTAAAAACAGGAGTCCTGCCTCATGCCCCTTCCACAAAAGAAGAAAACTTTGTTCTGTGCTGATGGGTTTTTTTTGAACTTTGTTTTCTTTTAAAGTCTAGTGCCAGACTTTGGTATAGTGCACAGCTTGAAATTGGTTGGGAGCTTAGCAGGTATAACTCAACGGGGACTTAAATGTCACTTGTAAAATTAATCCATATCTTCGGGTATTTATAGACTTGCCTTTGGCATGTTGGTGGCAGGTGTGGCAGACAAAGAAATGTGTATCATTCGTAACCCAGGGAGGTCAGCAAAGTTTGGAACTCTACAGGGAAGATTCTTAGTAGATTTGTTACGGTTTTGTTTTGCTCTCAGTCAGCGCTAGTGATGTAGAGGCTTGTACAGGAGGCTGCCAGAGGGGAAGCAGCAAGCAAGACTCAGGCACACATGCTCTACAGGTGGCTCTTTGTTTGCCTGACCAAAGTTCTTTGCAAATCTTAGCACAGTTTCAAACTAGTGACCTGGGAGGAGACGGAAGGGGTGTTGAGCAGGCTGAGCTAGCTGCTGAGGTCAAAGACTGACGAGCCCAGAGGAAGGGGACAGGCCAGGAATACATCTCACCACTGTGAATAAGTTTGTCCAGATTTTTTTCTAAAATTACTTCCCTTGGAAAGATACACTTGAGAGGACATTGTAGTTAAATAATGTGAACTGTAACAGTCGTCTACTGGTTTATTTTTCATATTTTTTAATTGAAAATCGAGCTTGCAGAAATAGCCACATTCTACACATAGTTCTAATTTTAAATCCAAATCTAGAATCTGTATTTGTTTTTTAACCTCATGCTTTTTACATTTATTTATTGATGCATGTCAGATGGTAGGAATATTAAAAACTATACATCAGAATGATAGTCACTTATACCTGCTGACTTTATAGGAAAGTGATGATATAAATGTGTGTATATACATTATATATACATATATTCAATACTGCCTTTTTTTTTTGTCTACAGTATCAAAATTGACTGATTGAAGCATGAGAAGAATGTTTCCCCCACACCCAGTTAAGAGTTTTTGTGTCTGTTTTCTTTGTGTATCAGTGAATGGTGTAAGAATCAGTCTCTCTTTTTGAAGAAAAAGCAATATTCCTTGGAATGCAAGGAGGATTGAAGGACTATGTTTGCCGTGAGGAAATAGATTTTCATGACTAGTTTGTTTTATACTTTTAAGGTTGGCATCTATGTGGGCCTTATATACTCTAAAATGAACTTTAGTCACCTTGGTGCTTATGGGCCATTACTTGACCTAGAATCTTTAAGGCACAATCAGTTGTACTTCACATTTAAAGATCACTTGAGTGATGGCCGCCTTTCCCTCCTACCCGCTCCTTCCCCACATGCCTTCCAAGGTTAGCTGGTAACTGTAGGGCTGCAGAGCTGAGCCCTTGCTTGTGTGTAACTTGCCCTCACCCTCCTCATTGCCACCTTAGGTCATGTTATGGGTCTTGTCCTCCAGAGGGTTCGGAAATGGAGTCTGTTGGCAGCCCTCCTGCAGGCCCTAGCACCCTGTCCTGCTCCTTAACTGTGTGTGTGACTCTCCAAGAGAGTTGTCCTGCCTGCTGAAGTGAACCAGTACCCAGAAAGACAACTGTGAGCCATCTTGGTTTTCACTGGCTGTTTAGCTGAGGTCTTGGGCCACAAAAGGGGTTTCACAAACCTCTGGATATATCAGAGTTCATGAGAAAGGAAACATGCTCAGTCAAACCAAATCAAACAAATTGAATTTTATGTTTTATAAAGTGCTTCTGAAAGCTAAGATTTGAAAGAAGCCTGAAATCAGAGTATTTGGCAGCATAACTCCTTAAAGGTAATGGCTTTGATAGATCATTTTCAGACAGAATTTATAAAGAATCTGAAAAGGCAGGTCTGTGATAGAGAAATGGACCTGCGTTCAGATCCAACTGCCCAGCAAGCGTTTGGATACAGACATTGCTCTGGACGTGGTATACTTGCCAGAGTCCACAAAAATCAGTGCTTATTTTAGGAAACAGGTTGCCCCCCACAACTGGGGTAAAAGAAGAGAGAAAAGTCACGCTTTTCTCTCATTTCATTGTGTGTGCGTGTGCGCATGCGTGTGTGTGTGTGTGTGTGTGTGGGCTGAGATGTGTGATTTTTCTTTCTCAAGGATCATGGTGGGATCACAGAACTCTTTTATACAAGTGAGATCCAGGTCTCTGAATATCTTTTTGTATATAATAATAATAATAAAAAGCTCCTCACCAAATTCAAGCTTGTACATTATATTTTCTTTCTATGTTTTTAAATTTAAGTTTTATTGTTTTGTATGTAAATATGTGGACCCAGGAACTGTTATTAATGAGCAAAAAGTTACTGTTCAGGGCAGTGATTCTGTTTAATAATCAGACAAAATGTAGACGAGCTTTTTAAAGCCATATAGTTTTAACTCTGTACAGTAGGTACCGGCCTGTATTATTGTAACAATAACTCTAGCAATGTATAGTGTATCTATATAGTTTGGAGTGCCTTCGCTTCCATGTGTTTGTTTTTGTTTTTTTTTTAATTTGTTCCTTTTTAAATTTTAATTGGTTTCCTGTATCCATGTCTCCCTGTCCACCCCCTTTCCCTTTGAAATAATAACTCACTCATAACAGTATCTTTGCCCCTTCCACAGTTAAGTTTCAGTGATACCATACTCAGGAGTGGGAAGAGGAAACCATATTCGTAATCTCATTTCGTTCAAGCCCTGCCTTTGTTTTGGTTCTGAATGTCTGTTTCCTCCTCAGTAGCAGTGACCGGTTTCATTTCATACTTAGTCCATTCAGGGACTTAGTGTAGCACCAGGGAGCCCTAGAGCTGGAGGATATCGAATAGATTAGATTTTGCTCGTCTCTTCCACAAGCCCTAACCATGGGTCTTAAAAACAGCAGATTCTGGGAGCCTTCCATGCTCTCTCTCTCTCCTCTTTTATCTACTTCCCTCCCAAATGAGAGAGTGAGAGAGAATTGGTTTTTTATAAATCGAAGTTTCTTAATAGTATCAGGTTTTGATACGTCAGTGGTCTAAAATGCTATAGTGCAATTACTAGCAGTTACTGCACGGAGTGCCACCGTGCCAATAGAGGACTGTTGTTTTAACAAGGGAACTCCTAGCCCATTTCCTCCCTCCCGCCATCTCTACCCTTGTTCAATGAAATATCATTTTAATTTCTTTCTAAAAAATCAGTTTAATTCTTACTGTGTGCCCAACACGAAGGCCTTTTTTGAAAGAAAAATAGAGTGTTTTGCCTCAAAGTACTCCATATAAAATGTCTTGAATAGAAGAAAAAACTACCAAACCAAAGGTTACTATTTTTGAAACATCGTGTATTCATTCCAGCAAGGCAGAAGACTGCACCTTCTTTCCAATGACATGCTGCGTCATTTTTTTTTAAGTCCTCTTAATTTTTAGACACATTTTTGGTTTATGTTTTAACAAAGTATGCCTAACCAGTCATCTTGTCTGCACCAATGCAAAGGTTTCTGAGAGGACTATTATATTCTCTATCCCTGTGGATATAAAGACACTGGCATTTCATCTATTTTTCCCTTCCTTTTTAAAGGATTTAACTTTGGAATCTTCCAAAGGAAGTTTGGCCAATGCCAGATCCCCAGACATTTGGGGGGTTTTCTTTGTTTGCAACTGAAATTATATCTGATTCCTACTGTTCATGTTAGTGATCATCTAATCACAGAGCCAAACACTTCCCTCCCCTGTATAGAAAAGTAGCTATGCTTTACAATAAAATCTGTCTTTTCTGGTGGAAACCTGAGCCACTGAAAATAAAAGAGACAACTAGAAGCACAGTAGAGTCCCAGACTGAGATCTACCTTTGAGAGGCTTTGAAAGTAATCCCTGGGGTTTGGATTATTTTCACAAGGGTTATGCCGTTTTATTCAAGTTTGTTGCTCCGTTTTGCACCTCCACAATAAAAGCAAAATGACAACCAGTACATAAGGGGTTAGCTTGACAAAGTAGACTTCCTTGTGTTAATTTTAAAGTTTTTTTTCCTTACTATATCTGTCTACAGGCAGATACAGATAGATGTATGAAAATCTGCTTGCCTGTAAAATTTGCATTTATAAATGTGTTGCCGATGGATCACTTGGGCCTGTACACATACCAATTAGCGTGACCACTTCCATCTTAAAAACAAACCTAAAAAACAAAATTTATTATATATATATATATATATATAAAGGACTGTGGGTTGTATACAAACTATTGCAAACACTTGTGCAAATCTGTCTTGATATAAAGGAAAAGCAAAATCTGTATAACATTATTACTACTTGAATGCCTCTGTGACTGATTTTTTTTTTTCATTTTAAATATAAACTTTTTTGTGAAAAGTATGCTCAATGTTTTTTTTCCCTTTCCCCATTCCCTTGTAAATACATTTTGTTCTATGTGACTTGGTTTGGAAATAGTTAACTGGTACTGTAATTTGCATTAAATAAAAAGTAGGTTAGCCTGGAAATGAAATTAAAATTCACAAGTGTGTGGTCTTTATTTCAGTACCCAACCCTCGTTCTTCACCCTACTATTTTGCCACTGCAATATGTAGTCACATCACCATTTCCGTTCCTCTAATTAGGGAAACATTAATCTTTGTTATGAAAAACAAGATATGAATACCACTTCTTGTTCTTTCCAATGATTTTATTCCATTGTGTAGCCCCAAGAGGTGCAGCTTCCATCTTGGAAACCTTTGGATTTGATGTAGAGGAAGCTTTGCAGACACTGCTTAGAAAAGAAAGAAAACAACTCTGAAAGGGACAGTTTTTAAATGTGTATAAGCTGCTGTCTTTGATTACTGTGTTCATGATTTGGTGTGGCTGTATTTTCTTTTAACTTTCATCCTATTAGTAATGGTCTTTGGGAGTCTCTGTAAAATATATGGACACCACAAACAGTGGGGCTGTACCTCCCAGGTAACCAACACATGTTGTGTTTGAGTCTGCTCATTTCCAATACTGGATGATGTATGTAAACATGTTATGTCTCTTAGTGCAAAAAGAAACATCATTTTTTTAGGGCTGGCTCACTCTGTCAGGCCTAATCTAAAGGCTAGATATAAGGTCATGTGACTGCTGCTTCAATAAAAACAAATTTATATTCGATAAAGTGTGGTCCTCTTATTTATTTACTGTGGTGTTGGGGTTGGCTAATTCCACTAACATTTGTAAAACAGTTAAACACATTTAACCAGTAGAGGCGACGGGAGGATTGGATTAGTGAAAAAAGATGTTACTTGTTCAATGGGCCTCCTGCTGGCACTGAAGTGCATTTGGGTGTCTGTCTTGTATAGGTTCTGGGATTGAGTTAAACTTTGTGTCAGTGTCCCGCAAGACCCTTTCAATTTAGAATCCTGGAAGACTGCCTTTTTCGTTTTTAAGTCTTTCCAAGAAGTACTGACCACAAACAGTCCTTTGGGATCCTATTTCAGGAGAGCGGTGATGGTGGATGTAATTTTGTTTTTGTTTTGTTTTGTTTTGTTTTGAGACAGAGTCTTTCTCTGTTGCCTAGGCTGGAGTGCAGTGGCACAACCTCGACTCACTGTAACCTCCGCCTCCCTAGTTCAAGTGATTCTCCTACCTCGGCCTCCCTACTAGCTGAGACTACAGGCACACACCACCATGCCCAGATAATTTTTGCATTTTTGGTAGAGACAGGGTTTCACTTTGTTGGCCAGGCTGGTCTTGAACTCCTGACCTCAAGTGATCTGCCTGCCTCAGCCTCCCAAAGTGCTGGGGTTACAGGCATGAGCCACCATGCCCAGCCGGTAGATGTCATTTTGAAATGTGTTCTAGGAAGGTAGTGAGGAAAGATCAGGTTTTAGATCCCTGTCGTTGAGAAGTTTGTGAAAGGAAGTGGACAAAAGTGTTGAGAGGGTCACACATTTCTCAAGTGTAGGTATATTTCACTCATCACCACCATCGGATTTAGGAGAGCTGAGGGACATAAAGGGAAAGCTACCAGGAAAAACCAAGCTGCCGTGGAAGATGGCATAATGAGGCCTACAAGTTAGGAGTTAGGAAGGGATGGATAATCATATGGATGTTTCTCCTTACAGCCTCTTTCTCCAGAAGGGAGTGGCCACTCTGGCCCTCCCCACAGATTTGTCATCAATATCAAGACTTAATTAGACAAAGTTCAGGGCCAGGTAGAGAGAGGCTGTTGAGTGGCCCTGACTAATGAGGGGGCAGATGGTATGCAGTAGCTTGCTTTGGTCTTTTGTCCTGAGCTTTGGAGACTGACTCCATCCTCTCCTCACTGACCTAGAAAAAAAAAGTGGTCACAGGGATGCCTAAAAACTGATGCTTCGTTCTGCGTACTCAAAAGTTCAGGGAAGGGAGTAAAGAAGAAACCCAAATGTTGGAGTAGGAAAGTTACAATCTGGCTCCTAGTCCCATAAACTTGTGATCCACAAAACTACTGAAAGGAAGTCCCTTGTGTGAACTCCTCAGTGCATCTAACATTGAATCTTTCCTTACTCTTGAAATACGCTTAGTTTTTATAATCTATATAAATCTATATATCAATTCAGTGTTTGAGGAACTGCCCTGGAGTTTTTAAATCAAGACTGGGAGATGGAAATTTGTCCTCCATTCCATCTTAACCTCGCCTTACCCTGTCCTACAGCTAACAACAGTTTCAGGCTCTTGAACAAATAGCACTCGAATTGTTTCAGTAAGGAAAGGGAGATGCATATGATTTATGAATACACTGGAATGAAATCTATGTTTCCAAATTAGAAATTTGTATTTCTAATTACAAATGGATTCATAATTAAACAAAATTCCTGGGAGCAAAAGCTGTATTCACTGAGTTTGGAAAGAGAAGCTCTTTTTTCCCCTCAGTATCTTTTCTAAAAATAAGGGCGCCCTATATCTCCTTAATGCAGAAAAGTCTGGTAAAGTCAGAGGGATGACAGAATATGTTTACTTGCTTTGATTTATATTACTGATGATTTACCATGTCCTCAAAGTTTGGCCTGCTTCTTGTAACATGTCAAAAGCTAAGTAATTATCTGTTCTTTAAAATTCAGTTACTGTGAAGTTTCATTTGAATGGAATATTAGACGTTTAAAATTAACTCAATTCCTACATTTTTTTTCTATTTTTTTTTTTTTTTTTTTTGAGACAGAGTCTTGCTCTGTCGCCCAGGCTGGAGTGCAGTGGCACGGTCTCGGCTCACTGCAACCTCCACCTCTCTTGTTCAAGCGATTCTCCTGCCACGGCCTCCCAAGTAGCTGGAACTACACGTGCCCACAACCACGCCCAGCTAATTTTTTGTATTTTTAGTAGAAATGGGGTTTCACTGTGTTAGCCAGGATGGTCTCGATCCCTGACCTTGTGATCCGCCAGCCTTGGCCTCCCAAAGTGCTGGGATTACAGGCATGAGCCACCATGCCTGGCCTACATTTTTAACTATGGTATGCACATATGTTAAACTTTTATACAGAATAATCATTTTATAAGTAAGCCAAGTTAAATAATTCATTTTCATGTTCTTTTGTTTTTAACAACAGTTGTATAAATTTTTTTCTATTATACTTTAAGTTCTAGGGTACATGTGCACAACGTGCAGGTTTGTTACATATGTATACATGTGCCATGTTGGTGTGCTGCACCATTTTTATGTTCTTACGCCAGAGTCTTCAGATTTATGAAGGACAATAATAAGTAGTAAAAATATGTATGTTTGTGTGTATTTCTATTTCCACACCCCCACATTATTTTCCCCAGAAAAGGGCCAAAAAAAGTTTACCCCTCTAGCCAAAAGTTCATTATTTAATTTCTCTTGCCTTGGTTTGACATTAAACCCAGGACTACATTTCCCAAAACTAGTTCTTAGGTGTGGAATGCCTTATATCAAGTGTAATTTGTGAAAATGCAAAAAAACTTTTACTCACAAGTGGCTATAAACAAGGCAGGCACTTTCATACCCTTTCGCTTTGAGAATAGATGTGTACACAGAAATGTAAGGTGCATGTAAGTGGTTCTTCTCTGGTGTGTTTAACTGATTGTCAGTGTAGCCTTGTCACAGAGCATAGCCAGCACTCCAGCCCCAGGAACAAACCCAGGCCCCATCAGATGGGGACAGACCTACCTACGCTAGATCACACACACGCACCCATAGCTGCAGTTTATGCCCTTGCTCCCACAGACTCATGTCCTCAGGAACCTTCACTTGGGTACCCGGTGCCCACCATCACAGCTCAGCATCCACACAAGGAAATTCTTTGTGCTGCTTTTGTCACTTATCGTTTCTCCTTTTGATCCAAATTGTTTGTGTTTCTGTTTGTTTTTTTTAACTATAAATTCTGTGAGCTCAGGATCTATATCTGAGTCAACGCTGTGTAACCCACAGCAGGCTACCTATTGTCGGTGCTTAAAAATGTGTTCAATGCAGAGACACAGAATGATGTGGCCAGAATGAGGTCATGCCAAGCTTCTGACATTTGTGCAGGCCTCCTGGCTTCGCTTCTCTCTAGAGGACTCCCACAGATACTCATGCGCCTGCCGATGAGTACAGGCCTGGAGCCCACAAAGCAGCTCGGAAGAGGAGGGGAATGAGTGGGGAGTGGGAGACAGGACTATTAGAGGTAGCAATGAAAAGACTCCAGAAGCGAACAAACGTGGTATGTGGGCATAGACCCCAGATGGCCCAGCCCTGGTCTCCCCTTCCACACCTTGACACTTTAGTGGGATCTGAGGGATTTCTCCGCAGACCACAGGGCCTTTTAAAAGGAAAGGGCAGCCTTGCCTCTCTGATGGTCCTGACCTACAGGTCAGTGTACTCTCCACATAAGGGTCCACAGCTTCACTCCCTACAGACTGAGCTGGGGGTAGGGGGCACCCATGTCCTTCCTGAGGAATGCTAGTCAGCTGTCTTCGCAGGAGTTCCCTGGGAAGACAGGCTCAGCAGGGCATTGTCGGCTCTCGGCAGCATCCATCTGTCTTGGCCCAGGAGTGGCAGCTCAGAGGGCTCTGGGTCTGGCTGCCCCTCGGAGGCGTCACCCAAGGGCAGCCACTCAGCTACCCGTGATGCCGAACAACTCCTGCATGAGGGGCGTAGCAAAGGGGTGTATGTCCTGGATGCGCAGCAGCCGCTGGGTGTGCTGGGCGTTGATGCTGCGGAGCTCGGTGAGCATAGCCATGATCTTCAGGAACAGGAACCTGCATGTCAGCCAGAGAAAAGGTTGGGGGTGCAGCCCGCCCTTTCCCTGGCCCGCAAGCCTCGGGGCTGCTCTGAGGCTGCAAAAGCATAATCTCTGGACATTTCAGGTCAGCCAAGAGGCAAGGCTTGGCTGAATTCCGTAAGCTTCTCTTTCACGCTGTGGATGAGAAAGGCAGAACAGCCTGCCCAGCACTCTCCCCGCTCCCACCCCATCCACGGGAGTTGTGTCTTTTTTTTTTCTTGAAAGAGACAGGATCTCGTTCTGTCACCCAGGCTAGAGTGTAGTGGCACAATCATGGTCTCACTGCAGTGACAAACTCCTGGACTCAGGAGACCTCCAGCCTCAGCCTGCTGGGTAGCTAGGACTAGAGCACATGCCACCATACCTGGCTAATTTTTTTAATTTTTTCTAGAGTTGGGGTCTGGCTATGTTGCCCAGACTGGCTTTGAACTCCTGGCTCCAAGGGATCGTCCTGTCTTGACCTCCCAAAGTGCTGGGATTATAGGTGTGAGCCACGACACCTGGCTGCGGGAGTTGCATCTTTGTACACAGAGACCTCCGTGGGAAAATCCAGATATTGCAGCTACCTGTTTGGGGGTATGGGTGTCACTGCCTTCATTAACGTCCAGGGGCCAGGACTGAGTAGAGTCGTTGTGGAGGTTAGGGGCTGCAGGCTGGAATCCCTTCCTGGAACTAGCTTTGGATCCAGTATCTGAGATGTACCATATGCCTCAGTATCCCCACGATAGAAAAGAAAGCTGGCACTTCCAGCCTCCTGCCTCCATACAAGGAAGGGTTGAGCAAAGGATGCCAAGCCAAAAAGAAAGCTGTGCAGGTCAAATAAGGATTTCAGGTTATAAGTTCACACTATAATACTCAGTGTTGGCCTTAACCCTTCATGGCCTTGGGCTCAGTACAATCCAAGTTTGTCTCTGGGCCTGTGGGCATCAGTCTGGGCACTAGGTCACGGGAGCTATGGAAGACCAGTGAAGGTATAGAAGTCCGTTTCTGGGCCACATTTCCCCTGTTTGCTTGTGTTTTTCCTGGGAAGTGGTTAGGTAGTGCTCAAAAGTGTGAGCTTTGGACCTGGTCTGGCTGGCTCTACCTCCAGATGCCACCCTCTGGCTGTGAAGCCTTGGGCAATTTCCCTGAACCTTGGCTCCCTCACACCACCCTCACGGGTCCTCACCCCTTGCTGTGCTCACCTATGAGCAGGCTGGGGCCGATTGCATTCAATGTAGGACTTCAGAGTAATAGCGTATTGCTCCTGCAACTGGTCCACCACGCGGTGCTGCACCACACCTGGGCGGTCTGGAGGGGAGGGGAGGGAGGTGTGGTGCAAGATCATGAGGCAAAGACAAGCTCAGTCCAGCCCAGAGTCAGGGCATTGCTCACCAACCACATTCCAGAGCTGGAGTCACCCAGGCAGGGAAGTGAGGGAAGACCAGGGCTGGGCATCACCCACTGACCCCAGGAGAAGCCAGCGACAGCCCCCATCCTGGCTGCACAGTGAATGAGGAGCAAGGCCATGGATTGGGACCTTCCCTAGGGAGGGCAGATAAGGCTGGGGGAATGTCAGGCAGCCTAGGGGAGACCCTCACCTGGGGAGAAGAGGGAGATGGCCTGCATCAGCACATACTCCTCCTCATGTAGCTGCAGCTTCTTCAGCATGTAGTGGAATTTCAGCATGGGCTCCAGCAGAAGTTGCTGGAAACCACCTGTGGATGGTAACAGGCTGGAGGGGCAGCTTCTCAGCAACCTGACCAAGATCCCGTCATCCCTCACCAATATCTTGTTTTCCACCATTCCATCTTCCTGCCCTGCCATCCCAGAACCTGCATATCCTGGCGTAGCTCCCTTCCTCCCACAACTGCAGTGTTTCCCTCCCTCTGCCAGGGCAGGCACGCTCTCTTGGGCACCTGCAGGGTCTTCCAAGCAGTAGGACAGCCGGCCACACTCCCAAGTTCCAGTCTCCGCGTTGAATACTGTGTTGAATCTCAGCTGGCACAGCTCAAAAGTGGCCCCCTTCAGCAGGGAGATCTGGTCCTCGATGGGCAGGTCCCTGGCAGCAAGGATGGGGAGGGGAGGACAGCTCCCTGGGAGGCGGCCCACAGGCCGGCCCCAGCTGCCATCCCATAATCCGGAAGTTGGGGGCGAGAGGAAGAGGGAGAATGGCTCCTTTCCCTGAGGATGACTGTGGCTGCTGTCTGGCTGCCTCTCATCTCTCCCCTTACAACCCAGCAGACATCTCTGTCCCCCAGCATTCTCTCCTCCCCTGCTACCTCTGGGAACTCCACCCACTGAGCTTGGCATCCAGGTCCCTTACAGCCTGGCCCCATCTCCTTCAACTCCTATACAACTCCTGACCTACACCCAGTGCTTTGGCTTCTAGTCCCTGGCCTCCTCCTTTCTGCCTCAGTTTCCCCCCTTGGAATGACTGCCCCTTTAGTAGATACTGCTAGCCCCTCAAGCCAAGCTATGTCTTTGCTCCCCTCAGAAGTCTTTCCAGAATGCAGTCTCCCCTCTCCAGAGTGCAAGTGCCGCCCTTTTGGCCTGAGCTCCAGCAGTGGGGATGTTTGCTTCCTGCGGTCAGTGTTGGGTTTAAGGTGCACACACGTATTTCTACTGTTTCCCTGCGGCCCAGATGCCTGCAGCCCCAGTCCTATCGCCGGAGCACAGGCCTCACCATGGAGGTGGCTTAACAAGCCTCTGAGATTATGGTTACACGGATACCCTTCTGGTCCTGCAGGGACCACTCCCTCCCAACCTGGGAGGGACCCCTACCTCCCCAGTAAGGAGGCATTCCTTACAAGAAAGAAGCGTCACAGCCTGAGAGGGAGGCTGCTTACTCTGGGTTGTGAGGAAACACTACCTCTGGCCTTGGCCTCTTTGGGAATTCTGGCCCTGAGCTACTGGCACCCATCCTTCTTTTAGATCCGTAACACTGAGCTACAAATGCCACGGAATTGATCTTGTTCTTCTGTGCCTCCCCATTGCCTGGCTTAGGACCCGGCATCGAGCTGGCTTTGGTACTTCCAAATCTACCCTTCACCATGGATTAGCTGTGACCTTGTACAAGTTTCTTATCCTCGGGGAACCTCAGTTTCTATCTGAGAATGAAGACGGCAGTGACACCTGGGTCACTGTGCTCAACATTGGTGGCCATGAGAAATAGCAAGTGGGGAGCCCTGGTGCTAAATTGTCAGTCACTGGATTTCACCAAGATCTTCCAATGTCCACATTTATAAGTAGGCTTCTCTCCCTGCCCCCTTTAAGCTAATTTGCCACCATCTGAACCCCATTCCAAACCTGCTGTCAGCATCACCCCGTTAAATAAGTCATGCATGACTCCTACAGGGCCAGAGAAGCACCTCTGGGCTCCCAGACCATAACCTACCCTCAACCTGCTGAAGACACCAGGAGCTTCTGGCAGGTGTGTTTCAGCCCCGCTTGACCACGCTTGGCAGGGCAAGGTGGCCTACCCAAGGACAGATACACCTGGCACCATCCCTAACCCTAAGATTGCAGACATATTCTGGGGCTGTGGTTCCTGCCACCCCAGGAAGTTCCCATGTCTCCCACTAACCCCAGTTGCCCCGTGGTTGTTGCCTCCATATCTAGCTCTGGGGAGACCTGACCCTTGAGCTCTGAGGACCACCCACCCTCCCCACGGCCTTCGCAGTCTTATCTTGTCTATTTCTCTCATTCTTTGGTCTGGAACTGTCAACATGTGATTCCTGCCCCTTTAAGGGAGAGTAGGAAAGGCTATCTGAATGCCCACTCTGTGCTGGGGGCTCTTCAGATGTGTTCTTATTTCACAGAACAGCCCTGCAGGGGAAGCACTGTTAGCTTCCATTGGGCAGGTGGATAGGCAGAGACGCTGGCAGGCCCACAGCCACAAAGCTAACCAGCCACACAGCGAGGCCTCTACGTCCCCGCAGCACTGGCTGCCCTGGGGGGCAGGGCACAGGAAAAGGAGGGTCTTCTGCCACCAATATCTCCCAAATTCAGGATCGACCCCAGGTCCTTTGAACCTCCTGGCTACTTCCAGTTCCTTTCCACACCCAACCACCCAGTCTCCATGTCCTACCTGAAGTAGGAGATGACTTTGGCAAAGTTGATGATGCCTTTGAACATGTAGGTTGACATGTCAGCCATGTGGGGCAGCAGGGAGAAGATCTCTTTCCCGCCATTGTCGGCTGGGGGTTTGTAGTTCCAGACACTGCCATCCTCCCCTCGCAGCTGCACAGAGACCTTCACAGACCACAGATCTTTCCTGACCTGGCTCCACTTGGCAGCTTCTTCCCTCGATGGGGCCTGCAGAGACTCTGGCATCTCACAGCCACTGCTAAGCACCCCTGGCAGCTAGGACACATGCCAGGAGGCGGAGAGGGGAGAGACAGCACGTGTTTTCATAGACAAGTCCCAACTCAGGCCCCAGCCAAACGTGCACAGCCACAGCTGCAGCCCGAGAGGATGCGCAAATGCAGGCATTCACACCCACATGCACGCATGTGTCCTCACACGTACAGACACACAGCCTTTGTTTCTTCTCTCTGGTGTCCTCTACCAGATGAAGGTGCTTTGGGGATCTATGAATTAATGGTCACACACATCCCTGCTTGGTTAAAATGGAGGGCAAGGGGGACTCCAATCACGGTGTGTCGTCCCAAGCATTCCAGATGTTGGACTCAGGAGACTCAGAAGGTTTAGGGCGCTATGGATGGGAAGAGCAGATCCGAGGTCACTGGGCTCATCCAGTTCTTTGAGCTGGGAAGGGCCACCTGAGATATCTGTCAGTGCAAAGGGGAAGGAGGGCACTTGGAGCACAGACATGGCTAATGTGCCTGGGATCAAGAAACACCGGTTCACGAAAGTCACACCCCTCGACAGGTCCTGACCCTGTCCTCATAAAGCCCTGAATGCCAGTCACACTGGGGGACTGCCTAGCTTTCCCTCCACTTACTGCTCAGACCCAGTTCCTACCTGCTTTAAATGAGAGAGCAGCGATTTTCAAACCTGAACCTGCAACAGAATCACCCGGGGATCCTGCCCCTCCCTGGAGCTTCTGATTCAGTTGGTCTGGGGCGACCTGAAAATCTGCATGCTGATGCTGCTGACCCAGGGACCACACTTGGAGAGCCTTTGGGAATGAGACTACGGCTTTGAGGAGCTCGCACAGACGCAGGGCCAGCTCTGCAAATCTACCCTCCACCACTGATTAGCTGTGACCTCGTACAAGTTTCTTATCCTTGGGGAACCTCAGTTTCTATGTGAGAATGAGGATGGCGGTGACACCTCGGTCACTGTGCAGTTCCTCCTACCCGGAAATTCTTGAAATGGGAGAAGGTAGTGTCAAAGGTTTTCATCTGAGCGTCCATCAGCTCCCTGATCATCATCCGCTGCTCTTCCGTCAGCCCCTGCACTCCCGGTGACTGAGTCCCGATCCGTTCTCTTTTCTTCCTCTTGATCAAGGCCCGCCTCTCCTCCACGGCCGCGTCGGACATGATCACTGCAGGAACAGCGAGGCTGGCTCAGGCACACGTGCCCCTGGTCAGCCTCCAGCCCCTCCGGGGAGCCGCTGCGTAACCCTCTCAAGGCAGCAGAAGGCATTGGGTAAAAGGGAAAGTAATGGTGACAAGCAATTCTCCCCTGTCTGGACTCAAGAGGCCTGTGGGCTCCTCTGGAGTAACACCTGGGTGAGGACAGACGTGAGGTGCGGCTGGGGTATCGCCCTCTGCAGTGGAGTTTGTGAGGACACTGTGGGGCCCTGGCAAGAGCAAGGGCTTCAGAATCCAAAGGCGCTAGGCTTGCGTGAAAACTTTGCCACTTACTACCTGTGACCCCAAGCAACCTCCTTAACCTCTCCTGCCTTCAGGTTTTTTCTTTGTAATCCAGAGAAACCGTGTTTACCTTGCACTGCTATTAAATGAGACCTTGCATGTAGGGTGCCTAATATAGTTCCTGGTACATAAGAGATGTTCAGTAAATGGCATCTACTGTTATCATTTTCGGATGAATTATATACCAAGACTCTTCAGAGGTGTCTGGGTCTCCAAGACCCCAGAGAGCTGGGCTACAGCTTAGCAAGAAATAGCAACTCCAGACACTTCATATATAGCCCGGAGCCTTAGGTCTTCTGTGGATTTCGGGAGCCCACTCATGCGTGTAGAGCAAAGCTATGAGGTCCTTGGTGGGGAGAGATCAAGAACGCCTGCCAGCAGCCTAGAGAACTGAAAGAAGCAGCTTTGGGTCCCCTTGTGTTCCATGGAGACAAAAATGCGCTAGAAGCATCTAGCCTTTTCTGCATGAGCCTTAATCTCAGAGTGACCTAGGAGCACAAATATATCAAAGTTAAATAGGTAGAGTGAGAACACCTCCTGTCACCTGTCTGCTAACAGTTCCCCTGTAAAGATCCAGGTCTGGTGGGGATGGTGGGCGCTGGTAGCTATAAAGCGGGGGTCCTGTCACCCACGTGGCTCCTGCTTCCCTCCCCCAGATTCACACCCCTACCCCCAAATGTGGTTTCAAACCATTACAACAATTATGAAGGGGACAAAAAGAATCATGTAGGAGCAACTGAAGGGAGACAGAGGGCACGCCCTGGCAGGGTTGCCCAGCACACATCCCAGGACGGAGATTACAGACTCCCTCCATCACCCAGCGGGCCGGCTGCAAGCGCTCCCCCAGGTGGCTGCCTGTTGCACACCGACACCAGCTCACATGTGCACGTGTGTTCACGCGCACACTCGGCGCGCATCTCCACACTCGCATGCACACACCCACAGCACGTCTCTACACAGAGCCGTGCACCCCGGCCCCGGCCCGCCCGCTCGCCCACTGCTCACTCTCCTTCTTCATGCCGCTCTCCAGGCACTTGCGCAGGCGGCAGGCCTGGCACTGTCGCCGGGTCTTCCGGGTGATCTCGCAGGCGCCCTTCCGGAAGGGGCACCTAAGGCGGGCGTTGCGTTTCATGGCCCTCCTGTGAGAGAACAGGGAGCAGAAGGGAGGATGCATGGGTGCCCGGGCCCTCCGCCTGGGGCTCCGGGCTACACCACCTTCCTCCCCAGCCCCTACCGACTCAGGGAGGGGGACACTAGCCTTTGCGTCCCAGCTGGGTCAGATTTTATGGGAAGGGTGTAGGTGGGCGTCCCTAGAGGTCCAGGACTCGGCTAGAGGGGGCAGAAGCCGGGGAGGAAACCTTTTCTGGCCATTCCCGCAGGAAATGGGACACGTGCTTTTCGCCGGGCCTGCAGCCTCAGAACCACTTTCTGGGACACCTCCGCTCCAGGCCCACCTTCAGCGCCTTCCCTTCCTCCTGAAACACCTGTCCCCTCCTCTTTCACACCCTTGTTACCAGAAAGTTTCCATGGAGATGGGCCTCTTCCTCGATTTCCCCTCCTTAAAGGAGGAAGCCGAGGAAAAATGACCCCAGGAGGGTAAGAAACCACAGAAGCCCCCTGCCGCCTTCCCCAGCTCCCCTTCCAGACTGGGCGGCCAGGGAGAAAGGGGTGAACTATGGGGAAGCTTTGCTACCCTACGGGGCAGCGGCTTCCCCATGGCAGAGTGGATTTCCCTCGTTGACCTAGGGGGCAAGGAGGTCGAACGCCTGGAACAGCAGAGCGTGCAGGCGCGACCCAAGGGCCCCGCACACCCCTCTCTGCGGTGCGCAGAGAGGCAATGGGGCAGATGCCTTTTGGAGACTCTGGTACAAGATCACCTCCTCCCAGCCCGGAAGTCCTGCTTGTCCCACAAAAGACACGGTCACTGCAGCCCTACCTTTACTTTCCCCATTTCCACAGCTGGATGGAAAGAAACAATTTCTCCCTTGGCTCCGGCCTCTGAGTCTGGTCCAGAGTGGAAACTGAGGGGAGGCTGGCCCAGGAGCATGGAACAGCCAGGTGGGGCTGCAGAGTCCCCTGAGGGCAGGCCTGGGAAGCTGAGCCAAGCCCGCAGTGAGCCGGCAGGGGCAGGTTTGAGCTTGGAGGCCTCGGGCCTCGGACCAGCGACCAGCCCAGGGGCATGTTCTTCACAGACGCCATCCCTGCCTTTTGCCTTCCCAACTGGCCTGGGTAAGAAAGCCCTGATGCTACATCAAAGTCCACCGAGAATGGGTCAAAGGTGAAACCGGGGCTCACACTGATTAAAGGTATGCTATGTATCAGATGCTAGGCTAGGTATTTTGCAGTTTTGTAAATTTAGTTCTCAAACGCTGTGAAATTCATAATCTCATCTGCCTGGCACAGATGAGGGAGACTGAGGCTTGGAGACGATGGCTTCCCAGCTGTCCTCTGGGTACATGACAAGCTGAAATTTGAATCCAGGTCTGCCTGATACTGGATTTAGCTTTTGCCCACTACAACATGTTGCCTCTTTCTGAGAGTCCCAGGAATAGTACCCAAACGAGGAAGGGAGAGCAGAAGATTCCCACATGCTGAGGCAGGATGCACAGACACTCCTTGGGCAGCCTCTTCTGTGCCAGCAGCATCTGGAGCTGGTGCAGACATCCACCCTCTTCCACGCAGTCACGTGGCGTGTGGCCAGCTCAGGGACGTATCTGCTGCTCTTTGCTAGTGACTAGCTCAGGCATAGGCTGGGCCTGACTCTAGCCAATGTGAGGGGACTCCTGGGAAAGATTTCCTTACTCTCAAAGCTGGGCCTTTTTGTGCGTCTGCTGAACGTGATGACTCCTGCCTGAGCCCCGGCACTGTGCCCCTATAAGGGGAGCTAGACTGCAATGAGAGCTCCCGCGTGGGATGGCTGAAGAGAAAAATGGAAAGAACTGAGCTGCTGAACTCACCAACCTGGAGGCCTTCACACTTCCTGTTAGGAGAGGTAACGCATTTTCCTTATTGCCAAACCAATTTGCGACAAAGGTCCTATGACTTGTAGCTGAACCCAGCCTGACACTGCTGATGTGTCTCACCCCTGTTACAACTCATGCAACGCGAATGTTCATTTCTCCCTGGAACCTGCCCTTTTCCATTTGCGTGCCCAGCCACCAGGAAGAACTCGGCAAAGGGCCATCAGGCAGGCTGTCTTGGAAATGCATGAGGGTCCCACATGTGGCTCCTGACATGGGAGCTGCTCCTTGCATACCCTGTGCCCTCCGGAGGGTGCCCCTGGAGGGCTTCCTCACACATGGCTTTCTCTCCTCCCCACCCCTCCCCTCCCTTCGGTCTGCTTCTCTTCCCATGGTCTGAGCATTTATTTTATGCCATTCTTTAGGAAACAACCACCCCAGAAGGCGAATGTGAACACTTGGATTTGGGAGTTTCAAATTCCTTACCTTTCACTGAGTCATTTTTCATTTTATTCAAGAGCACATGGAGAAACCAAGGTATATCTTAATGGAAGGAGACCCTTCCTGGGTAGAACAGGAAGACTGAAGATGAATGATTCCTCTGGGATATAAATGGCCCCCTTGAGACTAATTACAAGGCCTTTGGGTGGGCCACCAGCCCACACTGAACCTGGGGGACAGGTCAAGCTGAGGCCTTGAGACGCTACCCAGTGGGTTAGTGGCAGACCCCAGTTAGGTGTGACCCAGCGTGTCAGTGGTGGCAGGTGGGTGAAGGCTGATGGGTAACTCTACCTGAAAAAGCCCTTGCATCCTTCACATGTCATGACATTGAAGTGATAACCAGTGGCCTTGTCCCCACATACACGGCAGATTTGGGGACCCCCAACTTCCTCATCTGCGTTGACAGTGGGCTTTCCAGGAACAAACTCTGTGTCCTCACAGTATACAAAGTCAGCATGGTTCCAGCTTTCTTGGGGTCTCACCTCCAGGTTTGCTTCTGGGCCTCTTGGACTAGAAATGAGAAAACCACAGAGAATGAAAAGACTGGACAGGCATGTGCAGAGGCCTCAGAGGAAACACTCTGTCCCTTCCATGCATCACTCACATTTGGGCCTGTGGAATCAGGAACTGACCTCTCATGGGGAAAAAAAGCAGGGAATGGGGTTGGAATTGTTATAAAGAGAACTGTAATCATGACGTTTTGTACACAAAAATAGAGCCCTGGAATAGAACCTGTGAACAAGGGCATGGGAAAGACAAGGGCAAGAGGGAGGCAGAAATGAGAAGAAAAGAGAGCAGGCTGTCTGGGTCGGATCATGGAGGCCACAGCTGAGTGGACTGAGGTTAGGAGGCCACGACCTGGCCAGAGGTCTCAACGGGGAGCAACTCATGGACAGATTACTTGTTCAAGATGATTTCTGGGATTGGGACATTGAGGGAGGATAGTCCCTCAGGTGGGGTGTGGCCTAAGCTCCCACAAGGAGCTGGAAAGGCTGGACAGAAAGAGAATTTTCAACTAAGTAGCCAGGCAGATGGGGAAAAAGTGGAGGCGTGGTGGGCAAGATCACAACATGGGAAGAAAAATGGCCTGTGGTCCCAGCAGAGTTGGGGTCTAAGTGGATATTGAAGAACTTGTGCCTATTAATAGAGCTGTGGCTAAGCATGGTGGCTGATGCCTGTAATTCCAGGGCTTCGGGAGGCTGAGGCAAGAGGATTGCTTGAGCCCACGCATTTGAGACCAGCCTGGGCAACAAAGTGAGATCTCGTCTTTACAAAAAATATAAAAAACAGCCAAGATCGATGTCGTGAGCCTATAGTCCCAGCTACTTGGGAAGCTGAGGTGGGAGGATTTCTTGAGCCTGAGGGTTTGAGGCTGCAGCCAGCTAGAATCGTTCTAGTGCACTCTAGCCTGGGTGACAAAGTGAGACCTCATCTCTAAAAGAAAGAAAAAAAGAAAAAAAAATGAGCTGTACTCAAAGATGTCCTCCCCAGGCAACTTCCGCCTTGAGAGCATAACCTGAATTCTACTTGGAACAGACATTGAGAATGCTCAGTAGAAATGGGGGACTATACTGTTACTACCATCCCCGAAAGTCTCTCTAGGCGCTGACTGACAAGCGCAGCCACCACCACAAACGATGATCCTTTTTCTAAAGCCAAAATCGAAACTTAATACAATTCTAACACATAAATTTCTGTTTCTAACGTCATGACAGGTGACATCTGACGGTTTCACCTGTAAGAGTAAATAAGGAATTAATCTGTCTCTGACCCTGGCCCTCCATTGCACTGTGAATAAAATACATTGACTGGAAACCTGAACTGAACAGGCATAGGGGAAAATCTCCCTGATTTTTCAAATCATGATCCTGACTTTATGTAGGCTTGCAGACAAAATGTATACTTTAGGTGTTCACAAAAACCTCAAGCCAAAAAGTTGATTTAAGATTTAAAGTGCATTTGGGTTGGGAATTCTCCCAGCTACCCACAAAAGCAGACGGAAATCCTCCTTTTTTTTTTTTTGAGACCGAGTCGTGCTCTGTCACCCAGGCTGGAGTACAGTGGCTCCATCTAAGCTCACTGCAACCTCTGCCTCCAGGGTACAAGCGATTCTGCTGCCTCAGCCTCCTGAGTAGCTGGGACTACAGGCGCCCACCACCATGCCTGGCTAATTTTTGTATTTGCAGTAGAGATGGAGTTTCACCATGTTGGTCAGGCTGTTCTCAAACTCCTGACCTCAAGTGATCCACCCCCCTCAGCCTCCCAAAGTGCTGAGATTACAGGTGTGAGCCACCATGTCTGGCCAGAAATCCTCCTTTTTGGAGGAACTCACTTTCCACTTTCTAACTAGGCACAAATAATTACCTATAATTTCAAAGAAATATGAGCAAATACTCAGAAGTCATGAATGAAAAGACTGGCACAGCATGATGAGCAAGAATCAGCAAAAAAAAAAAAAAAACCCTTCTAAAATTAGACATGAGAAGATGCCCTGAATTATCAAACACAGAAATGTTTAAATAAGCAGTACAAGAGGTTGAAGACATAAATAAAGAACAAAAGACCATAAAATTGACCAAGCAGATTTGAAAAATGAATAAAAATTTACTATAAAAATCGGAATAAACAACGACTCCTTAAACCAATAATAACAACATCTTGGGAGTTAGGAAAAGCAAAATACGACTAAAATATGGATGGACACAATAACTAAGGTTCTGTATTGTTGAAGGGAAAAAAAGATGGTAAATCTTAGATTTTGATTAGTGAAGTGTGCTTGTTGAAATGTCTAGGATTATCATTAAAAGCCCAAAAATAGAATGCATAACTTGGAAGCTAATAAAAAGGAAAAAATGGAAGAAAAAAAGTTCAAAAGAAGGCAATTAGAGAGTTAAGAAACTGAAAGGGTGAGACAAATAGAAAATACAGATGTGTGGTAGAAATATCAAATATGGGGCCGGGTGCGGTGGCTCACGCCTGTAATCCCAGCACTTTGGGAAGCCGAGGTGGGAGGATCACCTGAGGTTAGGAGTTTGAGACCAGCCTGGCCAACATGGTGAAACCCCATCTCTACTAAAAATACAAAATATTAGCTGGATGTGGTGGCGGGTGCCTATAATCCCAGCTACTCAGCAGGCTGAGGCAGGAGAATCGCTTGAACCCAGGAGGTGGAGGTTGCAGTGAGCCGAGATCGTGCCATTGCACTCCAGCCTGGATGATAAGAACAAAACTTTGTCTCAAAAAAAAAAAAAAACAAATATGTTGTTAGTTAAATGTAAATATATTAAAAGACACTGTGGGTCTGGATGTAGTGGCTCATGCCTGTAATCCCAGCACTTTGGAAGACTGAAGTGGGCAGATCACTTGAGGTCAGGAATTCAGGACCAGCCTGGCCAACATGGAGAAGCCCCATCTCTATCAAAAATACAAAAATTCGCTGGGTGTGGTGGCGCATGCCTGTAATCCCAGTTACTTGGGAGGCTGAGGCACGAGAATCACTTGAACCTGGGAGGCAGAGGTTGCAGTGAGACAAGATTGTGCCACTGCACTCCAGCCTGGGCAACACAGCGAGACTCTGTCTCAAAAAAAAAAAAAAAAAAGCACACTGAGAAAGATGGTTTCAGCACATAGCTGCAGCAATCTTAGGTTCAGGATTAGTATTTTGGGGCAGATTTTGTATTAGAGAATAAGGCATGGAACAGATACCAAAATGGAAACTAATGATTATTCAAACTCAGTGTTTCAGGTCCTTTGTGAAAGGTCATTCATTGTCTTAGTGTATTCGGGTTGCCATAACAAAATATCAGAAGCTGAGTGGCTTATAAACAACAGAAATTTATCTCTCATGGTTCTGGAGGCTGAGAAGTCCAAGATTAAGGCACTGGTAGATTCAATGTCTGTGAGAGCCTGCTTCCTGTCATCTATGGCACTTTCTCCGTGTCCTCATATAGTGAAAGGGGCTAGCCAGCCAGCTCTTTGGGTCTCTAGGGCCTCTCTCTCTCTCTCTCTCTCTCTTTTGAAACAGAAAAAAAGGAAAAGAAAAACCTCTGCCACCCTGGCTGGAGTACAGTGGTGGTGTGATTTCAGCTTATTGCAGCCTCTACCTCCTGGACTCAAGCGATCCCCCAACTCAGCCTCCTGGGACCACAGGTGCGTGCCACCATACCCAGCTACTTTTTTTTTTTTTCATTTTTAGTAGAGACAGGGTTTCCCCATATTGCCCAGGCTTGTCTGCAACTTCTGGGCTCAAGTGATCACCTGCCTCAACCTCCCAAAGTGCTGGGATTACAGGCATGAGCCACCACGCCCCGTCTCTGGGGTCTCATTCATGAGGACACTAACTCAATCACGAGGGTTCCACCCTCATGACCCAGTCACCCCCCAAAGGCCCCACCTTCTAAAGCCATCACACTGGGGATGAGGATTTTAACATATGAATTTGGGGGAAACATAAACATTCAGAACATGGCACTCATTTATTCCTCATAACAATCATCACGACATTTATCATATTCCTCAACAGACATGTGTTGAGAATCTACTACACACCAGATATATTCTGTTATGTATTCCAAATAACTTGGAAGTCACTCTTACGACAAAAACCCAGGGACTTTACAAAACCCTCTAACTGTTCACAAAGAGTGTTCCCAAATCAAAGCGCATCACAGGCAGGCAGAGGAAATTTTATTAGCAGGATAGTATTTCAGAGTCTACATTAGAGAACAACCTCCCTTACGTTTTCAGCATCATTCAGGAGCAATGAGGGATAGCAGCACCTGGGGCAATGGAGACAGTAGGCAAAGATTCTGCACATCAATTATGAACTTTGGACAATTGAAGATGGTGAGATGGTGCTTTCTCAGCAATAAATATAAATGCTATTCCCCATAATGGAAGTGACAATTACAACTCGACTACATGATTCACAGGAGAAGCCCAACAGGTGACGTGGACCAAGAAGATAAAAGAAATGTCACCAAAGGACCACAGAAAGGACATTTACTTAAACCATGTCTAATTTACACTTTCCCCAATTTCTGAATGAGGAGATAGTAGAATTAATGCCAGAATCTCATTCCACGGTATTTGTATAACTTTCACTTTGTTTGGCCCAAGTGTTAAGCAAGCCGACTCTGGCACATTCTGTAGTTCCTTCTCTCATATGCCTACGAAACTCCAGCTAGAGAACCCATGACAGCTGTTGTCCAAGGTGGTCCCCAAGGAGCCATGCCCTGAAAGATTCACACCCTTGTGCAGCCCCCTCCTATAGTGAGTCTAGGCTGGTCTGTGACTTGCTTAGTTAATAGAATGTGGGGAAGAGACAGTTCTGGGCCTAAGCAGTAAGAAGCCTGGTAGCTTCTACTTTTGTCTTTGGAGAGCCCTAAGCCACTGTGTAACAAAGTCTGGCTACCCTGCTTAGTGACCACCCAGAGAGACCATGCAGAGAGTTCATGTGAAGAGGGAGAGGCCTGAGATCACACCAATGAGACAGGCCCAGCCACCCTAGCCTCCTGGCCATCCTCACCAAACATCAGATGTGTGGGTGAGCCCTCTTGGACTCCCCAGCCCAGTTATGCCTCTAGGTGACTGCAGCGTCGGCCAAGGTCCTGTGGTGCAGAAGAACTCCCCAGCTGAGCCCAGCCAACACAGAAAATCATGTCAGAAAATGAAACAGTGGTGGGTTTAATCCAGTAAGTTTAGGGAAGATTTGTTATGTGGCAAGAAATAATGGAAGCAGAACCCCTGGAGTTGGGTTAGAAATAGATCTGAACTGGGGTGAAGGGGTGCCAGCCAGCAGCTGCAGTCCTGCTCCCGTGTAACTCTTCCATCACTGTTCCTTTACAGAATGTCACCCTTGGGCAGGAAAATGACAGGGACTGGGTGGCTGGTGTGTGCCAGCTACATCTCTATTTCATGCAAATTTAGTGAGACCAATTAGATGTGTACTTTTAACTGAACACAGCTGTGTTGGCTTCTGAGGGCTCCACCTGCTTCTCAGGGTGCTTAGTAATTGGTGAAGTCTCATCAGAAGAGGGTTGAAAGTATCATCTCCTATACTGAGTGAAAGTAAAACACTTCTTCAGAGAGGCCTTTGCAAAGATAATTGATTGTAAAATCCAGTATGCAAGGTGAATATTAAAGCTAAGGACTATGTTCTCAGAAAGGAAGAATATAATTCATTTATGTAATAAATGAGTGAATAAATCAATGAACTTAGTCTTTCTACATGACTAAACTTGTCAGTTTGCTGAAGGCACCGTAAGTCTGCACTGAGCACACACAGCTCCTCTCCTCTTCAGGTGAGCGATTCATTGACATTATTTAGCTGGTAGGAGGTGGAGCCAGAATCTCAATCCATGTCAGTCTGACTCCAAAACCTGTGTTCTTAATTCAGTGCTATGCTGCATCCTTCACAAGGTTTGTCTTTGAGTGAATGAACTGTTCATTAAACTTTCTTCATTTCCATGCCTGCAAACTTTTTCCTAGGTGGTTCACCCCAGACAGGGTCCCTCCATGCCATGGGACTCCTTTAATGTAGCTTTCTGTTCTCAGGCAGGAAGTGATTCCCTAAGACCCTCACTTCTTTTCTTGCCATTTCAATTCTAGCTATAGAAGAATGGACCAAGGAACCTTGTTGTCACTCTGACCACATCCAGAGTTATCTTGTCCCATACCCTCTGAAGGGCTTGAGCCCAGGAGGTCAAGACCTGCCTGGGTAATATAGCAAGACCCCATTCTCCAGAAAAAGGAAAAAAAAAAAAGACCAAAAAAAAACATATGATTAATGAAAAGGAGATGGAAGATAATATAGACAAAGAGATGAAGGCAAGAAAAGTTTCAAAGGAGAACTATGATCTATGAAAAAGTAAAAGACCCATAATAGCCAAAATAATGTTGAAAGAGAAGAACAAAGTTGGAGGACTTACGCTTTTTGATTTCAAAACTTACAACAAAGCTAAAATAACCAAGATAATGTGGCATTAGTATAAAGACAGATATAGAGATTGATGGATCAGAATTGAGATTCAAGAAATAAACCCTTACTGTTATCATTAATTGATCTCTGGTAAAAATGCAAGGCAATTCAATGGAGGAAAGACCAACTTTGCTAAAAAATGGTGCTTGGAAAATTGGATATTCACATGCAAGATGAATTAAAGCTCTTATCTCGTGCCATACAGAAAATTTTACTCAAAATGGATTACAAAATCATAGACCTAAATGTAAGAGCTATAACTATAAAACTCTGAGAAGAAAACATAGGAATAAGTCCTTATGGTTAGGGAAAGATTTCTTAGATATGACACCAAAAGCATGAAGGCTTCAGGTATTTTATACACACACACACACACACACACACACACACACACACATATATATATATTTTTTGAGACAAAGTTTCGTCACCTAGGCTGGAGTACAGTGGTGCAATCTTAGCTCACCACGGCCTCTGCCTCCCAGGTTCAGGCAAGTCTCCTGCCTCAGTTTCCCAAGTAGCTGGGATTACAGGCACCTGCCACCATGCCCGGCTAATTTTTGTATTTTTAGTAGAGACAGTGTTTCACCATGTTGGCCAGGCTGGTCTCAAACTCCTGACCTCAGGTGATCCACGAGCCTCAGCCTCCCAAAGTGCTGGGATTAGAGGCGTGAACTACCATACCCAGCCTAGTTTTCTTTATAAAGCATATTACTGGTGGCTGATAAGACAGATTGTCATATTACATTAGGAAGACTTCTTCTATTCCTGGCTTTTAAAAGTCTTTTTTGTTGTTTGTTTGTGTTTGTTTGTTTTTTAATCAGAAAAAATATGGCACAAAAAAGTTGATAAATTGAACTTCATTGAAATTGAAAATGTTTGTGCTTTTCTATACTATTAAGAAAGTAGAAAGATAAGTCACAGATGGAAATTATTTTTAAAATCACATATCCCATAAGGGACTTGTATTCAGAATATATGAAGAACTCTTACAACTCAATAATAGAAATACAAATAACCCAATTTTAAAATGAGCAAAAGATTAAAATAGATATTTCACCAAAGAAGCTATGAAATGACCAAAAAACATGTGAAAATATACTCAAGAATATTGGTTATTAGAGAAAGGCAAATTGAAACCACAAAGAAATACCTCTTACAATACACAACAATGGCTACAAATCAAAAAGACATAAGAATCAGTAATAATGTGGAGAAACTGAGCCCTTATGCACTGCTAGCAGGAGTGTAAAATGGTGCAGCCATTTAAGAAAACAATTGCTCAGTTACTTAAACATAAATTCATCATAAGTCAGCAATTCCACTTCTACATATCCACCCAAGAGAAATGAAAAGCTATGCCCACACACAAAAATTGTACACAACTGTTCATAGCAGCATTATTCATAATAGCCCAAAAACCCAACTCACATAGCCATCAACTGGTTCATGGATCAATAAAATGTGGAATACACCTGGAATACTAATATACAACGAAATTCTATTCAGTAGTTTAAAAGAATGAAGGATACACGCTACAGCACAGATGAACCTTGAAAACATTATTCTAAGTGAAAGAAGTATACTCAAAGACCACATATTGTATAGCTCCGCTTATATTAAACGTCCAGGAAAGGAAAATCCATAGAGAAAGTAGATTTGTGGTTGCCTGTGGCTGACAGTGGAATAGAGAGTGGCTGCAAATGGACATTAGGTTTCTTTTTGGAGCATAGAAATGTCCTGGAATTAGATTTTGATGATAGCTGCACAAGTGTAAATATACTAAAAGTTATTCAATTGTTCACTTAAATGATTAGACTTTATGATACATAAGCTATCTCTCAATAATGCCACTTTAAAAAATTATCAACTGGACATTTCTGCATATTCCAGAAATTAACTGTATGATATCTGAAATTGACAACTCATTGGATGTTTTACAACAGATTGAATCAGCAAAAGACAGTGATAGTGAATTCAAAATTAGGTCAACAGAAAATATATAAACCGAAGCACAGAAACAAACAAAATAAAGAGCATTAAGAAAAAAACAGGGTGTAAGAGACACATGAAACTCAGTGAAATAGCCTAACATATGTTACAGACACAAGACTGGGACAGAAGCAATCTGGGAACACACATTTGCCAAGAAGTTTTTGAAAGTAATGAAAGGAGGATTAAAAACACACATACCTACCCACACACCTACCCACACATCATAAAATTGCTGGAAATCGATGACAAGAAAACTAATCTTACAAATACCCAGAAAAAAAAAATTAACCACAAAGAAATAAAAATAAGATTAATGGTTGACTTTTCAGTTGAAATTGTAACACAGAAAAGACAATGGGTTGATATCTTTATTGCTGTCCAAGAATTTGACCAACAGTTTAATCATCCTTCCATTGTGAAGGCCAAATAAAGACATTTTCAGACAAAGACTGAAGAATTTTTTTGCCAGCAGATACTTGCGTTACAAGTAATACCAAAGAAAGTTATCCTGGCAAAAGCCAGTGGGGAGCATGGAACTTCAGGAGGGAATGTGGAGAACTAAAAAGGGTAAATATATGGGTGCATATAAAACAATATTGAAGGTTTAAAACTACAATAATAATAATGTCCTGTATATGCTATATTTTAGAGATATGTATGTATGTATCTGTGTGTGTAGATATGTATATATAGAGAATTGAAATAGTGATGAATTTGGGGTTGGAATTATTTTCATTTTCTCCTCTATAATTGTCTGTATTTCCTCAGTTTTCCCTGTCCTCTTTAGAGCAAGAGTCTGATGGCTGAATGCCTGGAGGCTGACATCCCGGAGCACCACTTCAACAGCTTGAAGAAGGGAGTATGGTGGACGCAGAGGAAGGGCCGGGGCACCTCCTGCCTGGCCCACTGAGCTCTCCTATAAACAGGCTGTTCCTGCTGCTTCCTCACGAGGCCATTTCCTTTCTGCGAAATGCTGATTTTCTGTATAAGATCCCCTGTGTTTGTCTGGGGGTAGTGGAGAATAAGAATGAGAAGGGGACACACACACACACACACACACACACACACACACACATGCATACACACACACGTCTTTGTGCCGTTACTTCATTTGCTAAGAGGCCCCAAATCCCCTATTCAAGGGAGAAGGGAGGTCTTCCATGAACCACACACACATAAACACAGGAATGACTGACTGTGACCACACAGGACCCAGCTGGCCGGCAGCCTCCTGGAGGTCAGAGGACTTTGGTTTTTGCTCCTGGCAGGGAGATCTAGTGGGCATTGTCTTGTTGTCATAGTCAGGAGGCCAGGTCCTAGCCCTTGCCACTGATGTTGAACTAACTCGCTTTACTCACTAACTGCTTTATGCTTAGTGCCCCTACAATAAAATGGAAGCTGCTAAGAGAGGCTGACATGGCCTTGGGCATGAAGAGGAAGAGGAAGAGGAGAGCACACTGCTGCAGGGGCTGTTGCCATAGACAGATCTGGCAGGGCAAGAAGTGAGGGGAGAGGAGGTGGGGAGGAACCAGAAAAGCAGATGCCACTCTGAGGCTGGCCCAGGGGAAGCCCCCAGGAGAGCCTGCCCTCCAGAGAAGACAAGTGTGAACGTGGAGGGAAAGAAACTAAGAAGAGCAGTGCAACTGGAGATAGTGATGGAGGGGAATTTGAAATAAAATCAGTGTGAAGTTTGTGCTACAGAAGGAGCAAGGCTCCCAGGAGTATGTAGAGAGGAGAGGAATAGAGTTGGAAGGGAAGGGAAAAGGGGAGAGCAGTACAAGGCTTGAGAGAGCTCAGGGCTGGACAACGGAGCAAGGAAGGGATGCAAAGGAGCCTTGAGGATTAGAACTAGACAGAACCTGCTGGGTGGGCCTTGATCAACGGAGGACAGTGAGTTCCAAAGAGGCTCAACACAGGGACTCTTGCAAGTCCCCTGTCTTGGGGCTGGGAAAGAAGTCAGGGAGAAATTTCAGGTTGTGTCAGGCTGAATGAGACCCTGCTTCAGTTCCAGGGACCTGGGGTTTTCTGATGAACAGGGGATTAAGCCATGAAGTGTGGCACACTTGGTGTGAGTGTTTAAATCATGTGAGATGATTCAGTGGTACAGGGTAGATCACAACTACAAACTAGAAAAAAATCACAAAGTTGAGCATGTTCCTCTCCCTGTAGAAGAGACACGAGGAAGGGAAGGACTAAAGGGAGGTGCTGGGAAGAGACTTTGTGCCTTGGGGGAAAGTGAGAGGCAGGGAGGTGATCCACTAGTGACCTTTGGAGTCAAATATTTAGACACTAGGCATGAGAACACGGGTGAGTGCTACAGATACATCTGGGCCAACAGGCCAGGAATTGGAATTGGGTACAGACATGGGAAGTGGTCATCTTTAGTGCTAGAAAGAATGAAATGATCAGTAGAAGGTGCAAGACACTGCCTATTAGGTTGGGAAGTTTAGTGACAACGTAGGGCAAAGGAGAAAACCCCACTATATATTGCCAGCAAAATACTAGAAAGGGGATGATCTACGGGAGAGAAGCCTTGTCAGGGCGTGGTGGGATATAGTTTGATAAACACGGAGAGAGGGAAAACTAAGGCAGTGAGAATGGGGGAATTGTAGTTTAGAAAGAGTTAAGAAGCAAAGTGAAAGAAATTCAAGCAAAAGAACAGAATCCGGCCTTGACTATTTCCAGGCACAGGGAGGTGGCAGCATTAGGAGATGAGGAAGGAGGATTAACGGGGAGCCCAGAGAAACTGCAGGTGATGGGCATGTTTCTTAAGAGAGAAGGAGAAAAGAAGAGGGCTGCTAGCCATGCAGCAGCTAGGGAAGAGTCACAGGTAAGGGCAGACACACAGCAGTGCTGTGTGGTCGTAAACAAGGGAGGCGGGGCTGACTGGCTGAGCAGAGCAGGAGACTGAAGGAGCTCAGAGTACACTGCCTCAGAGCCCTTTTATCTCCCTCTCCTGCCCCACCCTCTTCCTGTCCCCCTGCAGGCACACAAAGCTTGTCTGTTACCGAGGCATCCCTTATGGTCTGCCTACGTTGCACTTTGCCCTGCTAAAGGACTCTCCAGGGTCACAGGCCGGGGAGAGTCGCTGTCTGGGACACAGCTAGTCTCCACTTCCGCACTTGCCCAGCTCCCTTATTGGCCTGTGCACGGACCAGCCCCAGCCAAGAGCCAACTCCCCAGCTAGTGGTGTTTGGAAGAGAAATTTCATCTATGTCAGGCCTCTGAGGCCAAGCTAAGCCATCATATCCCCTGTTTACATCCAGGTGGCCTGAAGCAACTAAAGATCCACAAAAGAGGTGAAAAGAGCCTTAACTGATGACATTCCACCATTGTGATTTGTTTCTGCCCCACCCTAACTGATCAATGTACTTTGTCATCTCCCCCACCCTTAAGAAGGTTCTTTGTAACTCTCCCCACCCTGGAGAATGTACTTTGTGAGATCCACCCCCTGCCCGTAAAACATTTCTCCTAACTCCACGGCCTTTCCCAAAACCTGTAAGAACTAATGACAATCCCACCACCCTTTGCTGACTCTCTTTTCGGACTCAGCCGGCCTGAACCCAGGTGAAATAAACAGCCTTGTTGCTGATACAAAGCCTGTTGGTGGACTCTCTACACGGACACCTGAGTGGCAAGGATTGAGGCTGTTCATTTTCCTTGTGGTAACTCTGGAGGGGAAAAACTGGACTTTGGCTAGGACAGAACGGTGGGCAGCAAGGTTCTGGAGTTACAGTGAGATCTGATTGTGTTAGTCCATTTTGTATTGCCACAAAGGAATCGGAGGCTGGGTAATTTATGAAGAAAAGAGGTTTGTTTGGCTCATGCTTCTGAAGGCTGTACAAGCACGGCACCAGCGTCTGCTTCTGGTGAGGTCTCAGGAAGCTTCCAAGCATGGTGGAAGGTGAAGCGGGAGCCAGCACGTCACATGGCAAGAGGGAGCAAGAGAGAGAGGAGGAGATACCGGGCTCTTTAAACAACCAGCTTTTGTATGAACTAAGCGTGAGAATCACTCATTACCGAGGGTACCAAACCAGTCATGAGGGATCACCCCCATGACCAAACACCTCCCACTAGGCCTACCTCCAACACTGGAGGTCACATTTCTTTTTGTTTGTTTTTTGTTTTTGAGACGTAGTCTTGCTCTGTCAACCCACTCTGGAGTGCAGTGGCATGATCTTGGCTCACTATATCCACTTCCTCCTGGGTTCAAGCGATTCTCCTGCCTCAGTTTCCCGAGTAGCTGGGATTACAGGATTACAGGCATACGCCACCACGTCCGGCTAAATTTTGTTTTTTTTTTTTTTTTTTTTTTTTTTAGAGATTTGAAGTGATTTTATCTTTATTTCCTTCACTTTAAGCCAATCATGAAATTTCACAGTGATTTCTGGGGTGGGGGCAGAAGGAAGGCAGTGTTAAGAATCATCGGGCCTGTGGCCCAGTTGGCCCGCGGAGGTGCAGGCAGGGTGGGCCCTCACTGGGGCAGCTGGAGGGGCACGGACTGCCCCACCGGCAGACTGGTGATGTTCCAAGAGCGAGCGAGCTGGTACGTGATGTCCTCCGCAGCTTCCAGCTCGCACAGCTCCATCAGGCTGTCCCCTGCAGTGGCCAGTGAGTGCTGGCCCTCTCTGCTTCCTGCTGAGCCACCTGTTTGGCTTCCACTGCTTCTGTGAACTCTTTCCTGAAGGTCAGATTGTCAAGGACACATCGTCCAGGATGAGCCCAAAGGTGGCTGCTTGCTCTGTAAGGTTGTCGCTCACCTGCCTGGAGACCAGCTCTCTCCGGGTGATTAGTTCTCCAGCATCAAAGCGAGCCACCACTGACTTGAGGCTCTCGGCCGTGATGGATGGCAGCACACGCTCATCACAGTCTTCTCCGATGCTGGTGAAGATGTGAGGAAGCTGGCTAGTGACAGGCCCAAAGAGGACACAGAGTGTGATGTTGACGTTCTGTAAATCCTTGCTACCAGTGATGACTGGCACATTACGTGGTTGAGAATGGTGGTCAAAGATAATCGGTTTCTGTACCCATGGTATGATAAAGTGAGTTCTTTCCCCTACCACAATGTCCTGTACTCCACAGAACTGGTCAAAGATGACAGCTCTGTGCCCAGCATCCATGTTATATAAGGCAGAGTTCACCATGCCTCCTGCAACAGCTAAGGCCAGCCCAAACTTGCTGATGGACTCAAACACTTGGCAGCTATGTTTTCTTCTGCTGAACCGTCTCACACTGGCTTCCACTCTGACCTCCACATCTAATTTTTGTATTTTTAGTAGAGACGGGGTTTCATCATGTTGGCCAGGCTGGTCTCAAACTCCTGACCTCAGGTGATCTGCCCGCCTTGGCCTCCCAAAGTGCTGAGATTGCAGTTGTGAGCCACTGCGCCCGGCCTGGAGGTCATAGTTCAACATGAGATTTGGAAGGGACAAACCATCCAAACCATATCACTGACTTTGACAAGAGACCCATCAAACAACTGTTTTTTAGGCCAGCGATGATCAAGGAATGCTTTTGATAGAAAATGGTATTACTTCCTTCCTCCATCGGAAGAAGAAAGGTGTGTCACATGAGCTGTCAACATTGGTGAAGCAATTACACAAGGGCACAAATGGTGTTACATACAAGTGTTCACAGCCTCCCACCTCTCCTTGTGCAGGAGACTCTCACAGATGTTCATCCAGCCTGACCTTGCAGGAGGAGGCCACGCCCACCCCAAACCTGTTCTTAGAGGAGCTCCTGGTGCCCAAACAAAGGGTCCATAGACCTTCTGGGGCCTGTGAAGAATGGTGTAATTGCTCTGTCCCAGGGACAAGTAATTCCCTGACCCATTTAGATCCTCTTCTCGTGAGTCTAGATGTCAGACATACAGACGGAGCTAAGTTGTAAGGTCTGCTGGCTGGACTGCTGTCTAGGGGGCTGCCATATTCAAAGGCACCAAAACATTATTGGAACGAATCAGAAATCAGGTGAATTTTAAATTGCCTCTTTTCCTACCAAAGCAGTCATCACCCTGAGGTGGAGACTTAAAACACTCCTTGACAATACAGACTAGTATCTGCACGGTGCTCAGGGACATTCACATGCCTGTCACACAGGGCCACTCCAGCCAACCCAACCCTGAGGACAGCACATTGAAGTTGGCAGACAAAGCCAGAAATGGAATAATATGTGGTGTAGGGCTGCTTGCAAGAAAGAAATGTACTGTTTTATTATGTAAACACTTAAACATGCCTTCCAAGAAGTTGTGTGGTTTGGAAAATTACACAGAATAAATAACTGATTTTGACCATAAAGAACATAGTACATATTTAAAAGAACATCACTTGCCAACAAGCACATGAAAAAATAACATCACTAATCATAAGGCAAATGCAAATGGAAACCATAATGAAACATCACTTTATACTCCTTAGGATGGCTGCTATCACATAAACAGAAAATAACAAGTGTTGACAAGGCTGTAGACAAATTGGAACCCTGGACTCAGGTGGTAGGAATGTAAAAATGGTGTAGCCATTATAGATAACAATATGGCAATTTCTCAGAAAACTGAAATAGAATTATCATATAATTCAGCAACCATTTCTGGGTGTATATCCAAAAAGAACTAAAATCGGGGTCCTGAAGAGTTATTTGTACACTGATGTTCACAGCAGCACTATTCACAATAGACAAAACGTAGAAGCAACCCAAATTTCATCAACTGATGAATGGATAAACAAAACATGGGACATACTACAATGGAATACAGTCAGCCTTGAAAAAAAAAGAAAATTCTAACACATGCTACAATACGGATGAACCTTGAGGACATTATGCTAATTGAAATAAGCCAGTCACAGAAAGACAAATACAAGGTATAGTAGTCAAACTCATGGAAGCAGAAAGTAGAATGGTGGTTGCCAGGGTCTGTGGGGCAAGGGGAATGGGAGTTGTTTAATGAGTAGAGTTTCCATTTTAAAAGATGAAAAACCTCTGGAGACTGGCTGCACAACAATGAAAATATACTTAACATTATTGAGCTACACACTTAGAAATGCTTAAGATGGTAAAGTTTGTTATATGAATTTTACCAGAATTAATTAATTAATTTTTCAATCCTGCTCCTTCTGTATATTTTACCACAAATTAAAAAAAGAACATCACCAAATAAATGTCAACAAATATTTAAAGAATATTGAAATTGAATTTAAATTGAAAGGGAAGCCAAAATAGCAGATTGCTCTGGGTCCTGCCCTGTGCATGGCAGCCACAGTGCACTCAGAGAGAAGGCAGGACAGGGAAGCTGCGAAGCAGGAAGGGCTCTGAGGAAGCAGAAGCTGTGAGGTGGAGAAGCAGCAGAAAGAAAGGAAGCAAAGGAAAGTAACATCAGTAGTTGATATGGTTTGGCTGTGTCCCCACCCAAATCTCATCTTGAATTGTAGCTTGCATAATGCTACATATGTGGGAGGGACCTGGTAAGAGGTAATTGAATCATGGGGGTGGTTTCCCCACACTGTTCTCGTGGTAGTGAATAAGTCTCATGAGATCTGATGGTTTTTTAAGGGGAAGCCCCTTTCACTTGGTTCTCATTCTCTCTCTTGCCTGCCACCATGTAAGACATGCCTTTCGCCTTCCACCATGATTGTGAGGCCTCCCCAGCCACATGGAACTGTGAGTCCATTAAACCTCTTTTTCTTTGCAATTTACCCAGTCTCAGGTATGTCTTTATCAGTAATGTGAACATGAACTAATGCAGTAGTTAAAAGCACTACAATAAGGAATAAAAAGATAACCATGTCAATTAAACTGCATTTGATCCCAACCTGAGTTCTGAACCACATTTTAATCTCTAGGAAGCAGGGTCCTGGCAGTTGAGATTTTTGCCTTCCTTCTCTCCCATGCCTGCTTCAGAAGTGGCCCCATTTAAGGTCACCTGGAGCCTGTGCTTACAATCTAAGAGAGTGATCCTCCAGCTTTCATGTACGTACAGATCACCCGGGAGCTCATGAAAATGCAAATTCCCATTCAGTAGGTCTGTGGTGGGCCTGAGCTTCAGCATCTCACAAGCTCCCAGGTGAGCTGATGCTGTGGGTCTGCAGTCCACACTTGCAATAGTAGCAGGACCTAAGAAATCCAACTAACCAGACAGAAAATTGGCAGTACGCAAACAGACTGGCATGGAGAAGATTATCTTGTCAATAAAAACACCTTTATGGTGCTAGGAAATAAAAGAAATAATCAAACAGATATGTGAAATGACTCACATTTTAAATTGCTGTTTAAAGCCAATATACAGGCTAGGCACAGTGGCTCACACCTGTAATCCCAGCACTTAGGGAAGCTGAAACAGGAGGGTCGTTTGAGGCCAGGAGTTTGAGACAAGCCTGGGCAACATAGTGACATGCCATCTCTACAAAAAAATAAAATAATTAGCCGAGTGTGGTGACATGTGCCTGTAGTCATGGGAGGCTACTTGGGAGGCTGAGGCAGGAAGAACACTTGAACCCAGGAGGTCAAGGCTGCAATGAGCCATGATTGTCCCACTGCACTCCAGCCTGGGCAAGAGAATGAGACCTTGTCTCAATCAATCGATAATAAATAAATAAATTTTCATATGTCATAGCCAGGGATGGTGGCTCACACCTGTAATCCCAATGCTTCGGGGGCTGAGGCAGGAGGATCACTTGAGGCCAGGAATTTCAGATGAACCTGGGCAACAAAGTGAGACTCTGTCTGTACCAAAAATAAATTTTAAAAGTGTCTGGGCATGGTGGCACATACCTGTAGTCCCAGCTATTTGGGAGGCTGGGGCAGGAGGACTGCTTGAGCCCAGGAGTTTGAGGCTGCAGTGAGCCATGATCATACCACTGCTCTTCAGCCTAGGTGACACGGCAAGACCCTGTCTCTTAATTTAATAATAATAATAATAATAATAATTTTTTAAAAAGTCAATATACATTTGAGGGTGAGTTAGCTCCTTCCCCGGAAAAGGATGTGGGGAGGACACATAGATACATTTAGTCTTCAAATGAGTCAAAGTAAAACCTTTGGAACCAGGTCACTGAGATTATGGGAAGAGAAGAGTGGGCAATTTGAAGTTGAAGCAACAGAGTCTAAGTAAAAGGGGGTAAATGGTTAAAAAAACAAAAACCATAATCTTTGGGATAGAAACTCTTAGAGATAGCAGGATTATATATATATTTAATTATGTGTGTGTGTATACAATATTATATATAATCATGTGTGTATACACACATATATGTACACACACACGCATAATATATATATAATCATCCCACTATCTCCAAGATACATATACACACACACCACACACACACACACACACACATACACACACACACACATATTAATGGCAGAATTGGCCAGAGGATAAAGAGAAAAAAGCAGGTAAGGGGAATGTAATGCAAGAATACTGAATTTCTAAGATGCAGGCAAGTGATGCCTATAAAACCATTGATGCTGTTCAGTGAAGGGAGATGTTTGGTGAGTTTAACTCACATTTGCACAAGTTTTGCTGTTTACAAAATCATTTCAAAATTACAACTTCATGTCGAGGTGCCTGTGAGGAAGGCAGGGCAGGATTTATCCCAAGTTGAACAAGTGAGTTGGGGGCAGAGCTGTTCTTATTATCCCTTTTGCAAATGAGGAAACAGGGGCTCTGGGGTGTGTTCCAGTTCATGAAGTCAATTAATGACAGAACTTTTTTTTTTTTCTTTTGAGGCAGTCTCACTCTGTCCCCTAGGTTGGAGTGCGGTGGCCTGATCTCTACTCACTGCAACCTCCACCTTCCGGGTTCAAATGATTCTCATGCCTCAGCCTCCAGAGTAGCTGAAATTACAGGTTGTGTGCCACCATGCCTGGATGATTTTGTATTTTTAGTGGAGACGGGGTTTCAAAATGTTGGCCAGGTTGGTCTCAAACTCCTGACCTCAAGTGATCCACCCGCCTCGGCCTCCCAAGTTGCTGGGATTACAGGCATGAGCCACCATGCCTGGCCAGAACATCTTTTCTTTTCCTTTATTCTGATTCTTCCTGTCAAGTAAATAGATACATGACGCAAGTTGTTTTTTCACAGAATTCATGGGGACAAAATGAGGCTATATGTTTTAAATTCTTTATGAAACAAATCAAGTATTGTAAACAAAAGTCTCCTCATTGGCCCTGGCATGCACAGGCCTCCACAGGAAACTCAGATAGCCGAAGTCACAGTTTGTGAATTCAAGAAAGTGAAGTCAGCTGCTATTTTCAGGGGGCCATAAATGAAAATTGACCTTTATGCTTCCTGGGACTTGGTCATCAGATCCAAGAGGTCAGAAGGTTCCTAGACACACATCAGGGTTGAGAGCTGGTTATCAGCCCAGGTCATAAGTACACACAGTACCCTCCTCCGATATTTAACAGGACACAGCGGCCTCCGAGTTAACTGCCTATGTCTTATCAACGCATGTGTAGTGCCAGTATTGCCTGTGGTTTTATAGTTTGACCCTTCGGAACTTACACAGATCCAGGAAAATTAGGATTTAGGATTTGGGTATGCCTCTTTATGTCAATTTCCAGTTGGGTATTCAGTTTGTCGTATCGATGTTTCATAGAGGTTCAGGAGGTGTTGCAGAGAACTTTTCCCAGCCCCCTTCAAGTTGTGCCACCTAAAAGGCCCCTGTATGCAAGAGGGGTCCCCTACACATTCCTCCCGTCCTGCCCAGGTTGTGCCCAGGACACCAATATCTGAAGTGTGAGGACAAGAGTCTGATGGCTCAGCGAACAGAACATGGCAACCACACTAAGAATTTGAATTAATGTTGTCCACATTCCCTGAATTTATTGTTCTTTTTAATGGAAAAATCATGAGTCTGCATTCCAAGGGTCCTAGTGGCCATTGGGTCACCTCTGCTTCCATCACCCTGGGGATGAGTTATATAATTAGCTATGGAAATATGATAAGGAAATTGATAAATGCTGAAAAGCATTTAATAAAACTCAATATTCATTCATGATTAAAATTCTTGGTTAACCAAGAGGAATGGAAGAGAGCTTCACTAAACTGATATAGAATAGTTACTAAACACTTTTACTATGTATCTTATTGGAGAAGCATTAGAATCAATCTCATTAAAATAAAAAATAAAGATTTTATTGCTGGCACTATGATGGAGAAGGTGGTTAGAGAAAATTCTCCTGGTATACAGCACCTAAAAATACTGGATAAATTTGTAAGAATGTCATCTTTCATGCAGGATTGAGCTGGTAGGAAAGTAAAGGAAGTCTCAAGAGGCCAAAATTTATAAGATTATGCTAAGCCAGAGGCATGAGAAAGGGGAGTCATGATTATCCTGGGGTTTCCTGGACTCCTGTAGGCCTGGAGCCTGGATTTTAATGGTAGAATAGGAGACAAAGCCTGGGGACCAACCAGATCATAGACTATAAACTCAAGATCCCCTAAGGGTGACATTGTCAGTAGGAACCACAGAGGGAGACAGGTGTATCCCAGGCCTTCTCAGCCTTGGCTCTGGGTAGAGCAAAAAGAAAAGACTCCTTTGAGATTCTTAACAACAGGCCTGCGATCAAGTAAGTTTGCGTCAGAATTCACACTATTTGTGTGGCCAGTAGACCCCAAGCTTATGGTGGTCCCAGTTAGTTCTGTCCTCAGGTTCCCGGCAAAAGCAAAAATAAATCCTCTAGAGGAAAACAGTTTCGATCTCAATGAATCCCAAAGAGAAGGTTCCAAGAAAAATAAGTTCATAGTACAAAATAAAAATGGAAATGAGGAACATGACAAGAATGCCTAGGACATCTAAGTGTTTGTAAACAGTATCCCCTAGAATTGTGCAGTATACTTCCCACACAACTGTATGTATTAGCTCTGACACTATCTTCTTTCATGGCTACCACTCAGCCAAGAAAAACCAATAAGACACAAAAAATTAAGGTTTGTAAAGATTGGAAAGGAAGAAGCAAAACTCTTACTATATAAAGATGATATGTTTGTCTATCTAGAAATTCCAAAGGAATCAACTGATAAGCTTTTATAACTATTAAGAGAATTCCATAAGGTAACCAGGCAAAATGTCAAAACACAAAATAGATTTTCTATTTATTGGGGGAAAATATCAAGTAGAAAAATATAAACATTATAGTGGAAATTGGCTCAGGAATAGGAAATAAATACAAAAGGACAGAAAAATGGACATGTGTAAGTAGGAACTGAGTACATGATAGAGGTGACATTTCAGACAAATAGGAAAAAGATGGACTTTTCAATAAATAGTATTGATATAATGTATTGCAATAAGTGCCAGATGAATAAAGACTAACTTTTTAAATAAAAGTATTACAGGAAGGTGCACCAAAGTAGCTTCATAATCTTGGAAGCTGCGAAATCTTTTAAAAATCAGCCTCAGAGAGTAAAATCCATAAAGAGGGAAATTGACAGGTTCAACTACATCAAAATAACAACAAAAATATTAGTAAAAATTTCTGTTGGCTAAAAAGTATGATTTAAACAAAGTTAAAACACAAGTGACAGGCTTAGGGAGAATATTACACGCATATCAAATAATTTGCATTGAGAATAAATAACAAACTCCTACAAAGAAGGAAAAAAGTCCAACATAAAATAAGCTAAGGATATGAATAGGTAATTTAAGAAGAGAAATACAATGGCCAAGAGAGGTCCTATAAAAAGAATGCTCAACTTCATTAACAATCAGGGAAATTAAAATATTGAAATAATGGGTTGTCATTTGCACTAATTCAAATGGAAAAAATAATAAAATACTGAATAAACAGCAAGCATTGCTTGGAGTGTGGAGGAACAGTAACTACCCTTCTCTGCTGGAGGGAGTACAATGGGTTCAGGCACTGCAAAGGGCTGTTTGGCATTCAAAAATTGAACCACATATATCCTGTGATGTGGTAATTCAACTTCTCAGTAGTTCCTCTAGTGAAATACTTGCACATGTCTACAAGCAGGCAAACACAGTGGGGTTCATTGGTAAGACTGAAAAATTGGAAAAAGTGTAAATATCTATCAAAAAGAAAATGGCTAAATAAAAGAAGTGTACACTGTGAAATATGACATAGCTGTTAAAATTAATGACGTAGAGCTCTATACAGACATGGAAAGTCTCCAAGTCATGCTATTGAGTGGAAAAACAGAATTAGAACAACATGACAACAGATATGTTTAATGGTACATCTATGCATAGATGAACACACACACAGACACAATGGTCTGGCAGTAAATATATCACACTAAGTACTTTTGAGGAAACTGGAGATTAGGATTGACAGAAAGGCCAAAGGTGAATTTAGGTTTATGTATACTGCTTTCTCATTTTCAAGGAGCATGAAATCATGTATTACTTTATAATTTAAAAAGTTATTACCTAAAAAACATAGTCTAGTCAGTTTTGTGGTTGTCTTGGGTTTATTCCACAATAATTTTGGAACAAGTTGACAGCTTTTAGATCAGAAGTTGGCAAACTTTTTCTGTTAAAGGCCAGAGAGTTAATATTTTAGGCTTTGTGGGCCATACTGTCTCATTTGCAACTGGTCAATTTTGCTGTTGTAGGGCAAAAACAGCTGTACACAATACAAAACGAATGGGCATGGCTGTGTTCCAATAAAGCTTCATTTATAAAAACAGCTGGTGGGCCAGAGTTAGCCTGTGAGCCATAGTTTGTCAACCCCAGGTTTAGACTTTTATGACATAACTAAAATATTTTTAAAGCATATTTGTGTACCAAAAAATACTTTTTCCCATTAACCAACTGATTAAATAAGCCTCTGAGGCCTCCCTTAGCATCCTTTCAACTCTGGCCAGATCATTAGAGGCCATGTGGAAGAGGAACAGTGCCTGCTATAGCTGATTCATTGAGTCAAGACTCAGTGGCCTCAGAGGTGTCAGTTGACCTGTCCTAGATATGGAGTGGCCTTAAAGCAGTGCCTCTGGCCATAGCCTCAGCCAAGCTGGGCTGTAATGTGGAGAGAAGAAGGGCTTGGTGGCACTGAGCACATGCAGGCAAGACTCGGTTCTGTGGGACAAGGTGCCCTCTCAATAGCAGAGGTAGAAAACTCACTGGTCTGAAGCCAACTCAGCCGCAGGACTGTGCAGGGCTGTGGCAGGTGCACTGAGGGACCCCTCCTTGAGGTGGTGAGTACTGGTGACTGTCATGCTGCTGTCCTTGGCCTCAGGGGGCTGCCAGCACTAACCCAGCAGGTCAAAAGGAATCAGGACTGAGTTGCTCCCAGTTCCCATAGCCCCCAGCTCCCACAGTCCTGGGGAGGGGGGGGAATTTCCTGGGTCCAGGGACTCCAGCCCTGTAACAGTGAGGTGGCTGTATGTGTGACTTGTGGTAACTCATGCAGAGTTGAGGCGTCCCCGTGGTGATTTTTCTAGGAGGCTAGTGCAGGACCAGAGAGAATCAGTAATGAGGCGCAACATTAAGTGACTGTTTTCATGCTTTTTTTTTTCCAACCTAGAAATGAGGAGACAGCAGCAAGGCCAACATGATTCAGCACCCACTATGATGCTGACCTCAAACAGAAGGTATACTTGTGTTCACACACATCTTTTGGATGAAGCTGAAGGGCGGTCAGCCGCTAGCAAAAGAGAAAGAAAGAAAAACCATACCTGCTTAGCGGTAAGTTCTTCGCTCTGACTTCTCCCCTGGCGTCCACTTTGAACAATCAGGTGCAAAGGATCGATCAAGGAGTAGCTTTACCAAGGAGCCGCTGCCTTGTTCAGGATAGGAGTATTAGCTTATTCTCTCGCTTTTCTCACTGTGAACACCTGGCTTGCAGGCAGAGGCCAAGATTCCCACTGAAGTAAAGGCAGTGCTTCCTCTTCCTGTCCTAGTCATAGGTTATGATTTCCCCGGATATGAGACAATCTTGTCTCTCACCTACATTTCAGTCCAAGTCAGATGTAGGTTCTAAGCGGCCCCATTGCCACTCCCAAGTCCCAAGTCCAGCGCTTGAACTAGCAAATGAAGAGATTACCGTATTTACTCTCATTATGTTCCCCCTACTTTTTTCTTTCAGGTGTCTTCACTGTAAAAACACAGGAGAAGGGGAAGAGAGTGGCAAATATCTGCTTTGTCTAAGTAATTCTGAGCATATTTCATCAGTCTGAGGGTCTCTGTCCTTTACTTTTAGGGGCAACGTTAATTTGAACCTAGATCTCCTAATACTTCCTCCTTTGTTGAAACCACCTCCCTGGATAGTGTTACTTGATGTGAAAGTGAGCAAAGTATTGATTTATGACAGTGCCAATCACCAGCGTGGTTATGTAAGAGGGAGGCAGGCACACAGGGAGAGGGAAAGGGTGTGAGATGAGGCAGCTGAGCACAGTTCTTGAGAGTGTGACCCCACCGCTCTGATCTCAGAACAGAAGGCTGACCAGGAGTTGGGAGGATGGACCAGCTGAGGGCTCTTTGCTCTCCTGGGTCCTGCCAGCAGGCAGCGGTCCTCACTCTCAGTCTCAACCTTCTTATTCCCCAGTAGCAGCTGCTCCCAGGTGAACAGAATCAGCAAAAGCCGAACGTGGTGGATATCAGGAGATTTTCCTTCTACTCACTTTGTTTACAAAGATGCTTTATGGCAGGTGTGGGGAGTGGAAGTAACTGCTCCTACCTAACAGGAAAACTAAGTACAAGCCTCTGGCAACAGTAAAGCGGGGGCATGGGCCCCAACAAGAGAGGGAGAGGGAGACCACAACTGAGCAGACAGGTGGAAAAGAGAACCGGGGATTGCCAAAAAATGACCACAGTTGTCTTCACGTGAACATCTGGACTTCCTTACATTTATTTATTGACTTAAGTTGTTTTTATTTTGAAGGACATGCTTGAATCCAGCCCTGGTGAGAAAAGCCAAAATATCTAAATATGATTTGTTTTGTTCTGTTTTTAATCAGTTTCTTTTCTACCCAATTTGCACTTCCCAAGGGATGAGAAGGACTTGAGGCAGGGATTTCCTAGGGGTTAACATTTCTCAACTGGAGGCTTGCCTTGCTGTTTTCAGCCAAGTGCAGAATGTAAGATGCTTACACAGCTCACTCCTGGGGACTTACTGTCAGCAGTGGGGGACTGGGACCCACAGCCATAGGGCTCTGTCCTTTTTTCAGTCACATTTCTGATTACACACAGGGGATTCTGCTAGGGCGAGGAATCCCACCGGACAGCAAGTTGACTTGGGCCTTAGGCAGGGAGGACCTAGAGTAAGTGCAATATTGAATGTCATGAGAATATTGGAAAGAAAAAGAGTAAGTGAAACACTGGATTTCAGTCCCAGGGGAAGTAGCCTGAACAGTGTGCTCTGGGGTAGGAGGACAGCATAGGGCTATATCTGGGGCCTGCAGGTCCCCTGAGAAACATAGATCTGAAGGCCATGGCTACAGCCAAAGTGGGTGGGAAAGCTGGAAAGGGTTAAGAACTCACCCCAGAAAACTTATTTCCAAGATCAAAAGTAGGCCTTTCTGCACTGACAGGTATTTCCATGTCCAGGGAAAAAAGGCGCGACTCCAGCTCAGGGAGGGCACCTTGCAGAAGTCCTTAGGTTACGGGAAACATACATAGCTTTCATCATCTCTCAAATCCCTCCTGGCTCACAAGAGCCTGGCCTTCTCTCTCTTATAAAATATGGTGAATCGTTTACAGCAGAAACAGGAAACTAAGAACAGATTATGAAACCACTGTGGTAAAGGAACTATTCTCAGTTTTCTGCAGGGATCTTTGGGTCTCTTTTCCTCTGGGTCTGTGGTGTGGGGTCCCAGCTAGAAGTCAGGAGAAGGCTGTAGGACTGTCGGGGCTCTGTAGTCTAGCACTGCACTGTTAATATTAGGCATGGCTCTATAGTGAAATGAGTTAAGAAAACAGCCAGAAAATACACTCTTGTTCTTAAGGACAGCTTACTAATGCCCTCAGGTGAGGGCCTGTGTCACTCTCAAGCCCAGCTGGGAAGTCAGAGAAATTTGAGGCCTTGACCTCTGTTCTACACTTTGTCTATTGCAGCAGCCAGAAATGTAGAGCTCCTAAGCTACTCATCAGAGAAAAGCAGATCTGATCAGCCTGAAGAGTTTCTTTTTCTTTTTCTTTTGTTCTTTTTTTGAGATAGGGTCTTGCTCTGTCACCCAGGCTGGAGTGCGATGTCATGGCCATAGCTCACTGCAGCCTCAACCTCCTGGGCTCAAGCAATCCTCCCACCTCAGCCTCCCAAATACCTGAGACTACAGGTGCATGCCACCATACTTGGCTAATTTTTTTGTTTTGTTTTGTTTTGTAGAGACGAGGTCTCATTATGTTGCCCAGGCTGGTCTCGAACTCTGGGGCTCAAGCAATCTGTTTGCCTTGGCCTCCCAAATTGCTGAAATTACAGACATAAGCCATTGTGCCTGGCCAGTTTCCTCAGTGTGAATTCATTCAATGTTTTACCCCATCTCCAGAGAATATTTATATTTAAAAAGAGGAAGAGAGGACAAGATAAAAGAGTGATGCACTGATGATATAAATTCAGGTAGAATCTGAGGAAAATAGGTGTTTATTAGCCAGTCACATGGTCTTTCTCAAAAATCTCTTAGCCTTCCTTTGGGGTGTGCTCAGGGGCACTTAGGGCAGAAGCATGGAGGTGACACTCTGATCCCCATGAGGCAGTCTTGGAGGAACCTTCTCCCTTTTCATCCTTAAGTGGAGGTAGTAGAAGTTACCCAAGAAGGCTAGGAATAGGAATCTTCTCTTTGAAAGCAGTTTCATTTTATCACAAGTAGAAGCAGTGATGCAAATTTTAACTTCCCAGAAATGGCAGGTTCCAGCAACCGGGGGGACAACTAAATTTGAGCGCCAGCTGTTCCAGATCCTATAATTACTCTGAGGCTCCATAAATTACACTTGTTGTGGTCAGAATTCCAATGTCTCTCTTAGAATTTTGGAACACTTTGTTTTCACCTCATCTATAAATTACACTGCAGAATATGCTATCTGTGACTTCTTGCCTTAGTTAGTCATAAGCCTCCTGAGAGCAGAGGCCCTTATTACAGTTGGTACCAATTGCATTTGGTGGCTGCTCAGTTCGGTGTAGTAATCATTTTAAGTATGGTTTTTACTAATATGCTTTAATAGAGTTCTGCCTTTATTGAAAAGAAGAAAAAGGACCACCTTGAGAGGACCTTCCCTGCAGCTAGCTCTTGCTACTACTAAATGAAACTCATACTTACTTTTGATTTATTATTAAATAAATTAGCTCTTAAATGTGTGAAACCTCTTAAGTTTTAATTTTTAGGCTTTAAATTTGTAATGATGGCAAGTGTCATGATAAAGATAAATTATCCTTTGATAGCAAAGAGATAATTGGGTATTTAGTATATATGGAATTATCTAAAAATTATGTAGAATTATACATATATTTTCATAAATCACTATGATGTATGAGAGGGATAAAGGGATTGAGGGGAAAAGGTGCAAATCTGGAATCTGGTAACACCACAATACCTCTTCCCAGCAATATTAATATGACAGTTACTTTCTCTCAACAGCCGTTGCTGTCGAGTTTCTTTGCTCCACAATATTATATTAGAAACTCTTGAATAAAATGTAAATCAAGGGGTCATACAGGAAGCAGCCAAGAGTCAAATCATCTCTCAGAAAAATTGTGCCTATTCTATGAATAGACATCCAAACACTGATCATATTTACAGCTACTGTTTAGTCAATCAATTAGAACTGTTTTGTCTCTGTAAATGGTAACATAACACTAATTCCCAGAGTAGGTATTCAATACATTAATTCAAGTATTTAAGTGTCTTAAAATTGCTATTTACATTTTATGTATTTATTTTATTTTTATAAGGTACAATTTATCAGTCTTTACTTTTTTTTTTTTTTTTTGAGACAGGATTTTACACTGTTGCCCAGGCTGGAGTGCAGTGGGGGCAATCATGGCTCACTGCAGCCTCAACCTTCCAAGCTGAAACGATTCTCCTGCTTCAGCCTTCTGAGTAGCTGGGCCTACAGGCATATGGCCAGCTATGTTTTTCTGGTAGAGACGGGTTTCCCTGTGTTGCCCAGGCTGGTCTTGAACTCCTGAATTCAAGCGATCTTCCCACCTTGGCCTTTCAAAGTGCTGGGATTACAGGCATGAGCCACCACACCCAGCCAACATTTTTTATTATGGTAAAAAATATATATAACATAAAATTAACCATTTAAATCATTTGAAGTGTACAATTCAGTAGCATTAATTATAATGTTTTGCAACCATCACCACTATTCATATCCAGAACCTCTTCATCATCCCAAATAGAAACTCTATCCATTAAGCAACTCCCCATTGTTACCTTCCTTGAGCCCCTGGTAACTTCTAATCTACTTTCTGTCTCCATGAATTTGCATATTCTAGATATTTTATGTAATTGGTATCACATAATATTTATCCTTTTGTGTCTGGCTTATTTCAGTCGGCATAATGTTCATTTATGTTGTAACGTGGGTCAGAACATCATTCCTATTTATGGCTGAATAATAATCTATTGTATGCATATAGCATATTTAACTTATCCATGTATCTTTTGGCTGTTGTGAATTATGCTGCCATGAACATTGGTGTGTAAATATTTGTTTGAGCTTCTGCTTTAATTCTTTTGGATATGTACCTAGGAGTGTAACTGCTGGGTGTTTGAGTCCACTCAAAATCCGTATGTTGAAATCCTAACCCCCAAGGTGATGGTTTTGGAGGTGGGGCATTTGGGAGGTGATTAGGTCATGAAGGTGGAGCCCTCATGGTTGATGCCCCTTCTTCCACCTGAAGTTATAGTGAGAAAACTGTCATGTATGATCCAGGAAGGTGGCTTCACCAGTCACTGAATCTGCTGGTACTTTGACTTGGACTTCTTAGTCTCTAGAACTATGATAAATAAATTTTTGTTGTTTATTATCCAATTTATGGTATTTTGTTGTAGTAACCTGCATGGACTAAGACATTGGGTCATGTGGTAGTTCTACGTTTAACTTTTTGAGGAACTACCAAGCTTTACCACAGCAGTGGCATCGTTTTATACTCCCACCAGCAATGTACAAGGGTCTCAATTTCTTCATGTCCTCTCCAACATCCTCTCCTTGTTATTTTCCATTAAAAAATTATATCCATTCTAGGTGTGAAGTGGCATCAGGCCTCCTGTTTTCAAGCCTCCATGGTTTCTGATGTGAAATCAACTTAATCTTATTAAGGCTCCCTTGTACAGGATGAGTTGCCTCTCTCTTGGGGTTTTCAAGATTCTCTTTGTCTTCCGACAATTTGCCTATACCGTATCTTGGTGTATCTCTTCGTGTTTATTTTGCTTGGGCTTTGTTGAGCTTCCTGGGTGTGTAGACTCATGTCTTTTATAATATTTGGGGCATTTTTGGCCATTTACATATAATTTCTGTCTCTCTCTGTCTCTCTCTCCCTTGTCCTTCTGAGACTCTCATAATGCATATGTTGGTCCACTTGATGGTGTTCCACAGGTGTCTTCATCTTTGTCCACTTTTCTTCACTCGTTTTCATTCTGCTCCTCAGAATGGATCATTTCAATTGTCCTATCTTCAAGTTTGTTAAATCATTCTTCTGCCTCTCAAACCTGCTGTTGAACTCCTCTAGTGAAATTTCTCATTTCAGTTAATCACACTTCTCACCTTCTTAATTTCCATTTGATTCCTCTTTATAATTTCTATCTCTGTATTGATATTCTCATTTTGTTCATATATCATTTTTCTGGTTTCCTTTCTTCATTTCCATGATCTCCTTTAGTCCTTTGAATGTATTTAAGACAGTTGTTTTTAAAGTCTTTGCCTAATAATTTCAATGTTTGAGCTTTCTCATGGACAGTTTTGTCAGTTTATTTTTTTTCCTTTGAATGCATTATCCTTTCCTGTTTCTTTGTATGCCTTGTGATTTTTAAAAATTGAACATTCAAATATTACAGTGTTTTAACTCTGGAAGTCAGATCCTTCCAGTTCCTTAAGGTTTGCTTGTCTTGATTGCTGAAGGCTTAGCTTGTGTTCAGCCAGTGACTTTGACTCCTTGACTGCCAGGAGCTAAGTAAAACAAAACAAGTAAAACCCCCTCCTCTTCTAGTCTCTGTGGATTGGCTCTGTCTTAGGGCACTATACTTTGGTAGGGCATTTAAAATTCCCCATGAGGCCAGGCATGGTGGCTCACACCTGTAATCCCAGCATTTTGGGAGGCTGAGGGAGGCGGATCACCTGAGGTCAGGAGTTTGAGACCAGCCTGGTCAACATGGCAAAATCCTGTCTCTACTAAAAATACAAAAATTAGCCAGGTATGGTGGCACCTGTAATCCCAGCTACTCAGGAGGCTGAGGCAGGAGAATCGCTTGAACCCAAGAAGCAGAGGTTGCAGTGAGCTGAGATCACATCACTGTACTCCAGTCTAGATGACAGAGCAAGACTCTGTATCCAAAAAAAAAAAAAAAAAAAATTCACATGAGCCTTCACTTTCTACTTGTACTGAGCCCAGAGATCAGACAGAGATTAGGGTCTTCTTAGGTATTTTATGAACATGTGTCCTGTCCTGGCATGCATGTTGCTTTCTAAACTCCCTAATACACACTGGCAGTTTTGAATTGCCCTAATTTCCCAAAGAAACTCTCTTCCTGGCTTTTGCTCGCAGACCTTAGGCATTCTATTGTATGTCTCAACCTTAATCTTCTGCCCCCAGGTGGCTACAGGATTTTTATTCACCTTACAATGTTTCTGAGCAATGACTGTCATTTTTCCCTCTTCAGGGGTTCTCAGTTAGGCAAAACAAGATGCATACCTCAGATCAGTTCTTCAGTTCACTCCCAAATAGGTTAGAACAGACAAACAAACCCCAGTAATTTGCAAATGAAGCCTGCTCTGTTCCCTCCAGAAACAGGGTTCAGGGTACTCTTCTCCAGAGTTCTAGCAAAGTTGACTCTGACAGTTGCTTCTTGTTTTTCAGTATTTCTGTAGAGGGATGGGAGTTTGGAGCTGCCTGTTCTACAATTTTGCTGATGTCAGCGATGCTAGTGGACAACTTGTTTCTTCTTTATGTTTCAGTTCCCTTCTTTGTACAAGGAGAGGATACAGGTATACAGCTTGTGTTGAGGTTTTCCTTTTGAGAACAGTGATCAATACAGGAACAACCTATTCCAAAAGTTCAAGACCTTTTTGTGTTAAGCTTTGTATCCACATTGGCCATAACGATGAATGACCTTTCCCCAGAATGGGCTGCAGGCATCTGTAAGTCATTTTTAAATGACTAGTGCCTTTGGAGTCCTGTAGATAAGTCATAAAGACATTCTGCGGTTTTTTGGGTGTTTTTGTTTTGTTTTTTTCTAGACACTTGTTAAGTTTTTAGCTTAATTCTGAAACCCATCTCAAATTAGTTTTTGTGTTTGGTGTGTTGTAGATGTCAAGATCTGTTTTTCCTTCTTTCGTTTATTCTGTTGTTCCAGCACTATTTGTTGTAAAGGCTCTCTTGCCCATATTACTAAGCTCTGGAACTTTAGTTAAAAAAAATTCAGTTAACCATACATGTATGAGATGATGTCTGGATTCCCTATTCTGCAATGTATGTCTACTTATCTATTCTTATGCCAATATCACACTGTCTTGATCACTAAGGCTTTATAGCAAGTCTTGAAGTAGGTAGCATGAGCCTTTCAACTTTGTCCTTTATCAAGATGGTTTTGGCTTGCCTGCCTTCCTTCCTTCCTTCCTTCCTTCCTTCCTTCCTTCCTTCCTTCCTTCCTTCCTTCCTTCCTTCCTTCCTTTTTTTGATATGCTGTCACTCTATTACTCAGTCTGGAGTGCACTCAATAGTACTCACTGCAGCCTCAAATTCCTGGGCTCAAGGGATCCTCCTGCCTCAGCCTCCTGAGTAGCTAGGTGTGCATTACCAGGCCCAGATAATTAAAAAAATTTTTTTTGTAGAGATGGGGTGTCACTTTGTTGCCCAGACTGGTATCAAACTGCTGACCTCAAGTGATCCTCCTGCCTCAGCCGCCACACTATCCCTACAAAGTGCTAGGATTACAGGTGTGAGCCACTGTGCCCAGCCATTTTGGCTATTCCTGTATTCTTTGCTTTACCATATACATTTTAGAATCAACTTTGAAAAGCTATTAAAATGCCTGTTAGTTTATTGATTGTGATTGCATTGAATCGGCAGATCGATATGGGGAGAAATGACTACAAAACAACATTGAATGTTCCAGTATGTGAACATGGCTAACTCTCTATTTAGGTCATTTATTTTTCTCAGCAATGTTTTGTAGTTTTTAGTGCAGAGGCCTTCCATGTCTTTTGTTAAGTTTATTCTTAAGTGTTTTATGTTTTTTGGATATTAAGTCAATTAAAAAAAAAAACACCTCTGTTCTAATTGTTTGCTGCTAGTATATAGAAAATATATATGTGTGTGTGTATATATATATTTATATTGATGAGATATAACTGTGACTTTATTAAAAAGTTCTATTAGTTATTCCTTAGTATTAGTGAAGATATTCAATGTAAATAATTATGTTTTCTGCAAAGAAAGACAGTTTTCTTCTTTTCTGATCTTTATACTTTTTTCTTTCCTTATTGCACCAGTTAGAACGATTAATACAATATTAAATAGCAGTGTGGTGGGGGTAGATATCCTTGTGGGGGACATTGAATATTTCACCATTAGTTATGATGCTAGCTGTCTTCTTTATAGATGCTTTTGTCAGGAAGTTCCTTTTTATACAGTTTTTTGAGAATTTCTAAATATGAATGAGTGTAGAATTTTGTTAATTTTTCAGTTGAGATAATATGTCTTTTTATCTTTTTTCTATTAATATGATGAATTACATTGATATTTCTAATGCTGTACTAACCTTGCATCTTTGGAATAAACATGCTCTGTACTGAATAATACTCTCTCTTTTTTTTGGAATTCTGGATTTGTTTTGGTCATATTTCATTAATGGCTTTTGCATTCATAATCGTTGAAAGTGGCTATGCTCACCACCATACCACCAACGCTGCAATTAAAATCATGATATAGACCTGTAACCTTATTTTCTTACCTCTGTCAGATGATATGATTATACTGGACTCTTAAAATGTGATGCAAAGTGTTTCCTCTATGTTTTCTGAAAGAGTTTGTATAAGATTGACATGATCTCTTCCTTAAATGTTTGATGGAATTCACCACTGAAACCATCTGGGCCTGGATGTTTCTTTAGGGGAATGTTTTTGATAATGAATTCAATTTACTTAATAGACACGAGGATATATAGATTTTCTATTTATCATTGTATATTTTTTGGTAAATTCTGCTTCAAGGACTTTTTTCCATTTCATCTAAGCTATCACATTTATTGTCATAAAGTTTTCAAATTATTCCTTTATTATCCTTTTAATGCCTGTAAGATCTATAGTGACATTCCCTCTTCCACTACAGTGATACCCTCTCTTGTTTGTGATGTTGAAAATTTGTGACTTCTCTTTTTTTAACCAGTCTCTTCAAATAATAAAATTTTGTTCTTGTCGATTTTCTGTATCATTTTAAGCTTTCTGTTTCATTAATTTCTGCTCTTCTGTATCTTAAAACATCTATCCTACTACTTACTTTGGTTTTACTTTGCCTTTCTTTCTGTATTTTCCTTAAGTGGGAACTTAGATAACTGGTTTTAAGCCTCTTTTCTAACATAAGTACATATAGCTACCATTTCTCTGTAAGCACTGCTTTGGTTACATCCTATAAATTTTGAATTTGTATTTTCTCAATCATTCACATCAAAGTATTTTCTAATTTCCTTTGTTATTTCTTCTTTGATCCAAAGGTTATTTAGAGATATATTGTTTAACTTCCAAATGTTTGGGATTTTCTAAAAATATGTATTTGTTCCTGATTTCTAAGTTGGTTGTTGCTGTGGTCAGATAACATATTATATAAGATTTCCATTTTTTGAAACATATAAAGATGTTTTGTGGCTCAAAATATGGCTTATCTTGGTAAATGTTCCAAGTACACTTGAAAACAATATGTATTCTGCAGTGGTTGGGTATAGTGTTCTGATTAGTGTTTAGTAAATGTATACAGTTTTTAAAGTCTTCTGAACTTCTCTGATTTCTTATCTAATTGTTCTATACTATTGAGAAGAAGGTGTTAAGTCTTCAACTTTGGAGATTTGTTTACTTCTTTATTTGTTAGTTTTGCTTTGTGAATTTTGAAGCTCAGTTATTAGGGGCATAAATAGATAAGACTATTTAGTTTTCATTTTTTATCATTATGAGGTATCCTACTTTGTCTCTGGTAATACTTCCTGCTTTGAATTTTTTTTTTTTTTTTTTTGCCAGCTGTAGTAACAGAACCACTCTAGTTTTCTTATGCTAAATATTTTCCTATTATATCATTTTCCATCCATTTACTTTCATTATTACTGTTTTTATATTGAAAAGTATCTCTTGTAAATCATATACTTGGTTTTGCTTTTTTTTCAAAACAATTTTGAGCAAAAAAAACAAAAAAAGCCATTTTGACATCTGTGCCTTTTATCTGGAGTGTTTAATACACTAATATTTAATGCATGCTAAAGTTGAGGTGTACCATTTTGTGATTTATTTTCTATTTGTCCCAACTTGATTTTAGTGTTATGTTGCTCCTTTTTTTCCTTTTCCTGGGTTAGTTTTTTGTATTCTCAGTCAGCCAGGGGTATGTGGAAAACTTGTCTCAACTCTTCCAGGATCTCCCCATTAGCACTCTGGTTGGTTTGCTGCTCACCCCAACTGAGATTGCATCCTTGGGCTAACAAATCTGTGGCCTTTCCCTATTCATTTCTAACTGAGTTTGCTACTTTTAGTATGCAAAGTTGTAAGATTTCATGCCACTTCTCTACCCTAAATTTTATAATTTTAAAATTTTTAAGTATTTCTCCTCTGGCAGCAGAACCACTCGGTTTTTGGCCAACACCGAATTAGAAAACTACAATTCTTGCTGATTGATTGAGCTTGATGGGAGCTGGGGGGAAAGAATTAGCCTTCTGCTGTTTCTCCTTGAATCTCTAGGAGCTTTTCAACTTGCTGCCCATCTCTGGCAGGTTTCTAGTTTCCTGGGTGCTTTTGTCAATTTTGTCCAGTTGTATGATTTTTTTTAGTGGAAGAGTATTGGTGACCTCTTCATTCTGACATAATGAAAGTTGATTTTATAGATATGTTTTAATAAAATATCTTTAATTTTTATTAAAAATAAAAGAAACAGTGAAAAGAACATTTTTGCTTCTCTGAAACTTCTGTTGGAGGTTTCTTAAGTTGTCAAATGTCATTTGTACAAGGATAAATGGGATAAATTCCTTTTAGGATGTCATACAGAAGGCCTCTCCCTTCCTTTATGACTTACTTGGTTCCTTGATAACATTCACAAGTTGAATCACAAAAAGTTAAACCTTTATAAGGAATGAATGTTATAAATTAGAATTTTGTCCTTGAAACTCATTTCATACTGTAATATGCCAAGACAAAATAAACGTTCTCTAAAACCACACAAATGTTTGTTTTTACAAACATTAAGTATGTAGAATTTCATTCAATAAATACCTACTGAGGGATTGATACGTGCCAGAGACTGGACTGACTAAGCACTACAGATGCAAACAAATGAATTCACTAGGTACAGCTGCTGCCCTGCCCTCACACGCCAGTGAGAGAGATGATTACGCAGGAAATTACTATCAAGTGTGTTACTGAGGAAGTACAGAGTGTTATGACTATGTCCAGTATGTGTTTTCTCACATATCTTTTTTTCTTGCCTTTGAAATTCTTTACGCTTTACAAAGAAAATATCATTAGAACCTGGACTGAAGACATGTCTTCTGTAGTAAGTATGAATGGTAAATGCTTGGAGAGGGACAATTTCCTTAGGAAACATGTCATCTATTCTCCACTTGGAATGTACATTAAATCACTTGGGAAACTTTTTAAAAAAATCCCCTTTGCTTGGGCTCCACTTCTAAAGATTCTATCTTACTTGGCCTGAGGTGAAACCCAAGAAGCATTTTTTTTTTACTCAGGTGGTTTTAGCATGCAGCCACAGCCAAGAACCACTGTAGTCCTCCCTTCCAGTTTCCTCAACATTTGACACCTATCATAAAAGATGCCTCCTTCAATGATTGTAGCTAAGTTTTCTGGGAAGTTCTGTGCAATACTTATGGCTTCCTTCTACTGCACTGATATCTGGTAGGGAGGGAGCCCTTATTCTCAACACCTCAAGTTTCTACAGAACATGAGGTATTCATTCCTATCCCTTTCTTGCTGGAGGGGTTAGGGGAGGGGCAGATGATAGCACATCCATATTCTCTCTGTCTCTTATTCTTCCCCAAATGAGATGGAGAAACTCATCTGATGGGTTAGACACTGATATCCACTGCGCCACTGTCTATACAGTGGTAGGTGTGGTCATTTTCCTTATAAGCGGGAAACATGCTCCACCTATTTCTCTTTTGTCCTTTATCCCTTTGGGATAGTAAAATTAGCTAATTGGTGCTTATTGAGTGTTTACCGTGTGTTGCGTGCTGCTCTAAGCTTTTTATGTAAATTAATACATTACATCCCAACATCAACCTCGTGATGTACATTCTATGGTTATACCATTTTACACATGAGGAAGCTAAGGCTTAGTGGGATTAAATAACTTGTCTGACACACTGAACTTGGACTGTGATTTCAACCCGGACAGTCTGGGTCCAGAGCCTGCTCCCTTAACTTCCATGCTACACCCTCATGCTGCAGCCTCGGCTGCACCCTCCGTGGAGCTGGTGGGAGCTGGGGACAAGCGCAAGCCCTGCCCTTCTGAGTTGGGATGGGAACTCCCCCGGTGCCACTGTAGCCACCCAAACCATGGCTGTAGAACCTGGCCTCCCACTCCACAGAGCAGGCAGGAGCCTTGCCCTCCCAGTAGCCACGGTTGGGTGGCTGCAGATGTGAGCTTCCCTTTGCTCTTGGGGGACTGGGAGCAGGCAGGAGCAGCAGGACTCAGGCATCCCTGCACTCTTGGAGGCCCTGGAATGCCCCCCTGCTCTTGCAGGCTTGGAAGTGCCTGCTCCTGCTACCTGGCTTCTCCCCACTCCTGTGGCATGCTCTGATTGTGGAGCAAGGTTGGGGCTGAGCTGGGGCACTGTCGCAGGCCAGCGGGGCGGGCGCACGCTCAAGGCAGTGCTGACATGCCAGCCCCCTGCTGCCTTGGCGCCCTCCTGTCTTTGGGCACTGAAGAGCACAGGAGGGAAGCTGAGGGGGTGCTGAGGGCAGTTCAGCGCTGGCCTGCAGGCACCCCTTGGCAGTAAGAGCCTGGGTGCCATGAATGACAAGGGAGGCAGACAGCTCCTGGGCAGAAGGGGGCAGGGCCCCAGTGAAGTCCCACCTTCATGCCGAGAAGTCCTGAAGCCTGGGGGCCAGGCTGCCAGTACTGCTGCCTGGAGGGGGAGTTTATATCGCTTTTTCCTGGGCCTGCCCATGGCTGCGCATGGACCAATCAGCATGCACTTCACCTCTCTGAAGATCAAAAAACCATGGACTCAGCCAGAGCAGAGGAGATGTCTGAATGACCAGCTGCAGAGAGGCGCTACCTTCTCTGCTGAGAGCTGAATACTCATCGTGATGACCTGCCTGCAGAGAGGAGCCATCCACTCCATTGCCTCCTTTTTGCTGAGAGCTGAACACTCAATGGGATGACCTACCTACAAAGAGGAGCTACCTACTGTGGGTCTCCTCTGAGCTGTACTAACACTCAACAAAACTGCTCTTCATCTTGCTCACCCTCTACTTGTCTGCATACCTCATTCTTCCCGGACACAGGACAAGAACTCAGGCAAAGGACCCACTGTCCACAGAGGTTTCTGGACAGAAAAGCAATACCCCCAAAATCCCATAACACTACTATATTGCTAGGGTTCTAGCTGGCTTTTGTTCCACAATTGGTAAGCACAGTTGAAGGCCATTCACTGTTACTCAGGGGCTTGCTGGCATTCTCCACTCCCCTAGAAACCGAGTCTATAGTCCTCTGTGCAGTTTGTTGCATAAAATCACTCCAAGTGTTTGTAAATACAACTCTACCCTCAGGTGGGTACCAGTGGCCTAGAACTGAGTAGGGGGATGGGAGTTAGCAGTGGAAGCTCCTCCTGAACTAACACTCAGGCTCTAACATAATTTGTCTGGGAGTTCTGTACTTCAGGAACTTAGAATTCCTAACAATTTTGTGCTAACAGTTTCTCATCCTAAAGAGATCCTTTACCCACACTGCATACTTTCCTTTTGGATTTTACCTTGCCTCCAGCTAAAGCACTGCCTCTCTTTACAATGATTCACTATATCTGATTATGCATCCATGCAAAAAGTTTTCTGTCTCAGACAGTTCGTTGTGATTGTGCATTGCTATTGATCATACTAGTCTGGCCCCAATTTACTACATGGCTGCAGTCACTATGACCACATGGCTTTAAGTGTGTGTTTTTATTGTCACTATAGGTGTTTTATTTTCAAAAGCAAAAATTAGAAAAGTTGGAGCTTTTTAACTCAAGCCATTATAAGTAAAAGATTGCCAGTACCAGGAAAAAGTTTTCTTCTCCTGGTAAACTTCAATTAGTCAATGAGAATTGTATAAAAACTTGTATTTTCCTTTACAGTCTAAACACAAAACATAGTTTTAGAAGTCTACATAAGGACAAAGATTTTTAAAGAAAATATCATACTTTAAGTTTCATTACGTATGTCCTTTATCAGAAGCTATTTTAAATCCTTTTTCAAACATGAATTGATTTTAATTAAAATAAAATTTTACTGGAACACAGTCATGCTCATTCATTTCTGTGTCACCTAGTGCTGCTCTTACCCTACAACAGTAGAGTTGAGTACACAGTTATGATGGAGACCATCTGACCCGCAAACACTAATGTAGTTACCATTTGCCCCTTTACAGAAAGTCTGTTGTTCCCAGCTGTATAGCATTCGCCTCCTACCTTCTATCTCATCAGCCCAACCTAACTCACTTCTCTTTTTGTGTTCCTGATGTTTTATTTCAAAAGCAAATGATATAACTTTACCTAGTTCAGGTTAGCATTTTTTAAAGAACAAAACAAAATTTAGTTGCTTCCTTATTGGTGCAGTGTTTTTTTGTCAGTGATCCTCAAGGGAAAAAAAGGTGCCCCAATCCTAGTTTTGCTAGGGCAAGGTGAACCCTTTCAAGTTTGTATAGTTAGTTTAAAAAAAAAAAACTCAGAAAATTAATTATTAAACTCTGATTATTGTTTCTATCTTATTTGTTCTGGTTTCTTCTTCAAGAACTCCGATTGCTGTGGGATAGGTCACCTACAGCTAACTGCTGTCATTTTAATCACTTTGCCCATTCCTTCCCATCTCATGTTGGAGCACTTAATAAATGTGTCGCCAACATTACCAATTTTATTCTCTGCTGTGATGTTTCTGCCCTTTTCACTGCATCCAAATGAATGTGTAAATTTTGTTGCTGGATTTTAAATCTTTTTACATTTTTCCCATCTTAGCCCATTTTCTTTCCTTTTCAGCCCGCATCTGTCTATTTTTTGACCTTGTCTGTTCTTATTATTCCCTACTTCAGTTTCTGAAAAGACCCTTTCTTTTTGACTCCTATTAAAAACACCCACCAAATGTTTCCGAAATTTTACTTGTTTCTTACAGTAAGATATTTTCTAACATAAGCTTTTATTGTTTTCAGAGTAGCACACACTTTCCTTTATAAATTCTTTACTTGAGTTCCATGTTGATGTTTTTGCTCATTTACTGTTTTTTCCTATTTGCCAGCCTTTGAGGAAGAATCCTCATGGAATCCTGATGCTTGTCAATACACAGGATGGGCAGATTGCCTTTCAACAGCACCATCTCTATGGCTGTTGCATGAACATACTTCTTAGATCTAAAGCTCAGAAGTGGGTTGATGTGCCACTGTAGAAGTAGACCAAAGCATAGTTTTCTGTTCCAATGAAGATGGACACTTGGGTTTCCAGTTTGGGACTATTGTGAATACCACTACTATAAATATTTTTGTCATGCCTGTTGGTGCGCATACTCATGCATTTCTGTTGAATATATATCTGGGAGATAAAATCCTGAGTCATGGAATATGCACATTTTCAGCCTTAGTAGATAATGCCAATGTCCTGCGAATAGTGAACCAAAACTACTTGGAAAAATATTCCACAACATTTCCTTTTGTTTGATTCAACAAACCAGCACATCCTCATAGTTAACAAAATATTGAAATGAGACATAAGAAAATATTCTTTTTAAGTAGGGCGTCTAGAAGACACTGAAGAGAATGAAGATTTTTTTCATTTGATTATTATTACTGAAAACCATTTTAAATTATTGGGTGTTTAAGGAAAACAAATCTCCTTTCTCACGAAACACACATTGGCAAGTTTATGAGCAGTGCACACTTTGGGAGAAGTGCAGACCACTGGAATTCTTTATGATGATTCGCACTGCTTCTTTTTATTTTTTTAATCACAATCTGTAAAAAAGAGCCAAACAAATGTTTATGATTATGTCATCTTTTAGAAACATTCATTAACAGATCAATACATGCAAAAAATTACTGTGATACAGTGTGTCTGAGCCCTAGCTTTGAACTCCGACAGCCCCACACATATCCCAGCTCTGCCATTTATAAGCCTTAGGGATCCAGATGTTTCTTACTTCACAGTGTGTCAGTTTCCAAATTCTAGCACTTAAAAAAATATGTACATTAACTGGGTTGTAATTGAAAATAATATACATACATCATAAAAAAAAATAAAAATACAAAAGAATGTCAACATGAGGAAGGTAAATCTCTTTTCCCCAAGTGTGAATTCCAGTCCCCAGTTTCCATGCCTGACAACAGCTACCTACCAATTTCTTATTGACCTTTCCAGAAATATTCTCTGTATATTGCAGGCATAATGTATATACATATATATATTTGTTTGTATATATACATATGTATTTCTAACTTTTAAAAAACCATGTATGCCTTTATTTCATTACTTGTCCAAATATTACTGGACCATAAACAGAAGAGTCAGACATGTACTATAATAACTAAGTTTATCATCTTTGGTTCTTGCCATCTTTCAATTACATAAAACCCATAACTGCTTACCCATTTTTCAATGTTATCATCTCAAAGACATGTTTGTGAAAGTAGGTGGGTAGAATAAATTTTATCTAACAGTATGTTAGCCTAATTTACAACTTTATATATTTTCATATGATATGAAGCTTCAATTCATCCTCTTGACCTAGGTCTTGCAAATACCAGGAGCAGGCCTGCTTATGAATGTCCTGAAGAGCAGTTATCCATGGAACATTTGTTTGGGAAAAGTTAATATGTAGACATTGGAGGACGTAAGTACTGTTTCTGATTCTCTTTCCATTTTAGTTTGACTTACTGCCAACATCCTTTACTATTTCATTTATTTACTTTTAACTGACAAAGAAAGATTATATATATTTGTCAGGTACAGCATGATGGTTTGAAATACGTACACATTGTAGAATGACTCAGTCGAGCTAATTAACATATGTACTACTTCATATACTTTTCATTTTTGGGGCAAAGAGTGCTTAAAATCTCTCTTTGCTATTTTCAACATATAATACATTGTTATTAAATATAGTCACCATGGTTATACAATGCATCCTTTGAACTTATTCTTCCTAATGGAAATTTATATCCTTTGATCAACATCTCCCTACCACACTAGCTTCTGGCAACCAACATTCTACCCTTTGCTTCTATGAGTTCAACTTTTTTCTATTCTACATGTAAGTGATAGCATATGTGTATGTGTGTGGATGCATTATGCCTGGTTCATGGCATTATGCTGGTATTTCTGTGCCTGGCTTATTTCACTTAGCATAATGCCCTCCAGGTTCAGACATGTTGCTGCAAATGACAGGATTTCCTTCTTTTTTCTTTAAGGCTGAATAGTATTCAATTGTGTGTACACCATCATCTGTTGATGGACACTTAGGTTGATTTCAAATCTTGGCTATTGTGATTAATGCTGCAGTGAACATAGGAGTGTAGATATCTCTTTCACACACTGATTTCATCTCCTTTGGATATATACCCAGTTGTGGAATTGCTGGATCATATGGTAGTTCTATTTTTTATTTTTTGAGGACCTCCATAATGTTTTCCACAATGGCTGTACTAATTTACATTCCCACCAACAATGTGCAAGGGTTCTCCTTTCTTCACATCCTCCTCAACACTTATTTTTTGTCTTTTTGATAATAGCCATTCTAACAGTATGAGGTGATATCACATTGTGGTTTTCGTTTGCATTTCTTGAATGATTATAACATTGGATATTTTTTTCATGTATCTGTTGGCCATTCATATGTGTCTTCTTTTGAGAAATGTATATTCAGTCCTTTGCCCGTTTTTTAATTGGGTTATTTACTTTCTTGCTATTGAGTGGTTTGAGTTCCTCACATATTTTGAATATTAACCTCTTACCAGATGTACAGTTTGCAAATATTTTCTCCCATTTAGCAGGATGTCTCTTCACTCTGTTTATTGTTTTTTGTTTTGCTAAAACTTTTTAGTTTGATGTAATCCTTTTGTCTATTTTCACTTTTGTTGCCTGTACTTTTGAGTCATATCCAAAAGATCATCATCCAGACCAATGTTAGACGAGTTTTTCCCTTATGTTTTCTTCTCGCAGTTTTGCAGTATGAGGACTTATGTTTAAGTGTTTAATCCATTTTGAGTTGGGTTTTGAATATGGTGTGGAGAAAAGGTTCCAATTTCATTCTTCTGTATGTAGATATCCAGTTTTTTCAGCATCATTTATTGAAAAGACTGTCCTTTTCCCATTGTGTGTTCTTGGCACCTTTGTCAAAAATCAATTAACCACAAATCCGTGGGCATATTTCTGGGCTATTATGTTCCATTGGTCTTTGTGTGTAGTACCATGCTGTTTTGATTAGCATAGCTTTGCAGTAGATTTTTAAGTCAGTTAGTGTGATGGCTTTGTTCTTTTTGCTTCAAGATTATTTTAGCTACTTGGGGTATTTTATGGTTCCATATGAATTTTAGGATTGCCTTTTCTATTTCTGTGAAAAATGTCATTGGAATTTTAATAGAGATTGCAGTGAATCTGTAGATTGCATTGAATCTGTAGATTGCATTAAGTAGCATGGATATTTAAACAATATTAATTCTTTCAATCCATGAACACGGGATATCCTTTCATTTAATTGTGTCTTCTTCAATTTCTTTCATCAATGTTTGATAGTTTTCAATGTACAGGTCTCCTTGATCCAATTTACTCCAAAGTATTTTATTTTTTTCCTTGTAGCTATTATAAATGGGATTGTTTTCTTGATTTCTTTTTTGTATAGCTTGTTGTTAATGTATAGAAATGCTACTGATTTTTGTATGTTGATTTTGTACCTGTAACCTAATTCCTTTATCATTTCTATTAGTTTTTTTTGTTGGAGTCATTAGGGTTTTCTATATATAAGACCATGTCACCTGCAAAGAAAAACAATTTAACTTCTTCCTTTCCAATGCAGGTGCCTTTTATTTCTTTCTCTTGCCCAACTGTGCTGGCTGAAATTTCCAGTACTATGTTGAATAGAAGTAGCAAGAGTGGAGCATCCTTGTCTATTTCTGATCTTAGAGGAAAAGGCTTCAACTTTTTACTGTTGAGAATGATGTTAGTTGTGGGTTTGTCATATATGGATTTTACTATGTTGAGGTACATTTGTTCTATAACAAATCTGTTAAGAGTTTTTTTTTTTTTGGTCATGAAAGAGTATTGAATTTGTCAAATTTTTTTCTGAATCTATTGATATGATCATGTGATTTTTGTCCTTCATTCTGTTAATATGGTATATCACATTTATAGATTTGTGTATGTTGAGCCATTCTTTCATCTCTAGGATAAATCCCACTTGATCATGGTGAAAGATCCTTTTAATTTGTTGAATTTAGTTTGTTACTTTTTTTTTGAGAATTTTTGCATCTATGTTAATCAGGGATATTGGCCTATAATTTTTCTTTCTCGTAGTATACTTGTCTAGTTTTGAAATAAAAGTAACGCTAACCTTATAAAATGAGTTTGGAAGTATTCCCTCCTTTTCAGTTTTTTTGGAAGACGTTGCAATTTAAATGTTTGGTAGGATTCAGCAGTGAAGCCCTTGGGTCCTGCCTGGGATTTTCTTTGATGAGGTTCTTTTCATTACTGATTCAATGCCCTTACTTGTTATTGGTCTATTCTGATTTTCTATTTTCTTCATGGTTCAGTCTTGATAGGTTGCATGTGTCTAGACATTTATCCATTTCTTCTAGATTGTCCAAATTGTTGGTATGCAGTTGTTTATAGTAGTCTTTTATCTTTTGCATTTCTGTGGTATCAGTTGTAATGTCTCCTCTTTTATTTCTGATTTTCCTCGAGTCTTCCCTCTCTGTCCTTAAGTAGTCTAGTTAAAGGTCTGTCAATTTTATTTTTTCAAAATACCAACTTTTAGTTCTGTTGATCTTTTCTATTATTTTTCTAGTCTCTACTTCACTTATTTTGGGTCTAATCTTTATTATTTCTTTCCTTCTACTAATTTTGGGCTTAGTTTGTTCTTTTTTTAGTTCTTTGAGGTGTAATATTACGTTGTTTACTAGAGATCTTTCTTCTTTTTCGATGCAAGCACATATTGCTATAAATTTCCCTCTTAGAACTGCTTTTGTTGCATCCCATAATTATGTCTTGTGTTTCCATTTTCATTTGCCTCAAGGTATTTTTTTTAAATTTCCCTTTTCAATTCTTCTTTGACTTCTTGTTGTTCAGGACCGTGTTGTTTAATTTCCATGTAATTGTGAATTTTCTGAAATCCCTTCTGTTACTGATTTCTATTTTATATACCACTGTGGTTGGAAAAAAATACTGGCTATAATTTCAATCTTCTTAAGTTTGTTAGGCTTGTTTATCAGTCATCAGTCTTGGAGAATGTTCTGTGTGTATTTGAGGAGAATGTGTATTCTGCTGCTAGTGGATGGAATATTCTATATATGTCTGTTAGGTCCATTTGGTCTAAAGTGTAGCATAAGTCTGATATTTCTCTATTGATTTTTTGTCTAGATGTTCTGTTCATTGCTGAAAGTGGGATACTGGAGGTCCTCACTATTACTGTATTACAGTCTAGCTCTCCCTTCATATCTATTAATATTTGCTTTATATATTTAGGTGCTCCAATGTTGAGTGCACATATATTTATAATTGTTAAAGCCTCTTGATGAATTGACCACTTTATCATCACATAATGACTTTTTGGTCTCATTTTATAGTTTTTTACTTAAAACCTATTTTATCTGATGTAAGTTTAGCTACACTTGTTCTATTTTGGTTTCTATTTGCATTGAGTATCTTTTTTCATCTTTTCACTTTCAGTCTATGTGAGTCCTTAAACTGTGAAGTGAGTCTCTTGTAGGCTGGACATAGGTCTCATTTGTTTGTTTTTATCCACTCAGCCACTCTATGTCTTTGCATTGGAGAATTTAATCTAATTACATTCAAGGTAATTATTGATAAAGACTTACTACTATCATTTGGTTCATTGTTTTATGGTTGTTCTGTAGGTCCTTGTTCCTTTCTTCCTCTCTTGCTGTATTCCTTTGTAATTAGGTGACTTTCTCTAGTACTATGCTTTGATTTCTTGCTCTTCACCTTTTGTGTATTTAACATACGTTTTTTGCTTTGTACTCACCATGAGGAATATATAAAACACCTTATAGTTACAATAGGCTATTTTAAACTGGTAACAACTTAAATTTGATTGCATGCAAGAACTCTACACTTTTTATCCACCCTCCTCAACATCTGTGTTTTCAATTTCACAATTTACATATTTTTATGTTGTATATCCCTTAACAAATTATTGTAGGTATTATTTTTAATAGTTTTGTCTTTTAACCTTCATACTAAAGATAAAAGTGATTTACACGCCATCATTACAGTATTAGAATATTCTGAATTTGACCATGTACTTACTTTTACCAATGAGTTTTATACTTTCATATGTTTTTGTATTACTAACTTTCAAGTGTGGAATATGACACATATAGGAAAGTACCTAAAAGCAACGTGCAGCCTAATGAATTAATGTACAGTACTCATCTGTGTAAATATCACCCAAGTCAGGAAATAGTATTCCATAAGCTCCCATTTACCCCTTCCCAATCACAATCCTCTCTTTACCTCCTAAAAGTAATCACTATTCTGATTTTTATTTTATTTTTACAGTAGTCACTTTCTTACTTTTCGTTATACCTTAACTTTCTAAGTATGCATTCCTAAACACTCTAGTTTGATGCTGTTGGTTTTGAACTTTATATAAATAAACTCATACTGTGGATTATTTTTGGATTTGGCTTATTATGGTGCTTATTATATTTGTGAGATTCTTCCATATGTTATATTTAGTTCTACTTCATTGTAATTACTGTAGAGTAAGGAATGATAAACTTTTTCTGAAAAGGGCTTAATAGTAAATATTTTAGGTTTTGTGAGTCAAATGGCAAAATCAATCATACTCATTTAACAAAAGAGAAAACAAATTTTCATAACATTTTTGATAAAATTCAAAATACACTACTAATAATTGACTATAGCTTTTTGTGATATAGTTATCTTAATGAAAAGAATGGAATTCTTATTGGGGGAATAACATTTTGCTTAATTTGGGTTCAAGTCATTGAAATTGAGTGCAAATGTTCATTTATTAATAGTGATGTGTAATTAGATTTTCCTCTTTCTCATTTCATCTTTGAAAATGAGATTTTCCCCTATCTTATCTCATCCCTATGTCATCTTTGAAAATGTCTTTTCATTCAGAACGGTATGGCCAATAGTGGTATCCATCCACAATTATATACTTTTATATAAATATCCATATGTATTGCTTGGAAGGCATTTATAGAATTCTATTAGATTCTTCTCTTGATATTTTCTTTTTAGCATGTCATTACAATACAGATTACTTCCAATTGAAGGTAAGATGGACATGCTTCCATTGCAGATAAATAGATTTTGACATTTCCTTTGCACTTGTTTCAAAGTCCAAAATTGCTACTAGAAAAGTAGTTTAGGCTCAGAAAATATATCCAATGCAAATACATGTAGGAATGAAGATCTTCCTTCTTGTTTTAACTTTTCATAACATAGGAAGTATATTATTTGGGATTCAAATAATGTTAGTTGCCAGTGAAGGGACTTCACCATAGCATAAGCTCTGCATGTGAGTTCTGCTTGCCTTGCAATATTAGGACAGATTCATTAAAAAATATTACTGAGTCTGCAGCAACAGCCAATTTCCAAAGCCAGTCAGTGTTCTGTGACAGTAGCTGAGGATGGTGCTCTTACTTACAAAAATCTCAGTCTTGGCCCTGAGCTGGAAAAAATCACACTGAAACTTTATCACTCTGAATCACTGAATGTCAGAGTGATGGTGCAAGTCAGAACATTCAGCTTCTCTTTCTGACCAAAAACCAACCAACCAACCAACCAACCAACCAACCAAACAACACACATACACAAAAACCCACAAAAAACAAAAAATGATAGAAGTGTCAATGGTTAGGTCCATGGAACTGAGTGAATTTTATTACTGACATAACTGGTTAAATAACATGATGGATTCAAACATTTCTCAACCAGAAAAAGGGTATCTACCTAAAACCTAAAGCTAACATTATATGGGAAAATTTGGCCTCACCCTAGGGGCTCCTCTGCACCCTAATCCATCATGACAGCCCACACAGCTCCCCTGGCTTCTCTTTCCCTTGGTAATGTCCCTCTGCCCTTGGCAAGAATATGCATCGGTAGTTGTTGGGCATAATATTCTATAAATGTCCAGTAGGCCAAGTTTTTAAAAATTATGTATCTAAAATATTCCATTTTAATTTTATTATTATTATTGAGACAAGGTCTTGCTCTGTCACTCAGGCTGGGGTGCAGTGGCATGATCTCAGTTCACTGCAACCTCTGCCTCCTGGGCTCAAGCAATCCTCCTGCCTCAGTTTCCCAAGTAGCTGGGACTACAGGCGCACACCACCATACCTGGCTAATTTTTTTTGTATTTTTTGTAGAGACAGGGTTTCACCATGTTGACCAGGCTAGTTGCGAACTCCTGAGCTGAACTGATCCACCTGCCTTGGCCTCCCAAATTTCCTGGGATTACAGACGTGAGCCACTGCACCCAGCCAAATATTACATTTTTAAATGTTTTTTCTCTCTGCTCGCTTGTTAGTTCCTGATAAAGATTAAAATTTCCCAGAATTATTGTGGATTTGTCTATTTCTACAGGCAGTTCTGTTAAATTTTGCTATATTTAGGGTAAGGCCGTGCTATTAAGTATATTTAAATTGTGACATTATATCTTCCCAATAAATTAGACCTTTATTTTTATGGCATGTCCCTCTTTTTCTCTAATACTTTGTGCCTTAAAGTTTTCTTTGATATGAATATTGCTATATCTGCTTTTCTATGGGTGGTGTTTTTACGGTATCTTTTTCAATCTTTTAACTTGCAACCATTTTGTATATTTAGATTTTATATAGGCTTCTTGCAAGCAGCATATAATTTAGTATGATTTTTATTCAGTCTGGTAAATTCTGACTTTACTTGGAATATTTTGTCCATTCACATTTAATGTACTCAATGACAAATTTTGGTTTACATCTACCATTTTATTCAGTGCTTTCTATTGGTTCTGTTTCCTTTTTTCTCCTTTCTATCCGCTTTTTGTATTGAGTGTTTTGAAAACTTAATCCCATTTTCTTCTGTTAGTTTAGATGTCATATATCTCCTTACTATCCCTTCAGAGTTACCCTAGAGGTTACAAAATGCATCCTTGAGTTATCACGGATCATTGAGTTATCAATGTCAACTTATATTTTTATCTTCCTCCTAGACAATGCAAGTGTCTTAGAACAATTTAATATATTTAGCCCTCTTCTGACTTATATATTACTCTTTTGTTTTATAACTGCATTGCTCCTATTACTGCTGTTTCTTGTAATTATTGTTTTATGCAATCAATAAGCCAATCCACATACCTGTCCTTAAATTTATTTCCAACCTTCCAACTGGGATAATTTTTCTTCTGCTTAAAAAGCATGCTTTAATAATTTCTTGTGTTGCAGATCTCCTAGTGACAAATTTTATTAGTTTCATTTGTCTGAAAATGTCTTTCATTGCCATTCTTGAAGAATATGTTTGCATGAAGAATATATTTGCATATAATCCTACTTTATTTTGCTATTTCAATATATTGAACATATCATTCCATCTTTTTGGCTTTCATTGTTTCTGACGAGAAGTCAACTGTCAGCTTAATTGTTGCTCTTCTGAAGGTAATTTATCATTTTTCTCTGAATGCTTTTAAAGGTTTTTTTCTTTTTGGCTTTCAGCAGTATTAGTATTCTAAGATGTATCTAGGTATGGTTTTCTTTTTATTTATTCTGCTTAGGGTTAAGAAGTCTTCTTGAAAACAATTCTTTTATTATTTTTGGAAAATTCATATTCCATATGATCTCCCAACATATTATTCCTTCCTTTAGTAGTCAAATTTATTCAATCAGTGGTCCATACCTACTCACTTTTTCTTCTTTTCTAAATCATTAAGTTATTCTAAATCTATCCTTCTCTCTCTTCTATAAATTCCTATCCTTTTGTCTTTCCATGCTTCTTTCTAAATATCTCTGAGGAGAGATTCACTGAGTTTCTCATTTTTGCTACTGTATTTTTAAATTCTGGAATTTCTATTTTCTTCAGATATGCTATATCATTTTTATTATGTCCAGTTCTCTTGAAATTTTCAATATCGGCATTTACCCTTTGAACAGAGTAAGTGTCTTAGCTCAGGCTGTCATAACAAAATACCATAGATTGAATAGCTTAAACAGCAGAAATTTCTTCTCTCACAGTTCTAGAGGGTACAAGTCCAAGATCAAGGTGCCAGCATGGTTAGTCTTGGTTGAAAGTTCTCTTTCTGGCATCTAGATGGCCACCTTCTCACTGTGTCTTCACATTGAAAGTGGAGGAAGAGAGGGAGAAAGGAAGAGAGAGAGAGACGGAGAATGGCAGAGGGAGAGAGGAAGGAGAGGAGAAGCACTGTGATGCCTCTTCTCATAAAAGCAATAACCCCATCATGAGGGTTCTGCCCTCATTACCTTATCTAAACCTAATTCTCTTCCAAAGGTCCTGTCTCCAAATACCACATTGGGGGTTATAGCTTCAACATATGCATTTTCAGGGACACATTTCAATCATAGGTAGAACTCATGTTCTTCACCATTCATTCTACACCAACAATACCAAAAATCTTAACTCATTCCCACATCAACTCTAAAGTCTACAGTTCAAATTCTCATAAATATTATCCAAATGAAGTACGGGTGAGACTCAAGATATGACTTGTCCTGAGGCAAAATTATTCTCCACCTATGAGCCTGTGAAACCAGCCACACTATGTGCTTCTAAAATACTATGGTGGGAGAGGCATAGGGGACATATTTCCTTCCAAAAGGGAAAAATCAGAAGAAAGAAATGGGTGATGGAACCTAAGCAAGTCCACAACCTTGCAAGGCAAATTCCACTGGATCTTAATTCTTGAGTATAGTCTTCTTTGGCTTAGTGTCTTGCTTTCTAAGCCCACTGGGGTGGCAGCATCATTCCCACGGCTCTGCCCCTTTGACTCTACAGTGCCCCATCCCCATGGCTCTAGGTAAGTGTCTGCTCCCTGTAGCTCTGCTGACCCAGGGTCCCACCCCATAGCTCAGATGAGCTGGGGTCCACTGGGTGATCCTTCCTCCAAAGCTCATGGTGAAAGCCACTTGGCCTGTTGAAACTGGGACAATGACCCTGATGACCTCTGGATCTCCTGTGGAATCATTTTGCCTTCTTCTTGAAGAATAGTGCACGTTTGCAGCTGAATAGTTCTATCATCCCATCCTGTCTAATTCAAGAAGTCCAATCAATAGGCTTCCTTAATTTCATCCTGCAATGTTTCTGCTCATATAATCCCATACACTTATCAAATGTCTGTTAACCGACCCTTAGCATTCCCATCAGAAAGAGCTTTCTCTTTTTTTCCAATATGAACAGGCTAAGAATTTTCCAAATCTTCACATTCTGATTTCTTTTTGCTTAACAATTGCTTCTTCAATTAATCTCTTGCCATTTGCATTTTACGATAAGCAGTCAGGAGGAACCAAGTTGCTCCTTTAACACTTTGCTTAGAAATATCCTCAGCTAAATATCTAATTTCATTGCTTGCAACTTCATCCTTCCATTAAACACTACAGCACAGTTCAGTTAAGGTCTTTGCCATTTTATAATAAGGGTCACCTTTCCTCTAGTTTCTAATAACATATTCCATATTTCCATATGAGAACTCACCAGAATCACCCTTGATGTCCATATATATATAGTATATACCTCAAAACTCTTCCAGCTTCTACCCATAACCAGTGGCAAGGCCACTCCCACATGTTTAGGTAGTTGTTACAGTAGTACCCAACTCCTGGTACCAAAATCTGTCTTAGTCAGCTGGGGCTGCCATGACAAAACAACATAGACTGGACGGCTTAAACAACAGAAATGTATTTTCTCATCGTTCTGGAGGATAGAAGTCCACAGTAGTAAACATAGTTATTTTAAAGTCTGTGTCTAATCACAAAGGCATAAGAACGATACAATGGACTGTGCAGACTTGGGGGGAAGAGTGGGAAGGGGACGAGGGATAAAAGACTACAAATATGTTGCAGCGTATACTGCTCTGGTGATGGGCGCACCAAAATATCACAAATCACCACTGAAGAACTTACATGCAACCAAATACCACCTGTACCCCAATAACTTATGGAAAAAATAAAGTCTGGGTCTAACAAATCCAATATTTTAGATCCTTTTATGTCTGTTTCTGTCATCTGTTGTTTTTGCCGCTTGTTCAGATTGTCATGTCTCCTCATGTACCTGAATATTCTTGATTGTGTTCTAGAAATTGTGAAAATAGAGGTCTAGAACAATGTTAACTTCCTGTAAAGAGAATTTACGTTTTATTTCTGGCAGGTTCCTTGAGGCAATAGAAACCAAGAACCTCGTTAAGTTCAATTTCTGGGATTGAGATTTTTAAAATCACTCAGATGATGAGAAGCTAAACTACATTATACACCAGGGATAGTTTACTTCCAGTCAACCCTTACCACTAGGGCATAGCCTTTTAGCGTCCCTACCCAAATGAAGAAGGTTTACCAGGGCCCCATCCTTGACTCAAGTTTTTTGTCCCCCTGGTTTTGCAAAGCTTTTAAAAATACTGCTCAGTCTTTCAGCCACATTTTCTAGAATCTTCATATTCTCCCAGGAAAAAAGTAGCTCCAAATGCCAGACCCAACCCTCTAAATTTCCATCTTCTCCTAGATCTTGGCCCAGAAATTCTTCACTATTTATTAGCTCTCTGTTCAAGCTAATTAAAAATACGCATTTTTAAATACGTATTTTAAATCAGTGGTCCATGCCTACTGCCCCTTTCCCTAGCCATCATTGAATAATCTCACATCTGTCCTTCTCTGCTTCCCTCTGCAAGAAGGAAGAGGGAAGATATACTTTGGGGACAGCTAAGCTGCATGTTCCAACCATTTAATTTATTGGTTGATCACCTTTGTTGAGTGTCTGTAATTAGCCTGACAACTAGACTTTCTTGCAACTAGATTTTATAATTATTATATACGCTTTACATAGGCTTTAATGAAATACATTTTACTTTAAGTATGAAATAGAAGATAATTTTTGTTCTCCTCTGGCTTGATTTCACAGGTCACTATGGATGTCATGGAGTAGGTATCATAATCAGAAGTAAAGGCAGATGCATTCAATGCAAACTGTGTAAATTATTAATCTTATTAAATTTCCATGTCAGAAAAATGACCACCCCAACCTTAAGGCTTGCTTTTGTCACAGTAATAAGGTAGGCAAATGCTTTGGTCCTTGAATTTACATTTTATAGACAATATACAACATAACATGTAATAGATGTTTTATATTTTCAATTATTTCAGAGGTTATTTTACTATTAAAGTCTAAAGTTTTTCTGCTGTAATTTACAGCCACAGTTCGATATTTAAGAGTCACTTATTAGCTTTCTCTCTGCAGTATTTCTTACCTTCCCTCTCATCTCAACCTTCCTTCCATGATTCCTTTTGATTGAGACTTAAGATTCCATTCTATTGGACCAAGGACTGAAGCAGAGAAATTATTTGTATAAGATTATACAATTGGTGGCAGAGTTGGCCAATACACAAAACTTCTGAGTGCCAAACTAAAATTTCTCTCTAGCCCTGGTACTTTCCTCAACCTGATGGTTGGCATACCTTCAGGGCAAAACAGCAGAACATGTGCCTCTACCACAAAAGGGTTGAGGGAGAAAGTATAGACAAAAAGTTCACTCCATTTCCCTCCTCATGAGAATTTTAGTTTTAATTGACTCCCTAGCACTATTCTCCTAGTAACCTGATAAGGTGATAGGTGTCAACTGTGTTACTGAGCAACTTGAACTACTTAAAAATGACCCCTGATCGGCAAATTCCATCTGAACTGGGAGGAATGAATACCTAATAGAAAACCATAGCTTTGAATTTCTGTGAGTATGTTGACTTTTGTAGCTGGGCAAATCCACGGTGGGGACCCTGGAAGCTATGCCTATGGAATTATTACAAGAGATTCTGGCCCCTGGGGTGTGAAACTTTTACGCCAGGGCAGCTCCTGTACCCCCCCACCCACCTACCTCTTTTCCTTGTATTGTATCTGCACTCCATAAACTAGGGACTAAAGAAAATAGCTATGTGTTCTTCTGCATGACTATGGCAAGGGCTCCTACAGGAAGAGAAATGTCTGATGTTGCCTTGCTGGAAGCTGTTTCCTGTCTTATATTTTTCTAAGTACATTCATGCCAAATATGGTCTATGTTAGTCTTGTGAGTATGACAGCCTTTAGTTGAGCCCAAGACCAACCCCTGGTGGGCACTGCAGAAGGTGTCTGAGCTAGAATTGGGCAGGCTGTGTGTCTCATGCCATGCTTACAACTAGCACAATGCATTAGGGCATACCTTGTCTACTTCCATAAGAACAAGTTTTTTTAAATGTATAACACTGACACGTTCTGTAGCTTCATTTGACAAGGTACATACACACTAAAAGAACCCATAAAAATAATTTAGAGTCCTATTTTTTGTATCACAAGAGTCTATTTGCTGTAATATAAACTCTAATTTTCTAATAATCTCAACAGTAGATGCTATAACCTAGAGGAAATGTGCCAATTTAAACAGAAGTCCTCCATTTCTTAAACAACAATCTTCCATTTCTTAAACAGCAATTATGATTGTTAGAGCACAGCACAAAGCTGAACAATGCCGCTTTTCTTCCTTTCTCTGCTTTTTTTCCAGGTGGAAAATCAAACTCACCTTAGCTGTTGTTCTCATTTTGAGTTTCTTTCTCAAGTAACATGGCAGCATTTGAGGCCTCATCTTGCTGTCCCTCAGTTAATCTCTTTTGAACCATGCTTTCTGTGCAACTGTGGATGATCTGATGGGCTGCAAGAATATGTTTCCGCTGTGCGTTCCTCACTGTGCCAAAGTAATAGAAAAATTTTCACTCTGAAAGTCTGAACGAAACCATTCCCAAATGTTTCAAGAGAGTCATGATAGAAATAATTTTGCAAACTAAAGGTAAACCCAACCCAAATCTAATTTCTTTCTGCTCCCTCGGTTCCCACTCTCTGGTTCAGCCCAGTCATACTCCTTCCCACCAGGCTTGCCTCCATTCCACTCCTCAGCAGTTTCCCTCACCTGGAATGCCTGTACTCCAAAACCTGGAAAGCTCACGTCCAAGATCCTCCAGGAAGTCTCCTCTGACTACATCAGCCCAGATTTACCACTTACCGCACTTCAGTTTGTACCAACCTATTCAGCATTGAAGCACTTCATGTGAGTTACATTTTGTTTGATACCTAGAGTGTAAATAACTTACAAATAAAGACCTTGTCTTATACTTCTTTTTGAGCCTTAGTTCTTAATGTGGAGGGGACTTACTGATTGATGATGAGTTTATGAGCTCATGGCTTTAGAAGGTAGTCCTAGCTCCAAATTCTAAGACTATTCACTATCAGGTAAGCACCTAAGACCCTGGAAAGGAGTAGTGATGATGATGATGTTAGCAGTTAGCATTTGTCCTTACTTAGTGCCAGGTACTGTTTTAAGCAGTTGACATGTAATTCTTCATTTAATCCTCCTAAAAGATAGTATTTTAATATCCTCATTCTCAGAAGAAGAAACATGGACACAGAGACATTAGATAATTTACCTTTTTTTGATCCAATTTACGTTTTTCTGATCCATTGGCTTTTTAAAAAGTGCTATATCTCGAAATCGTCTGTAATATTATCTTAATTTTGGGTAAAGAGTGTATATATAATACATATGGTTCTCATTTGAAAAGAGAAAAAAAAAGGTCCTAGTGTGCTCCCTGTTCATATGGCTCTTTTGATTTGGCAAAAATATAAAGGGAAGAGCTAGGGACTCACTCAACTTGACCGCAGATAAGTGCCACTGGATTCCTTTCACTCAAGTCTTCCTCCAGATCCTCAACTCAGACTCCCAAGGTGAGGGAGGGGATCACAAACTAGTAAATTTTTTTTTTTTTTTTTTTTTTTTTTTTTTTAGACAGGGTCTCACTCTGTTGTTCAGGCTGGAATGCAATAGCACAATCTCGGCTCACTGCAGCCTTCACCTCCTGTGCTTAAGTGATCCTCCCACTTCAGTCTCCCGAGTAGTTGGGACTACAGGTGCATGCCACCACACCTAGCTAATTTTAAAATATTTTTTGTAGCAACTGGGTCTCTCTATGTTGCCCAGGCTGGTCTCAACTCCTGGATTCAGGTGATCTTCCCACCCCAGACTCCCAGAGTGCTGGGATTACAGACTTCAGCCACCACACCTCGCCACAAACTAGTAATTATTAAACCCACTGTTTTCCTCCTCTCTTTCAATCCTAGGGTGGAATTCAACCAAGGGTGTAATGGCTTTGAAGCAGCCTGGCCTCACTTTGAACCCAGGAGAAGTGGAAAGGAGTTGCATATTTTCTTAAGGTCCTAGAAAACATAAGGTCCTTTTGTAACATAATGTGACACAGAAATATATTACTTGATCTGAAAATTAATTTTTTTGTATAAGCACTATCATACGCTACTGATGTGAGTCAGCGATCATTTTGTGGGGCAATATGGTAATATCAAATTGGGAGAACAATCTTTTTGTAGGAAATTTGGTACTATCTATCAAAATGTAAAATACACATACCTTATATCCCAGCAATTGTACTGTTAGGAATTTACTCTCAGAAGCATGGCCGGGATGTGTAAAATATATTGATTGAAGCACCGTTAGTAACAGGAAAACAAACTGGAAACAAACTAAATGCTTATCCTTAGGGGGTACTCGTTTAAAAATTACACTACAGCTATGCAATGGAAAAATCAGGCATTTCTTTGTCCTCTCCAAATGTGTTAGAATTCCACCATTTCTTTATCCCTGGTTAAGCAAATTGAAATGTTAAGCATTTTTCTGCTTAAACCTGTCTGGAATTCCCCTGTATCATTTTCAATGCTTTTGAGCTGCTATTTCACTTAAATATGGTTCTTCTGGTTGCTCCCCTCTGTCTAGGATCAAGCCTGCCATCAACAGTCTCAGAGCGATGGAAGAATCTTACTTTTCTGTTTAAGATATTATTTTCTCTTTCTCTATTGACTGAAAGCATCAATCTTTAAAAACATGCCACCAGTGACAAATAATAAATTAGGATATTTATACTTGGATGGAGTTCCAGCAGAAACAAGCTATTTGGGGTGCAGGCAGAGCAGCAGAGTAGATTTAGACCTTTCCCGCACCCCTGCTTTTTAATATTCACGGTTCACGTGTCCTGCCTCCATAAGGCTGCTACAATGTGCAAATCTTTTATGTGCTCATTATCTGTTTTATGCTTTTAAAAAAAAATAAAAAATACACCTTTTCTGAAAACTTGGGAACATCCTTTTAAACAAGGTTTGGATTTTGATATTGTCACTCTTATTAGAACTACGTCCCATCTGTATTAGATTTGATTATATTCTAGAATCAGGTAGCATGAAGAGAACCTGACAAACTCTGAAATAAGAAAACTCAGTGATCCTCCTTCAGAAATTTCCCCATCCCTCTGTTTAATTTTAAATCTCTGGGATATTGAAAATAAGTTACATATTTTAAAAATCCTAAAGTAAAGCATTTACATTGGCTTACCTTTTTCTTTGACAAAGTATTTTTGCACCTCTGGGATCAGAAAACTATAAACCAACTCAGCAACAATCTCCTCTGACTGCAGATAGGTTCGGCTAAAAAATATAAAACAAATTGAATTATTTCTTTGGTTTTTTTACTTGAGCTGCTGATTTATGCTTTCCTGCTGTGTAAGCAACTCCATTCAAATCCCAACATCACCTTTTCCTTGATTAAGTGATCTGAAATATCACATTCCTGGCAAGTTTGTTTAACTCCATAAAAAAAATTTGGATTTGACCCTGTCCTTCAGTTACCCTGCCTGCCAGGAAGAGAATGTTGGAAACACAGCTTATACATAGAAGCCAGAAACCTTGGGATGAAGTCCCAGTAATGTTGCACATACGTATTCACATTGTTTTTATGCTTCCGAGTATTCTTAAAGTAAGTAATGAGAGTAATCCAGACTGCAGAGGATAACTGAGAATACATACAGAGGTACACGCATATTGGCTTCTCAGGAGTTATGTTAATAAAACAATGGACCCTGAAGTATGAGTTATTTGTTTCTCCTTGGTGGTGAAATTGTAAGCTCTTGAAAAAATATATATGAGTATCAGCAAATAGGCTGTCCATTCTACAATCTGTTCTCTTGATACACACCGGCTTTCCATTTCATAAGCAATGTCATTGATTTTCTCAGCCATCTTCTCTATTTCTGCCCTGGCTTGTTCTTCTGCAGTATTTGCTTCAGTATTCAGTATTATGTCTTCTAGGTAGGAGCTTATAGTACTATGGTGAACTTTAACTACCTGCAAAATACAATAATACCCTCACTAAAACAGGTATGCTGTTGTAAACAACACAAGAAAAATACACAAACATTGGGTTAACTTTTTTTAGCTCATATATTTCATTTATTAAGTCAACAGTCCCTTCACTCATCATTCATTTTCTTTAGCATCTCATCAGTCTATTTCTCATCCACCTGCCTACTCATTCTGGGCAGCCCACACCCATTTAGCCCATTTCAGAATTATGGATCTTATTGGGTGCGGGGGCAAGACAGCATTGCTGAAGGATCATGGGCTTCAGAGTCAATAATGCTGGTTCAAATCCTGGCTTTGTTCTTACCAGCAACGTGATTTGGTCAAACTACCTAACAGAAGAACAGACTAGGAGGTATTCTCCAGTATCCTTTCCCTCCTTCCTCTTACATAATAGAACCCCTGGATTTCAGCTAGGCAAACAGGTGCCTAGAATAAAGACTACATTTCCTAGCACCCACAGGAGCTGGATTGGCCGTATGACCACATTCTGACCAAAGAAAGGATTCTTACAGGGAAAGACCTGGCTTCTTTTTTTCTCTCTTCATTTCTCCTTTCATGAGGACATAATGCTGGAACACCAGCAATCATCTTAAATTGCCAGAAGGGCTACGACTTAGGAAGAGAAGAGCAGAAAGCTAGAAGGATCCTGGGTCTCTAATGAATTTATTGAATTATCATACCAGCCCTTGACTGCTTCTTTTTAAGGCTTACTTGATATCACGAAATAGGATACAGATTTTAAAAGTGCATTGGAAGCAAACTCAGAGATTAGAAAAATAAAACAAAATAAAAAGTACAGAGCACATAAATGTACAGTGTAATGAATTAGGGTAAAGTCAGAACCCATGTACTATAGTAACTGCCAGTATCTTAGAAGGCCACCATGGTTTCTTCTTTTACTACAGCACCTTCCCACTTTCATGGTAAACACTTTGTTTTCTCTATATTTTTGCTCCCTAAGTATGTAACCATAAGCAAAGTCGTTTGGTTTTTCCCGTTTTACAGGTGTATGCACATAGAAAGATTAAGCAACAACTGTGGCATAGTTTTGTGTGTATATGTATGCTGATTATCAGCTTCTTAGAGGTAGGGCACTTTTCTGTTTCATGTCTAAATATATCTTTGTATCTGAGATAATGCCTGGGACTCAGTAACAATTCAGTACCTGTTTCTGGATTGGCACTTTGGCACAATTCTGAGTATATGATACTGTACACCTATGTGTAAAACATCAATCTTCAATTCCTATGCCTTCTCTATGGGAGACTCTCAATGGCCAGTTGAATACAGTATCAACCAAACAACTACCCCACCAAAATATATCTGCTGAACGTCTATTAGGTACGGGGATCTATGCTGTGTTGTGCAAGGCACAAAGGGAATATACAATATTCATGCTGTCATAGAGCCCACCCTCTTATTCAGGAAGCAAGTTGCATCTATATGGATCAATTAGACAGCTCAGTCATGTAATAGTAGAGAGGTGGAAAGTTTACTATGGTCCATCCATAGCCATATATGTACCTGTGTGTTTATGTATATCTTTATAAATGTGTAAATTTCTGGACACATTTGTGCGTGTATGTACATGAATAAGGAAACGTGTGGCTATGTGTGTTCCTCTATGTCTTGCTAATATTTTGCACACCAGATATTTGTAAATATGTCCTCATGTATGTGCCTGCAAAATTGTATATGTATTTAAAGATGAGTCTATGACTTTATGTCTGTGTTTCTCACTATCTATATGCTATATTTTAGAAATTTATTAAATATTACATTTCTGTTTTATAATTTATGTGCAAGCATATTTCTCTTCAAGAGAATCTGTTTGAATGGAGGTTGGGGAAGTAGGATGGAAAATAGTCATTATATTTTAATTAGAAAGGTTGGGAATTAAAATGATGGATGATATTTGAATCTGTGGGTTCACAGTGGGTACATTTTTTACCTAAGTGATTCTTAAATCAGGCTAGAAGGGCTATCTTAACCCTTTCCTGCCCTTGCTAGACAGAGCTGATGTTTTCTGCCATCATTCCCATTTAGAAGATGTCTTCCTAAGAAGCTTTTTACCAGCTTCTTCCTTTCTCTGCTTTTGTGTATAGTAGCTCCTCTGTTCCATGGCTTCTTATTCTCACCCCCAGCTATTCTTCCCATCTCCAGCAGTTCTTCCTTAGTGATATTAGGTAGATATGGCAAGTTCTGATTTGCCAATAATTTCTAAATCTCAGTAACTCTTTTTGAAGAAAAGTGTGTTAAGATTGGTAGGAGGCTACAAGCTGGTCACCAACTCCCAAATTTACATCTTCAGCCAAAACCTCGTTTCTAAATTCCATCTTGTAGATCCACCTACTGAAACAATATCTCTGCTTAGATGTCCCAAACTAAATATAAATTGATTTCCTGATTCTTCTCCTGCCCCTACGCTTATTCCTCTCTCAACTTTCCTACCTCAGGAAATAATACCATCATCTTCCAGTTGCTCAAGCCTGACACTGGACGTAATACTCGACTTCCTGTGTCTCACTCGGGCCTTCACTACTTCAACAGCTACTTCCTGGCCGCCTTGTTCTCCCCTCTGTCCTCCCTCCAGCCTGTGCTCCACACAGCAAGTGGAGCAACCGGCTTAAAATGTGTCTCTGGGCTCTATTTGTTTCCTTCATGGAGCTCAATACATTTTCTAATTCTATACACAGGTGCGTATTATGTGTTATTTAAGCTTTAGGAGAGAACGGATCGTGTCCCGGTTTTTTTCCCCTCCAAAGTTTCCCACAATGCCTATGTAGAGTGCCTGGCATACAGTAGGAACCCGATGCATAAACAAAAGCCAAATGCCATTTTATGTTATGAGCATCCTTTGGTTTGACTTGGCTCCTTCTAGGCAGCTTCCATACACCCAGCTGCCCCTACTTGCCTCCTTAAATATCTCGTCCTCCTCCCGCAGGCGCTGTTTTTCCACCTGGCGCCGACCACTCTCTTCAGCCTCTCGTACCCGCCGCTGGCGCTCGGCCAGCATGACAAAGGCATGGATCCTCCTTTCCTCCTGCAGTCTCACCAGCTCTTTGGACAGGAAGTCAAACATGTCTGCCAGTGCCCTTCCTTCCAGTCCAGCCAAATGGTTTTCAACCAGTGACACCTTGAAAAGATTAACATAACTTTAAGGACACAAATTCCACTATGAGTGGTGATTATTAGAAGAGGCACCGGATTACTCAAAACTCTTGGCAGTCAATTCACTTTCAGAATGCATTTAATTTTTATTGGGAATATTACCTCTCGATTGACTCCATCCCAGGTACTTATGAGGAAAACAGAGGCGTAAGAAAGTCGATTGTTTGGTCAGTCACTGATGGACCACAGCCCTCAAATAAGCAAGAGAATTTAGCAAGACATTTCTGTTAGTGACCAAGGAGAATGGGTTTTTTTCCTTTCAATTTTATCGACAAGGTAAAGTGTGTCTTCCCAGACATGAAGGGAAATGTCAAGTTTTTATTAAAGATAATATTGGAGTTTAATCAAATTGAATCTCCTAGAAATTCACTCGTGATACCTGTTAATTTTTCAATATCTTTCCTTTCACATAAGTTAGGAGTTAAGATCTTGAATAACATGAAAGTAGAAAACCTTGGTATTTTTTAATCTTTTCATAACTTTGAAGTCATTAACAACAATCTTTGAAATAGCACAGGAATGGCTGGGCATGGTGGCTCAGGCATGTAATCCCAGCACTTGGGGAGGCTGAGGTGGGTGGATCACCTGAAGTCAGGAGTTTGAGACCAGCTTGGCCAACATGGTGAAACCCCGTCTCTACTAAAAATACAAAAATTAGCCAGGTGTGGTGGTGCGTGCCTGTTTAATCCCAGCTACTCAGGAGCCTGAGGCAGGAGAATTGCCTGAGCCCAGGAGGCAGAGGTTGCAGCAAGCCAAGATCGCTCCACTACACTCTAGCCTGGGTAACAGAGTAAGACTCCATCTCAGAAAAAAAAAAAAAAAAAAAAAAAAAAAAAAGCACAGGAAAAAGACCATATGTCCATCTAATCACTGAGGCAAAATTAGGAACCCATTGAGCTCTCTGCCAGAAGTCAGCTACAGTGCCTATTTATGAATCCCTGTGTCCTGGCTTTGACATATGGAGAAGAAAAGTACTTAAGATGACTTTGCAAATTCATCCCCTTTCCTCTCCTATCCTTGGTTGTAAGGGAAAAGGGCTCATCTTCCAGTCACATGCCACCTTCTCAGTGACAGTTCTCCCTCTGTGCTCAGCTCCCTTCCTGGTTTCTATCTGAAGGGAGGGAATACTCAGTTCTCAGAGGCCATGGGACTATGGGTAAAAGCATCAGTCAAGTGTGGTTGTTGGCCCCAACACCACCCATCTTCATCCTCACCTGCCTCCTAGCCCACAGACTTTCTAACCACAAAGTTCAACTTTATTTATATAGTAGGGAGAGATGGAAAGAAAGGGCAAAGCTAAGAGCATCTCACTACTCCTTCCGTTCATAAACAGTAGATACTCAGCCCAGAGATCACAAATAGATTCTCTCCTTATCTGCAGGGAGCATAAGCTCCCTCACTCGGGGTCAGGTGCCACCTTGAAAATCCTGAGGTGGCTAGAAATCCTGCTCAAGTTTAGCCTCTTCTCAGCAAGAAATCTGGGTATGCACAGGCAGTACAATCTAACTTGAAATTAAGGGAAATGTTTAGGGAGGGGATTCTGCTGTAGTCACAGAAAGTACTGTGTTACATAATTGGGGGTTGTGCATTTTCTGGACTGTTTTCCACAGAAATATAAGAGAAGGGGAAAAGAGACAGACCAACATTGCTGCAGGTATACATGAAGTGCCCACTCCCTCAGATCCCTGCATGCGTCCAGGGTGTATCCAGGTACAACTGAAGGTAAGCAGAGTGAGTCCTTGGCTAAGTGACAGCTTTGCCCATTAACTCCTCCCTTAGCTGTAAGCTGACACGATTTCACCCACGCATATATCCACTAAATGGAATAAATGAACTGAAAAGCCTGGGTTAGCTTAGCTGTGCCCACTAAAGTCATGATCAGAAACCTGAAAGGGCCAAGGGGGGCATTTTATCATCCACGGTCTCAGGGCCTAGCGCCCCCAGGGCATTCTGTTCCTTAGCTGAGCTTTTCCAGGACTCTAGGACTTCTAGATTCAGGGACTCCAGTGTTCACATTCTCCTCTTCCTTCTCTGGTTCCTCTGTTGGATCTCACAGCCTGTGGCTTGCTTCCTCCCCATCCTGCCTCACTCCCCAAAAGTTCCCCAAGCCCAGCAACCATCCATGGTGCTGCTGTCGTGTGAAAGAAAGAAAGTTGTGGTTATTTCCAGGCTGCTTACTATTTGTGCTCGACTCCCACATAACACAAGAGTTATGTATGTTGCTAAAGGGGGGTCATATTAACTTTAATTATTACTTCCCTATAACACTAAATTCTGTGCAAATTGATCCTTTTTCAGATTGACTTACAGAAAAGTGGGAGAGGGAGTAAAATAAAGTGTAACTATACTATGTCAATAGCATTTAAAAGTGTGTGTATACATAGACAAACATTGGAAGAAAATAGGAAAAATATTTACAGTTGTTGGTTTGGAGCTGTAATTCTTAGCTGTGTCAGGTGGCACAGAGCTGGGAGGTCACGATGAAAGTCACCACATATCATGAAACAGTAACATATTTAATACGCAATTTAACCAGCACGAGCTATGACAGTTCTAAAACTCCAAAATAAATGCTAATATTTTAAGATAAATCTTATTTCTCACTTTTTTTCACGTTGCTTTTGTTATTTATTCAGTCTGCAAAACCCTCACTAACTGAAATACAGTAGTCACTGGATATTTGTGGAAAAAAAGGAAGGAAAAAATCTTAAAGTTGAAAAGAATGCATTATTTTTGTTTTGTTGTTATTGTTTTGCAAATAAAGAAACAATACCACCATATTCAAATCAGTAAGGGCACATCCCCAATCAAATTAAGGACAACAGCAGCATTATTTAAGAATTCCAGCACTTTGGGAAGCCGAGGCAAGTGGATCACCTGAGGTCAGGAGTTCGAGACCAACCTGGCCAATATGGCGAAACCCCATCTCTACTAAGAATATGAAAATTAGCCAGGCATGATGGTGCATGCCTGTAGTCCCAGCTCGGGAGACTGAGGCAGGAGAATCACTTGAACCCATGAAGCAGAGGTTGCAGTGAGCCAAGAGTGCGTCACTGCACTTCAGCCTGGGCGATAGAGTGAAACTCCGTCTCTCACACACACACACACACACACACACACACAGCTGACAGAGTGATGGGATTGTGGGGCAGTTTCTTTTTCACCGTTTCATGAATTTTTATTAGAATATTGCTGTGCCATGATAAAATCAAGGGAGAAAATTTAACAAGAAAGTAACAAGAAAAAAAAAGGAAAACCTTGTGCTCATGCAAGTTCCTCTGCCGCTGTAAGGCCAGGGTCACTTGCTTCTCGGCTTTTTTCACCAGCTTTTCATCTTCTTGTAGTGCGTGGCAGGTGCGCAACTCCTGGATCAACTCCAGTCGCTTTTCTTTCCCTTCAAACATCTGTATCAAATCAAATCAAATCAAATCAAAGAGAGACCTATAAGTTACCACCCCTTTGTGTCAAGCACTAGGAGTCACACGCAGTGATTTGTGAGACACTTGTGAACAGTGGGTTCTGTCCTGCCTTTTGGGTTCCACAGAGAGGATGTGTCCCACAGAGCTAGAGTTCAGCCCTCTTTTCTGTGCCTTCAGCTTCTCAGGCAGAGAATGGGCATAGTTTTCAGTGAGCTGTACTTAGTTTCTGACAATACCTCTCAAGGACAAGATGACAACTCTAGGGTCATATTAAGAAACCAGAACCTTCCCCTCATTTCCTGTGCTCCTTCGATAATAAACCTGAGGATGGCATTTTTCATGGCCATATTTCCTTTTCCAATAAATCTGTCCCTGGTTTGTGATAATCTGTTGCCCGAATTTAACTGTGGCATTTCTCTTGGGAAAATACTGAAAGGAGAGTAACGAACAGTGCTAAACACAAGTTATTCATCCAGTTGAGTTACTCATCATATCTGAATCTCTTATGAGTTATAGCTGTCTGGGGAAAAAAATTAACTGGGGCTTTATATCAGTCCATTTTTTACGTGAAGTGTGCCTGCTCCAGCAACACAAATAATCTGGCTGAGGCTTTACAGTCAGGAAGACCAGAGCGGAATTTGCTGGCAGATAACTATATCTCCCTCAGACTCATATTACTTGCCTGTAAAATGAGATTATGGATAGGAAAAAAAATGAGACAATACATGTAGTGCAAAGAATAAATAGTGTGGGCATATAGTAAGGGTTCAAAACCATAGTTCATTATTTAGCTATTTCCTTTATAATGTAGGTATCACCAGACATACGTAAACTCAAATAATTGTATTATGACTATGTTAAAAATTAGGGAATCCACCTAGTTGATAATGCTTAAATAGCCAAAATTCAGGTGAGAAAATGTATGGATTTAACAATTCCAAGGAAGAAGTCAGTTTCACACTGCCTTAGTTACAACATGGCAAATAGCAGGTAGGTCCTTCCTGCCTTTCTCCTTGACACTGTGCCACCCACCTGGACAAACGATGTCACCAGAAGGAAATGGGACACCAGAAGGAAATGGGTAGTCAATTTAAGAGTTTAGCTGAATAGGGTAGCAGGGTGCAAAAGGGAATTCACTCCAAGGAACCAAGCACATATGCATTCTAAAAAAATTATTCTCAAAAGAGAAACGCCGGGCCAGCAGTTGGACCTACACACCATGTTCTGAACGACTCTGCCCCGGAGTAACTTTTGAAGGTAGATCACAGCCATTTCTATTTCTTCTTCTTCCTAAAAGAACAAAGGGAAAACCAAGCAGCTTGAGAACTGCAGTAGTCCAAGCATCAAATATTCTTTTGAAGACTTATTTCAAGCAAAACAGACTGTGCCAGATGCCGAAAAGATTTAAAGAGAAATAAAACATGGTCCCTGCCCTTATTGAACATATACTATTTTAATGTTACTTACATTAAAATTCATTATTTCCATCATTAACAAACCATATTACAAGCAAAAAATTCACGCCCTGCCATGCTATCCCTACAAATGAAGCCACTTTCATTTCTTTATATTCCTTTCCAACAAAATCTTTCTTGAAGCAACAAGTATTGCTGATAACATCATTTTGCAATAGGATTTTTCACATTTGATCATCAGTAGACAAAAATACACCTAGTCTATTGTCAGAGTAAAGTACTTCTCACAAGAATTCAGCTATGCTGATAAAATCAGAATATAAGAGACAAGGTTAACCATATATAAAAATCATCTTAAAAACTGTGTGTCCAAAGCAGAAAAAGCAAGGTCTGGAAATCTAATTAAGGTTCCTTTGAATGTAAAAAGAAAACAGCAGTCTAATCGATGACATTAACACACATGAAAGACAATGTGTCAGGCTGAGTGCAGTGGCTCACGTCTGTGATCCTAGCACTTCGGGAGGCTGGAGCAGGTGGATCACCTGAGGTCAGGAGTTTGAGACCAGTCTGGCCAACGTGGCAACACCCCATCTTTCCTAAAGCTACAAAAATTAGCTGGGCGTGATGACACACACCTGTAGTCCCAGCTACTCATGAGGCTGAGGCAAGAGAATCGCTTGAACCCAGGAGGCAGAGGCTGCAGTGAGTCAAGATTGTACCACTGCACTCCAGCCTAGGTGACAGAGCGAGATTCTGTCTCCAAAAAAA
>NW_012103166.1:797794-816612 GCF_000951045.1 Mandrillus leucophaeus
GCGTGAACCCAGGAGGCAGAGCTGGCAGTGAGCCAAGATTGCGCCACTGCACTCCAGCCTGGGCGACTGAGAGAGACTCCGCCAAAAAAGAAAAAAGGAAAGTGGTTGCCGGGGGCTGAGGGGAAGCGGGAATTGGAATTGAGCACTATTAGGCCTGGGGTTTGTTTTGGGGATGATGAAAATATTCTGGAATTACATGGTGGTGATGGTTGCACAGACTTGTGAATATGCTAAAAACTACTGAATTATATATTTTAAAAGGGTGATTTTATTGTATGCGAATTACATTCCCCCCGCTCCCCAAAATAAAGCGGGCAAACAAAGACTGAAGGAATACATGGCCAGCAGACCTTCCCTGCAAGAAATGATTTTTAAAAAAAAAGTTCTGCAGGCAGGTGAAAAATGGAATAGATCAAAAACTTAGATCGATATAAGTATAAGAAGAGCAGAAGAGAAGGAATAAATAAATTATATTGTTTTTCTTATTTTTAATTGATCTAAAAGATAACTGCTAACTAAAGCAATAAAAGTAAAATGATTATAGCATTATAATCTGATTATAGCATTTGGACGAGTGAAATGAATGACAGGAACATCACAGGGATAGGAAGAAGGAGTTGGAAATAATCTGCTCTAAGGTGTCCGCTCTACCCATGAAGTGGCATTGTGTTATTTGAAGGTGTATTTTATTATTTTATATGTATAATCATACACTGGTCCACAAAGCAAGCCTCATGAAATTTCAAAGGATAGGTACCACACAGACTATGACCTCTGATTACAACGCAATTGAGTTAGAGGTTAATGAGAAAATGAGTTAAAATTCCTGCATATTTGGAAATTTTAAAACACACTATTAAATACTCACAGATTAAAAAATTATAATGGTTTTTTGATATTAGATATTAAGAATGACAAATACTACATATCAAAACTAATGAAATGTAACAAAAGTCAGCATTTTGAAGGAAATGTTTAACCTAAAATACTTATATAAAACAGATGAATGCCTGAAACTGATGAGCTACATGTGCAATTTAAGAAAAGACCTGTGAAACAAACCCTAAGAAAGTAGAAAGAAATATAGAATAAATATAGGAGTAGAAATTAATATGATTAAAAAATATATAATACAGGAAATCAACAAAATCAAAAGTTCATTGTTTGGAAACATAAATATTAAGAAAATAAGCAAGCCTTCAGTAAACCTGATTAAGGAAAAGAGTTAAGGCATAAATAAACAATATTGTAAATGAAAAAAGTAGACATGAATAAGATAAAACAAACATTTAAAAGATTATAAAACAATACTATCAGTAATCATATGCAAAAAAAAAAAATTGAAAAGGTAGGTGAAATGGAATTTATTAAAAAAAAATTTACCAAAAATAATTCAGAAGAGTTCTACAAGTTGTAAAGAAATTGAAATAGTGGTTAAAATTTTTCCTATGAAGAAAACATTAGTCCCAGATAATTTCATATGCATAGTCTACCAAACTGAAGGAACAGATCAACCCAATCTTATTTAAACTCATCCCAAAAAAGAAAAAGGAAGGAATATTCCTCAGTTAATTTCAGGAGACCTGCATAATTACAACACCAACCCCATACATAGTCAAAATGAGAAAGAAAAACAAGAAGGCCATTTCACTCATGAATGTAGAAGCAAAATCCTAATCAACATATGAGTAAACCAAATCCAACAAGGTATTGAAAATAAGCTGTATGCTTTGACCAAGGCAGGTTCTTTCCAGGCATGCAAGGATAGATTAGCATTTGTAAACAATTATAAATGTTGCTACAATAATTTAAAAAATAACATGTATAAAAATTGTGTGATAGAGATAAACATTTGATAAAATTCAACATAAACACATGATTAAAGGTTTTAGTAAATTAAGAATAGAAAGGAACTTCCACAACTTAATAAAAAGAATCTATAAAAAATCTTAATAGAAAGTGAGAGAATGATGAACACAGCATTCAGGATGGGTAAAAGGAGATGGGGGAATGGGGATGAGGTGAGAAAGAATCACTTCGATAAACATAAATTACTGTTAAGGTCCTGTTTTGAGGATAGGTTACCATCAATCTTTATTAACTACTAAAATCAACTGAACAAACATGAATGGGTCAGTGATTAAAGCGTATCATAAACCAGTGGGCCTTGAAGTGTGATTCCTGGACCAGCAGCAGCAGCATCACCAGGAAACTTATCAAAAAGGCAAATACTCCAGCCCTACCTCAGACGTACTCAATCAGAAACTTTGGGGATGGGGCCCAGCTGCATGTGTCTTAACAAGTCCTCCATGAGATTCTGATGCACAGGAAAGAATAAGTACCACCAGCATAAGCCACAGATTCCGTACACCTGCAGTCCAGCTACCAAAAGGGAAAGCCCAGCTGGTGGATGACATGCTGCGGATCCTGGGGAAGGCCATCACACATTTTCCTTTAGAGCTTTAACTAGATGAGAAAGGAGTTGAACGTAACTCTTTTTCTTCATATGCCCTAATCACATGAACACAAAAGGGAGAAAATCAGGCCTATTACAGCTATTAACACCAACAATAGAAACTTGCTACACCTTAGTATAGTGTCAAAGTTTATATAGAGATCCAAGTTGAAAACGCTTTCAGAAAGTAATATGATTTCTGCAAATGGGGAAAATAATCTCCAAGAAGTTTCCTGAAGTGTGAAATGAGGTGAAATCCACACGTTGGTTCAGCAGAGCATGGGCAATCTCAGAAAACTGCAGAGCAGAGAATGTAGGTCTATGTTTGACCCACTGGACATTGCTGCAATTCTTGGAGTGTAGCATTTATCTGCAAAAATCACATTAGAAGCATTTTGTCCTCCAGATAATGATTATACCTTATGAACCTCTGCCAACTCATAGTCCAACCTTGCTGCCCTCTTCAGAAAACCAGCTTTGGTGGTAATGACTTTAGGTTTTGGAGCTCGGATTCGGGGTTGTGTCACAAAATCTGGGAGACGTGACTCAAGTTCGACTAATCCTATGAGAAGGAAGTACATGTTTTTTAGTATCCAGTGCTTACGTTTATTATTTTTAAGGTATATTGTTAACTTTTGTAGCTGTTTGCCAAGTAGTTTCATTAGAATTGTTGAGAGGGTGTATCTCATATAATAGAATGAAGTGTCCCTGAAATGTATTAGCACATTTCCATATAATTAACTCATATTCTCAGTGACTTAGACTGTAAAATGAGAAATGCATTCTAAAGTGAAACTATTGCCCTACAAAAAAGTAGCAATTCAATAATAGTAATCAACAGAAAATTAATGATTCTATGATATGTGGTGCCACCCTTCTAAAGTAGACGTTCACCAGTTTATTACATTTAGCTCCAGAGATGGCCAGCCAGAGCTACAAGTTCAGCAGTGTAACCAGCAACTCGTGATCTTGGCCACATGATACTTTAACTTGTCAGTGAAATTAAATAACTAAATAAGCCTTTTTTGAACTTCATAAGAGGTATAGCCCTCTCCATGAACTTATCCCCTGGTTCCCCATCCTCTTGCCCACTAGTTTTTTGACATTTCTTTATAAAGGGTTGATTTCATTATACATATTTCTTGTTTGCTTCAAAAACCTGGTATAAAAGTTTTCTCTATTTCATTGTTAAATAACTTTGATTATTAGTGACATTAAACATTTTTTAACATTTAGTAGCTAACTGAATTTAGTCCTTGCTGAATTGTTCTATAGCAAGGACTATAGTGTGTCTATTTGTGTGTTCTATAGTGTGTCTATTTATTTATTTGGGTCTTAGCAGTTTTTATTGGTTTGTATGAACTCACGTTAATAATGTTAAACCTGTTCATCAGTGTTTATTGCTGATATTTTTATTGCTTAGCTTTTAATCTAAATTTCTACATTTTGTATATTTGCTCATATTTCTGAGATAACCCTCTTATAGCGGATTTCCAATTATGTAAATTGCTTACCTTCATAGGTGTTGAGATAGTAGTTTTTTACTACAAAGTCCTCTGAGTTATTGTCTGGGAAACACCCAAGACGAGACAGAGGTCCATAGACTTGTGATGCATAATCAGAATAATCCTTGATGATATTTCTTCTCTCCAACTTCCCTTCTATGTTCTTTCCCTTTCCTACAAGTTTTCTGATTGCTGAAATAAAACATACCTCCATGACTATCTCCAAAATATTGCTCTGAATTATACAAATGCAGAAGAGTAAGCCAATTCTAGTGTTATTCACAGAGAAGCTATTGAAATGAATGAATTTCATGATGACTCACGACAGCCAGAATGTAACACTAAAAACAGAGGTCTGCCATCTGTGTGGCCCAGATTGTCATGAGACAGGCAGGAGTCACAGAAGCAGAATCAGCTAGTGCCCTCAATTGGTACTCGTCAAAAATATTTTATAATTGCATTTCAAACTCCAGGCCAAGAAGAGGTATTCAGTAAAAGTTTGTTAAATGAATGAAACTCAAAGTAACTGGAAAATACATGTTCAGTGGGGGAACTAGGGAATTATTCTCCCTTACAAGAATAATCAAAAGCAAAGACTATAGGTTCATCTTGGTTAACACCAAAATAAACCAAAGACTGTCCCAGCTTACAGTTTTTTGGCAGTCAGAGGGAAAGGCTCAACTGTGCACATGAGGAGTACACTCATCTAAAGAGTCACGCTCACCACCTCCTGTGCTCCTTTTCTCTCAGATCCCATCACAGACCCAAGCCCCTTTGGTGGCTCTACACTGTGCACTTTCAACGGGGGTAAAAATCTTATCACAAGATCGTGACGTCATGCTGCAAGAGGGGGCCTGTGTGCCACTGCTGTCTTGGGGATGTTGTTTATGTTTGATCCTCAGCACTTTTGGGTGTGACTTGGGTTTTAGAATTAAGTAAAAATGATTTAAATTTTATTATTTGCCTACAAAAGTCAGATCTATCATTAGTTATGCCAAGTACTGAAAAAAATGTTGATCATATCTAAATAAATATCTGGCAGTTAAGTGCTCTTTTCTCACATCAAGAAAAAGTTAAAATTTAAGTTCGCTAAACATAATTGTAAGCAATAATTTGTTTTGTGATTTTTAATTTTTGTTAGAAAAAAATTTTGAATGATTTTTAAAAATGTGATTATATTGTGAATGAGTGCATATATAGTCTGCACATGTAATTGATACCATTTATTTATTTATTTTGAGACAAGGTCTATATCACCCAGGCTGGAGTGCAGTGGTACAATCATAACTCACTGTAGCCTTGAGCTCCTGGGCTTAAGCCATCCTCCCACCTCAGCTCCAAGTAGCTATGACTACAGATGTGTACCACCACATCTGGCTAAGTTTTAAAAAAATTTGTAGAGATGGGGTCTCACTATGTTGCTCAGGCTGGTCTTGAACTTCTAGCCTTAAGCAATCCTCCCACCTCAGCCTCCCAAAGTGCTGGAATTACAGGCGTGAGCTACCTCTCTTGGCCTTAAATTTTAAAATATAAATTTAACTTGAATCTTTAATTCAGTCATTCTTAATCTTGCACTGAATAAAAATAATAAACCATATACTTCCTCTTTTAATGTATAAAGTATAGATATACATATAGTACGTAAACATACATATGTTATATATGTGGTATTAAAATTTCTTGTGGCAAGGTGATTAGGAAAAAGGATGTCTAAAACGTCACCTTTAAGGGCAAAATGAAAAAAGGGTAAGAAACAGGGCTCTTTATCCAGGGCTGTGGACCATGAATATGGGGAACCTAACACCTATCCCACCACACATACATACAGACACACACATACACATACACACACACACACACACACATTATCTCAATAACTTGATTACCTGTTAGGACACCATCACTTGATTTTCTTAGTAAGGGAATTTCCTCCACTCTTCTACCTTTAAGAAATAACTCATCTCTCAGCCCTTACCTATGTGATTCCCAGGACCAAAACAGAATTATATCATAGTTAAGTCAGGTTTGGTCAAAGATCCAAAGCAAAGCCCACTTTTCCACTGTCTTCATTGTTCATACTACACCATTACTTGATACATGTGTGCGCTGAATTTTTGCCATTTTTGCCTCTTTTGCCTCCTGCAGTTTAGACCACCGTGCATTCAAGTGCTTCATATTCACTTCATTCTGATTCTCTTCACGCTTCCTCAACAGCTCTTTTAGAACTTCCAGGCGAATCTCCTGCAGTCTTCAAGTAAATTACAAAACATAAAGAAGCATATGGCATCTCAAACGGAGAGGAAGGGAACGGCTGCCACAGACAGGCTCTTCTCTGTGGGCTGGTATCATGTTCATGTATTGTCAAAAGACCACTCTGGCAAAAATATGACAGATGAATTCAGGGCGTGGGGGTGGCACTCAATAGAGACTCTCTATATAATAGGAATATATATGGGTGTAGTTCTCAAGGATGAAGAAGAGTATGCCAGGCAGATGGGGTAAAAGAAGGGCTCTCTAGGCAGATGGGCCTAAAGGAACAGTAAGAGGTTTGTGCACAGTGCCAGGTCGAGTGGTATTCCTGGAGGGTTACGTAATAGGGGGAGTGAAGAGGAAATGTGGTTCTGGCATGCTGTCCTAAGGAATGAGGTAAAAATGCCAGTGCCTGGCATATAATAGGTACTCAACAAATCTTTGTTTCTTTTCCCCCTACCTTCAACTTGTTCTCCTTGGGCTACCTTGCTCATGTGCATCCAACAATGCACAGATGACTGTGTAATCTGTACCTCCAGCTTAGATATATCTTTTTTCTTTCTTTCTTTTTTTCTGAGACAGAGTCTCGCTCTGTTGCCCAGGCTGGAGTGCAGTCGCCTGATCTAAACTCACTGCAGCCTCTGCCTCCTAGGTTCAGGCGGTTTTCATGCTTCAGCCTCCCGAGTAGCTGGGACTACAGGCGCCCACCAACACACCTGGCTAATTTTTGTATTTTTAGTACAGATGGAGTTTCACTACATTGGCCAGGCTGGTCTCGAACCCCTGGCCTCAAGTGATCCCACCTTGGCCTCCCAAAGTGCTGGGATTACAGGCGTGAGCCACCACGTCCAGCCCAGCTTAGATATTTCTGAACCAGAATTTCCATCTATTTGAATCTCCAGCTGCCCCTTGACAATTAAAAAAACAAAACAAAACCCTACTCATTTGTTCCCCCAGAAGTCTGCCCCTCTTACAGCTTCTTCCCGCTGCTAAAGATCTCTCCTCGTAAGTGCTTCTTGTATTCCCTAGCTCATGTCTGGTCATCTCACTCCTAACATGGACTCCTAGCTGCTAGTCTGTCCTCCTTCCAATCTTTGCTCCACCCAGCTGTCAAGGTTTTCCTTCCTAAAACAGAGATTTGAACATACATTTTACTCCTGCTTAGAAATTCATACCTGAATTTATTCACTTACTCATTTGCCAAATATTTATTAAGTGCCCACCATATGCCAGGCAGGAACAACAATGTACAAGACAAAACACCTTCTCTCAACAAGCACTGTTCCGGCGGAATAGGCATATGAACCAACATTTCCAGCACAAGGAGATACATACTAGGCTAGAAGAGTGAAAACTCTTCCTGGAAGAAGAAAGGATAGGGCAGGGGGAAAAGAGGGAACAGGTGGGGAAGCCTTCCTTAGAAGAGCTGTAAACTCAGGATTGGGATTTGCCACATTGACAAGGGAAAAGCAGGGCCTCAGCAGGGGAAGCTGAATGTTCAACTCAAAAGGACTGGAGGGAGAACAAGATGTCACACAGGCAGGGTTTCTCAGAGTGAATGCACTTGAGAGGGGTGAGAGTGTAGTGACAAATGAGAATGGAGTGGTAGGCTTTGTGTGTGTGTGTGTGTGTGTGTGTGAGAGAGAGAGAGAGAGAGACGGAGTCTCGCTCTGTCGCCCAGGCTGGAGTGCAGTGGTGTGATCTCAGCTCACTGGAGAGGTAGGCATTTTTAAAACTAAGCCACACACCCCAGTCACTTTTCTCTCTAGAGTTAGAAATGCTAGGTTCAATTTTCCATGTCACCACTGACCTCAATCTCTTCAATGGTAAAGTGGAGGGAATAATAGTACCCTCTTCATGAAGTTGTGAGCATTAAGTGAGTTAATGTATACACAAAGTGCTCTAACAGTAGTCTCAAATTTCAGAGTGCAGCATAATCTAGAGCACAGGTTCTGATATGGATTGCTGGGTCCCAACCCCTGATTCAGTAGGTCCTGGGATGGGGCCTGATCACCTGCATTTCTACCAAGTTCCAAGGTAATGTTGATGCTGCTGGTCTGTGGACCACACTTTGAGATCTATATGCTTAGAGCACCATCTGGTAGGTAGTAAGCCCTCTATAAGTGTTCCATGCTCTATAGATATCTTCTTCTTCATCTGATATCATTGACAGAACTCCTTATAATCCACTCATCACCATATTATTATTATTGTTATTATTATTATTGACAGAGCTCCTTACCATTCACTTATCATCTGATATTGACAGAGCTCCTTATAGTCAACTAATCGTCATCATCATCATTATCATCGTCAATCTGATATTATTGACAGAGCTCCTTATAATTCACTGGGGCAGGAAGGGGCAGGAAGATGGGCAAAGAGATGGTGCAAAAGATCTCAGACCAACACCTCTGAAGTATTGGTCTACCTGATAGTTTCTGATATGACTGTCTGATATTACTATCTGCCTGATGGCTTCTTACCTACCCTTCAAAACCCAGCTCAGAAGCTACCTCCTCTTAGTAGTTTTCTTTCTCAAATCACCCACCTTAAATAGAACTAACTGTTTTTTCACCTGGGTTCCACCAAGCACTTTTTGTACAGAACAGCACATCACCTGATAGGCACAGCCCGAGAGGGGTTGGTCTAAGATCTTTTGTCCCATCCTTGTCCACCTTCCCTGCTCCCCCTGCCCCAGTGGACCATAAGGAGCTCTGTGAGGAAGAGCAGTTTCCTATTCATCCCTATTTTCCCAGCTCACAGCACAGAGCCTAGCAGGTAAAAGGGACTCAAAATACATGTATCAAAATTGCCCTCAGTTTAACAAATGTACTCGCTTTCTCAGGTGACGCCTTCACTCTGGCCAGATACATTTTTAATAGTTTCAATGCCTTTTGAAAAGACACATATCTTTCCAAAGTACAATAATAAATTTAAATTTCTGCCAACAGGATTGGGTATTTGACACCTACTTTACCCCAAACACTATTTTTTAAATTAAATTGCAAGCTTTTATCAAAACATCCCAAAGCCTAGATTCAGGCTTAATCTGAAGGTGTTGGAAAAAATTAACATATTCCAAATTTAGCACCAAGCTGAGTCTCTAACTCTCTGGGTCCCTCTCTTGTGTGTAAGGGTCCTTGGTAGCATTGCTATGAACAATAAAGTACGTCAGCACAGCCTAGCACAAAGGACAAACTCAGCAAACGCCCTTCCTTTGTTCTTGCTAGAGAGTTATAATTTTTTGGTTCTTATAATCTCTTATCATTTCCACATATGAGCAACAACTCCATTGCTGAAAATATATCAGTTAAAATAATTCAAAATCCAACCACAAGTACCTCAGCATATTGTTATTTATGTATATTGTTATATAAACTCATCTCTTAATGGAAGAATTCCATAATTTGTCTTTTGAATAGGAAATGCCCCATCAGCTCTAGCTAGAACGCAAGGCATCCTGACTGTGAATACAGTGTCTTGGGGGTGGAATGGGGGGGCAGTGGGTAAGAGCTAGGACTAGTGCCAAGGCTGTTTGAAGGGATACACAGAAAGCCCAGGGACTGGGACAGTGGCACTGGGAATGAACATGAAGGGACAGTTTGAAAGGTGCTTTGCAGAAATTAGTGGGATTCTGTGACAGTTAAGATAGCTACTAAAGAGAAAAGGGAAGAGAAGAATCAGAGATGCCCTTCAGGAGTTGTTCAAACCTGGGTTCCATGCTGACCTTCTTCACACACACAGAGGGCATTCTACGTTTGTATGTTATTGGAGAGAAGAGTATACAGAGCTTCTGGACCACCTCAGAAGCATGTGACTGCTCCTGAAAGAAGCGGAAGCCCAATTTCCTATCTCTATATGTTGAGGATTGCTTTTCAACCCATACATTCGGGAGAATGCTTTGCAGATATAAAGTATTAACATTATTCCCACCAGTACAGAAACAGTTGCCTGGGTGACAGAGAACCTACTTTTCAATCTCCTGCTCTCTGAAGGCCCACTCCTTCCTCTCCATTTCATTCATCATCTTCCTCCTCTTCTCAAACTGGGAGGTGTCACTCAGAGCGGGGAGAGTGGCTTCCCAAGCACGCTTCTCGCGGGCTCTTTCTATCATCTCCACCTCAGCTTGTCCTGCAGGGAGACCCCGACCTGCAGGATGAAGCAGCACAGCTTAGGAACAAGTGGGCCAACCCACACCCCCCACCCCCCCAGTATATAATTAACTCCCTGTCAGTTCCTTTTCTCTTCTCTAAATGTGAGGGCCATGACAGGATAACATGACATTAGGGAACAGCCTCTAGATGTGCCTCACAGCTTGTGTTATCTGTGCCTCACTGCCTCTTGTTAGTAATTGCACCATAAGACATTTTAGTTGCATGTAAGATGCTGGAATGCATTTGAAGAATATTAAGGGACTACTGAATAATCACATCGTGGAATGCTCTGTAATAAACAAATTTACATACTGAAATACAAGGCGTTTTCAGACTCCAGAGGTGGGAAAAATATGGGGTAGGGAATTTGTTGGATAAAGGTGAAAAATACATGTTTTTTTTGAGTCAGGGTCTCACTCTGTTGCCCAGGCTGGAGTAGAACGGTATGATTACAGCTCACTGCGGCCTTGACCTCCCCGGCACAAATGATCCCCCCACCTCAGCCTCTCAAGTAGCTGGGACTACTGGCATGTGCCACCACACCTGGCTAATTTATTTTGATTTTTTTGTAGAGACAAGGTTTCACCATGTTGCCCAGGCTGGTCTCAAACTCCTAGGTTCAAGCAATTCTCCTGCCTGAGCCTCTCAAAGTGCTGGGATTACAGGTGTGAGCCACTTGGCCAAATACTGTTTTTAAAAAGTAACAGAAAATGAAGACACTAATCACTAGCTGAGAATTCACCATCTTTGGGTTTTGTCCCCACAGTGCATGTACAATTTAGGGCTATCTCTTACCTCCAACTTTAGGCATTCGAAGACACAATACCCGTAGGTCAGGCAGGAGGATAGGGACAGCTGGATATGTTTCCTGACCAGCTCCGAGGCACTGGCTGAGACCTAAACCTACGTATGCCTCCCTGGATCAAGTTTTGAGGATGCCAGCACACTTAGGTACCTAGCACCTCTAAATGTGGCCTTGCAAAAGCAAGTAAAGGAAAGGGAGGCTGGAACAAGTTTCCTGTTTGATCCCTGAACCACAATAAGTCAACCTTTGTTTTATTTTCATTTAAAAATATAATTATACAGAAAAATCCAAGGAAATAAGTCACAAGTCATATTTTTACCACGTACAGTAGGGCATGCCTAAGATTTTTGTCTTATTTCAGATCTTTTGTAATGTTTATGCTTTTAGAAAGCAAATAAGTAATATATGAATTCACAATCTCTTGTTTTTAATATTAGGGTATTAGCCAGGTGTGGTGGCAGGCGCCTGTAATCCCAGCTACTCGGGAGACTGAGGCAGAAGAATGGCTTGAACCCGGGAGGTGGAGGTTGCAGTGAGCCGAGATCGCGCCACTGCACTCCAGCCTGGGGGACAGAGCGAGACTCCATCTCAAAAAATAAATAAAATAAAATAAAATAAAATTAGGGTATTATAGAGAAGGCTAAAGTTCTGTACTCTGCTTCCTCATTCTGATCACCTTCCCAGAGGCAGTCACAATGATGCATTTAGTGAAGAGGAATACTACCAGCTCATCTTTTTACTTTTATAGATGTATAAAGAAGTAAATAAATCTGTATACAAAACAACATATATATGTATGTGTATATATGTATATATATGTATCTACATATTATTTTGTGGGTCTTGCATGGCATTTTCTTTAGTAATTTTAAAAATAACTATGAAAATCATACCATAAGTATGCAGACTTAACAACTGTACACATTTTGTCATATATACTTTACATTTTTTAATAAAAAATTGAAACATTATAAATAAAGCCGATGTACCTTTTAACTACCACATTGAGTCCCATTGCCTTCTCCCATTTCCCAAAGTAAACACAAAAAGGAATTTGTGGATTTCCACTCAATCTTAACATTTTATATACAAATTTATGTGTCTATGAATTATAATAATAATGAAATCTAACATTACTTAAGCACTTTTATTATGCCAAGCACTTTTTTTTTTTTTGAGACGAAGTCTCGCTCTTGTCACCCAAGCTGGAGTGCAATGGTGCGATCCCGGCTCACTGCAACCTCCGCTTCCCGAGTTCAAGTGATTCTCCTGCCTTAGCCTCCCTAGTAGCTGGGATTGCAGGCACCTGTCACCATGCCCGGCTCATTTTTTTTGTATTTTTAGTAGAGACGGGGTTTCACCATGTTGGCCAGGGTGATCTCGAACTCCTGACCTCAGGTGATCTGCCCACCTCGGCCTCCCAAAGTGTTGGGATTACAGGCGTGAGCCACTGCGCCGGCTATTTAAGCACTTGTATTATGTCAAGCACTTTTCTAATGCATTCAATCTTCAACAAATCCCTATCATGTAAACATAATTATGCCTGTTTTACAAATAAAGAGACTGAAGGGCTAAAAGGTTAAGTAACTTGCACATGGCAGTCTGAACCTTATATTTTTGTGCACTATACTATACTTCCTCTCTAGTAAAAACAAATATGAACCAAAAATGAATTATATAGAAGCAAGACACAGTACTGATGTTTATTTAATATTTATATACATGGTATTGTACTATAACCATTCTGCAACTTGCTTTTTTAACTCATCTTTGTTTTGGAAGCCTAGCTGTACTGATGTATACAGATCTGGTTTCCTTCTTCCACTGTAAGGCTTTATTACAATTTAAGCTATCTATCTTTTCAAATGACATTTAGATTGCTTTTAATTTTTTGATCATACATAATGTTGCAACAAACATCCTTGTACTGGTCTCATTGTACCATATGTGAGCTTCTCTAGGATTCTTAGAAGTAGAAATGCTAGAGTCTAGCAGCTACATCACAAAATATGATCATTTTTAATTCTGGATATTGCTTAATTTACCCTCAGAAGTATATTTTTGCTCCTGCCTTCTGAGGTCCCCTGATGGTTCCTCTCCCATGGTGCATGCTTCACTTCCTCCCACATTGCATCTGCCCAATCTCAGCTGCTTTTTGCAGTCCTTACAAATATTTAGTGGTTCGTGAATTACATATATTTTTAGTTTTACTGAAAATGGAGTTTGTGGGAGTATTGTTGTTGTTACTTTTGTAAAATTTCTGGGAAGAGAAGATGAAAAGTGCTAATTTACCCAGGCATAGTTATATTGAGAGTGGGAATCTGGATTAGAACTACTTGAAGGTATAAATTATTTGAGGGAGAAGTCTTATCTCTTCAAGCATGAGTTTCCCATTGATAAATATGTTCTCTCTTTTCATCAAATCTTTGTTTACATGCTTAAAGAATAATTTATAATTTTCAACATAAATCCCTTGCACATGTTTTTGTTAAGTGATTCCCTAGGCACTTTGTTATTCATTGCTATTGTGCATGTAATTTTTTTCAGCCAAGTGCGGTGGCTCACCTATAATCCCAGCACTTTTGGAGGCCGAGACAGGAGAATTTCTAACTCCAAGAATTGGAGACCAGCCTGGGCAACATACTGAAACCCCATCTCCACAAAAAAATATATTTTTTTAATTAGCCTGGCGTGGTGATGTGGACCTGTGGCCCTAGCTACTTGGGAGGGTGGGGTGAAAGGATCACTTGAGCCATAGGGTTTGAGGCTGCAGTGAGCTATAATCACATTACTACACCTCAACCTGGGCAACAGAGTGAGACTACATCTCTAAAACAAATAAATGAATGTAATTTTTTTCAATAAATTTTTTTTGGCAGAGTCTTGCTCTGTCACCTAGGCTGGAGTGCAGTGGTACAATCTTGGCTCACTGAAACCTCCACCTCCTGGGTTGGAGTGATTCTCCTGCCTCAGCCTCCTGAGTAGCTGGGACTACAGGCAAACGCCACCATGCCCAGCTAATTTCTTTGTATTTTTAGTAGAGACGGGGTTTCACCATATTGGCCAGGCTGGTCTTGAACACCTGATCTCAGGTGAATAATGTTTCTTTTCTTTTTCTTTCTTTCATCTTCTTTTCCTTCTCTTTTCTTTCTTTTCTTTTTTTTCTTTCTTTCTTTCTTTCTTTTTTTTTTTTTGAGACAGAGTCACACTCTGTTGCCTAGGTGGGAGTACAGTGGCAAGATTATAGTTCACTGTACACTGTAACCTTGAACCCCTGGGCTCAAGCAATCCTGCTTCAGCCTCCTGAGTAGCTAGGACCACAGGTGTGCACCACCACACTCAGCTAATTCTTCTTTTGTAGAAATGGAGGTCTCACTATGTTATCCAAGTTGGTCTTAAACTCCTGGCCTCAATCAATCCTCCTGCCCTGGCCTCCCAAAGTGCTGGGATTACAGGTGTGAGCCACTGCACCTGGCCTCAACAATGTTTTCTAATTGGATATTGCTGTCATATAGGAAAGTGACTGATCTATGTTGACTTCTTGTTGAACTCTCTTTTTAGTTCTGATAATTTATTTGATTTTTGAAGTGAGCATGTGTGCAAATAATGATAGTTTTGCTGCTTCTTTCTCATTGCCATGCCTCCATTTTTCTCTTATCTTGCTGCACTGTCTCTCCTCAACAAGGGTACTATTGCCATAATGGGCAGATAATTATTTGTATGAAACTCCCCCAAGCAGCACAGGATGTTTAGTATCCATGCCAGCCTATCCGCTATACCCTGTCCCATGAGCTAAATGCCAGAAGCACTTTCTAATCATTATTACATAGAAAACGCCACTCATATTCCCAAATGTTCCTGAAAGGAGGGATCATAGCCAGGCTTGATAAACTCTGGGCTAAGGTCTTCTCTACGTTGTTAAATAGTAGTGATAATGAGCATTATCAATGTCTTTTTCTTTTAGGGTAAAGCTTCTGAAGTTTCACCTTTAGTATGATGTTTATTACAGGCTGTGGTAGATTATTACAGTTTCCTTCTGCTCCCAGTTTATTCCAAGTAAATGTCATAAATGAGCATTGCATGTTATAAAATACTTTTTTCTGCATCCAGAGAAGGATTTTTCCTATGTTTTCCATTAAAATGGTAAATTACATGAATGGCTTTCTGATATTGCAACAAACTTGAATTTCTCTGATTAACTCCATTTGGTTATAAGTCACTCTTTTAAAATACAGCAAGATTAGATTGCTAGTGTCTTATTTAGAATTTTTTGTATATTTCTTCATATGTGAGATTGGCTTGTAAGTTTCCTTACTAGTATAGTTGGCCCTTCATATCCAGGGGTTCTACATCTGTGGATTTGACCAAGTGCAGGTTGGAAATATTAAAAAAAAAAACTGTGTTCTGAACATGTACAAACTTTTTTCTTGTCATTATTCCCTAAACAATACAGTATAATAACTATTTATGTAAAATTTACATTGCATTAGGAATTATAAGTAATCTAGAGATTAAATATATGGGAGGATGTGTGTAGGTTATATGCAAATACTATGCCATTTTACATAAGAGACTTGCGCATCCAAAAATTTTGTAGGGTTGCAGGGTCCTAGCATCAATCTCCTATTAATACTAAGTAACAACCGTACTGTCCTTACTCAGTTTTCAAATTAAGGCTATACTGGTCTCATAAAATGAATAAATTAACTTCTATTCTGTGTTTCCTGGAAGAAGTTGCATAAAACAGTTTATTTGGTCCTTAAAGGAGTGGTAAACTTACTTGTAAAACTGTTTAGGCCTGGTGCTCTTAAAAGGATTTTTTTTTTCTATTTACCAAGTCCATTTCTATAGTTACTCTTCTATTCAGGTTTATGATTTCTTCTTAAAACCAAGTGAGCAATTTATATTTTCTTTAAAAATTGTATAATTTATCTAAGTTTTTTTTTATTTATTTGAGATGGAGTCTCGCTCTGTCACCCAGGCCGGAGAACAGTGGTGCAATCTCAGCTCACTCACTGCAACCTCAGCCTCCTGAGTAGCTGGGATTACAGGCGCCCACCACCATGTGTGGCTAATGTTTGTATTTTCAGTAGAGACAGGGTTTCACCATGTTTGGCCAGGCTGGTCTCGAACTCCTGACCTCAAGTGATCCGCCTGCCTCAGCTTCCCAAAGTGCTGGGACTTCAGGTGTGAGCCACCGCGCCCAGCCTTTCTAAGTTTTTAAATATAGGGCAAAAGATATTCATGGCACTCTCGTATTTCTTAAATTGTTCATTCTGTAGTTACTCTGTCCCACTTTCAGTCCCAACACTCTGCTTGCATCTTCTGTCTTCTTTCTTGATGCTTCCTACAAGAGGCTTGGCTGTATTATCACTCTTTATCAGAAAATTACTTATGGCCCTAATGACCATTTCTTTTGCCTTTTAAAATATCTGTATTATCAACTATTTATTTCAATTTTATTATTCATTTAACGTGTGAAGATTGAATAGGTTTAAAATGTAAAGCACTTGGATCAGTTTTTGGCACATCATAAGCATTCAATTTTATCCCCGCAGTGCTTACAGTGTCATCCTTTTTGACTGTCATTATTTTTCCCTTATCTTTATGTAAACTTTTCACAAATGTACAGCATACATAAACAAAAACAGATATCCCATCTAATCGGCACCCAGATCAAGGAATAGAATATTACCAGAACACTGGAATGCGCATGATACTCCCTTCCCAGTCTCTGCCTGCCCCAAGGATAGCCTACCATCCTCATTCCTAATGCGTTCATTTAGTTTTGATTGGTTTTAAGTTTTATGTAAATGAAATCACAGTGTAGGCACTCTTCTGTATCTTATTTTGTTCAGCATTATATATGCGATTATATACACATCTACAATCTCCCTTGTAACCACATGCAGTTGTACTTCATTCTCATTATTATATAGCATTCCATTATGTGAATACACTATATTTTATTCATCCATTCTATGGTTGATGGACATTTGGGTTGTTTTCAGTTTGGAGTTATTATGAATAATGCTGCTGTGAGTTTTCTTGTGCATGTCTTCTGGTGAACACACCTATGTATTTCCGTAAGTAGAATAATGTGCTTTTTTTTTTTTGGTGTATAGTTAGGAGTGAAATTGCTGGAGTGTAGCTATGAACACGTTACATAAATAAATTTACTTAATCCTTACAATATCCTATGAGATAGATTTCTTCTTATGTATGAAAATGTCTTTATTTCACCTGCACTCGTTAATAATAGTTTGGCTGGTAAAATAATTCTAGGTTTGCAATCATTTTCCCACATCACCTTAAAGGCAATACTACAAAATATCAATCCTTTTTTTTTTCCTTTGTAGGTAATCTGAGTTATCTTTCTAATAGTTTTTTCACTTTTTCTTTTTCTTTTATTAAGAGGTGTGAGTTTTTAAAGAATCATTCTGCTTGGTACTCAGTGGAATTTTTCAGTGTGAAGGCTAATGTCTTTCTTCAGTTCTGGGGAGTTCTCAGCCACCGATTCTTGCATTGCTTCTCCACCATTTTCCCTGTACTGATGTCCTAGCACCCACAGCTCTTCCTTTTCTTTTACCTTGTTCTACCACTATATGCTGCATTCTGGAATATGTGTCTATTCAATCTGTCATTTCACTAATTTGCTCTTCAGTTCTGTCTGTTCCAGTATTGAGTTCATTTTATTTCAAACATTATAGTTTTCCTCCCCCTTGATTCCAACTGGTTCTTTTTCATGACTCCCATTCTTGTTTTTAGTGTTGCTATTTCCCCCTTATCCTTTTGAGAATATAGAAGGCACTTCCCAAGTCCTTTTCAGATTGCTCCATTTTCTGTTCACTCAGAAATTTCTTCTCCCATTTCCTTTATTTGTTGTGGGCCACTCCTGGTGTCTCTGTTCCTTGTGTGCTTTGGGGTTTTTGGGTGGAGATCAGCTGCTGGCTTCTCTCATAAGCACCCTGGTCAGTAAGCAGCCTTGACCTGTGAGTGGCTACTACCTAACCTCATTCTTCAGAGCCCTGTTCATCACCACAAGATGAGGAGTCCAAGGCCCCATGCCCACCTGGAGCTAGTTCCACGTGTAGAGGTCCTGGAAATCCTACAAATGGCCCGAGCCTGCTTCCAAAGTCTCCATGGGCCTCTTTACAGGATTCAGATTCCTGAGGGCATACTATATGCTGCTGTTTGTTCACCCTTAAGCCCAAGGTGGGGCCAAACGGCAACTGTTTGTAGGGATGTGTGAACATTGGGAAGAACAGCGAGGTAATCACGGGCACGCATGACAGGCCCCTCAGATGTAGAGCAGAGCCAGGGTTGGGAGAGAAAGGGGCAGGCCACAGTAGGCTCTCGCCTCACTGCCACATTACAGTATAGAATCCCAGGAGCCTAAGAATTCCAATTTAAACTTGTCCTTTTAACTTCTTATAAAGATGTTTGTTAAAAAAACCAACATATTTTACTTAACAGTTCTTAGCTTGATTTATACTTTTAAAATATCTATACGCATGGTAGGTGGGCCTCCCTTAGAGTCTGGGGTCCCACACATGGTAGGAGTAGGCCTGGCTCATAGAGGCTTTTATTGACACTTTAACTTCAGTTCTGCTATGACAGTGCACTAGATTTTTTTTTTTTTTTTT
>NW_012103166.1:817302-820420 GCF_000951045.1 Mandrillus leucophaeus
GTTGAGAATGCTTAATCTGGATTCATAAAGTGGGCTAGGAAACAAATCAAAACTAGAGCCCAGACATGAACATTTTCTTTGCCTGGGATGCAGACTTGATCACAGCTATCTGTTACAATGCGGGGAAAAGCAATCTCATTTAAAAATCATTACTGTGTACCGACTGTCTCTGTGTCCTTGGAGGAATTAGTTAACCTCTCTGGTTCTCAGTTTCCCAGCTATTAATACAACTAAGTGAGTTAGATAAGCTAATTTCTAATAATTTCTAAAAGTACTCTCACTTATTAATTATATAGGTTCACATAATACAGGCCTAGGCCAGATTTTACTGCATTCTAAGAGTTAATTTCTGAGCCTGAAAGATATTTAGCATTTCAGAGATAATATCAGGTCATCCAAATCATCTAATAAAGTATATAAGGGATCTTTGGTAAATTAAGATATTTTGGCAAATTAAGATAATATTACATACATAGGAATGTGCCTTCAGTATTTTACACTTAAAAAAAGCTTATGTGTAAAGAAGTATGATTGCTCAATAAAAAGGAAGTGATTCACTAGGGGAGAGAAAAGAAAGGACGTAGGTCACTAGTTAGCAAAGCAACTACAATATTAAGCTGAAATTCAGCTTCACAGATAGATACCTACAACAAAAACATAGTATCTTTATTTGACCAGAAGTATCAGAAAAATTATGAGTCTATGAAGTTGCTGCACTGAGTAAGACACTTTATACAGCAACACTGTAAATCACAATTGCCTGTACATGGGCCATTTGAACAGCATGCGTAGTTATCAGCACTGTCATCTGCCAATAGTCAGGAGATTTACCAACTCACCCCAAGTAAGCGTAGCCAGGGTCAAGAGCTCGGGGATAGAGTCCTGACACACTACATATTCTGGAGAGTATGGATCTGTTTGAACATCAGCATCCCGATAATCAGTCTGAGTGCCCACAGTCGACTTTGAAGGGATGGATAGGTGCTTAGTAGAAGTAGGAGGAAAAGTGTATGGTTCTGCCCTAAAAGGGAAAAATCGGTTTAAAAATTGAAACCTCTTATTATCACTTAAAATATTATATAATCAAGTGGAAACAAATCTTCGAAGCTTCATCAAGTCCATTCCTCCTTTAAATGTTGACAGGTACAAAGTCATGAATCCATTATAACCAGGATTATGCCCCCAAATCTTGAGAGAATTGCCTCGTTATTCTCATCTCTGCCAAGAAACTGAGTGGGTCTAAGTACCATAGTTGACTCACAAAAGTGCCTATTTATATGTGTGTCACTGGGCAAGGTTGTAGAACAAAGCTATTCTAGAACGCCGTACAGCACTTTCGGACCTGTTCAGAATTATTGCATTCTCTGGTTTCTTTCTCCTCTGTTTCAGTCCGATACCCACTCTCTGTTTCTCTCCAGAGATACGGGAGCAGAGAAAAGAGAAGAGATGCTTTCTGCTGAAAGAAAGAAAGAGAAAAAGAAAAAGGAAGGAAGGGAGGAATGAAGGCAGGCAGGCAGGCAGGCAGGCAGACAGGCTCTATCTGGATAAATGATTCAATAATTAATGCTGGGATCACTTTGTTATTAACATGTGGGAAAGTTACCTTGTCTCTTGCAGAAAAATTAATTCTAGATCTTTAAAAAATTAATGTAAAAATGAGACTGTAAAAGTACTAACAGGAAACATAAGTCAATATTTATATCATCTTTGAGTGAAGGTCTTTTTAAGCCTGGCTTAAAAGCCAGAAGCTATAAAAGGAGATGATCAATAGAATTGAGGGTAAGTTTCAACTTCTAGGCCTCAAAAATATCACAAACAAATTTAAAAGGTGGATGGCAAACTTAGAAAAAGGTTTTGGAACATATATGATAAAAAGTTTAAATAGCCTTTCTACATAAAAAGCCCTTGTAAATCAATTAGGCAGTTAAATATTCCATGGAAAAATGAGTAAAGGAGAATTCACAAAACAAAAAGTACAACTTCTAACAAACACATGAGAAGATAATGAAGATAACTAGTAATCAAAGAAAAGTAAATTAAAACGGCAAGATACTATTTTATGCTATTTTATCACATAAGCAAAAATCTAAAAGATTGAAAGTACCTAGCAGCGATCATGTTGTGAAGAAACAGTCCTTCTCATAAACTGTTGATGGAAATACAAATAGGTACACCTAACTGACAAGTTAAAATACCCTTTGATCCGGCATTTCTACTCCTAGGAATTTATTCTAGGAAATAACTGGACAGGTGTACAAAGACATATATGAAAACATGTTCATAAAGTCTCATTTATAAGAGTGAAAAATTAGAAACTTAAATGATCACATCAATACAAGAATTCTTTAGAAAAATGATGCAGCCATAATGGAATTTATGCAGCTATTCAAAATAATAATGTAATCTATACCTGTGAGCATTCAAAAATGTCCATGATTCATTGTAAAGTAGAAAAAAATGACACTATTAAGTGGGTATGTATAGTATGATTCCATTTTTACATTTTAAAACTGAGTTTTTATGCATAGAAAAATACCTAGATGTATATACAATAATAGTAATTATTTCCAGATAGAATTATACAGATAATTTTTTTCATCTTTATACTTTTCTGAAACTTCTTTTTTAACATGTACATGCATTGCCTCTAGAATAAGAAAAAAACCAATATAGCCACTTTGACTTAAAAGACATTTTTTTTTCAAGTTGGTAAAAGTAACTTGAAATTGGTTAAATTATATAAATAACTAAAGATGAAGGCAAAAGCGAGATATTTCCATTTTGAAAAACAGAGGCAATGGTAAGAGCTTACATAAGAGCACAGCAAATACATACACCAAAGATCTTTAAAAAAAAAAAGGTGGGGGGCAGGGCACAGTGGCTTATGCCTGTAATCCCAGCACTTTGGGAGGCAAAGGCAGGTGAATCACGAGGTCAGGAGTTCGAGACAAACCTGGCCAACATGGTGAAACCTCGTCTCTACTACAGAGTGTGGTGGCACGTGCCCTGTAATTCCAGCTACTTGGGAGGCTGAGGCAGGAGAATCACTTGAACCTGGGAGGTGGAGGTTGCAGTGAGCTGAGATCACACCACTGCACTCCAGCCTGGGTGACAGAGC
>NW_012103166.1:822910-823846 GCF_000951045.1 Mandrillus leucophaeus
ACATGGTAGGAGTAGGCCTGGCTCATAGAGGCTTTTATTGACACTTTAACTTCAGTTCTGCTATGACAGTGCACTAGATTTTTTTTTTTTTTTTTTTTTGCCTAGTGAAGCATTTCTGAGCCTCTGCCTGGCTCTTGTCCTCCTGCAGTTTAACGCCAAGACCTTATCACACTAAGAGGTAAAGTCCAAGGCCACAGGCAGGAATGCCTGACTCTGTTCTGTCTATTATCTTCATAGGCACCAGGCTTCAGCTGCACCTGTGTACAGGAGAAGGACGCTGGCCCCTCCAGTTCAGGCAGGTGACTTGGACCTCGTTCCCTGCCATGCACAGCTCCCACTTACCACCAAAGGTCCCCAGCTACTTCTTTATTTAGGAAAAAGTCTCCATTTCTACATTATGAATATTTTCTTTCTTGCTTTTAAGTGTGTCTATATGTTTATTAATTTTTTCCTATACTTTTTATGCATTCAGAGCAGAAAGGGAAGGTTACAGCATATTTTTAATTTGCCATCTAGGCCTGAAAGTAGAGCCTCTGCTTTAAAGTACAGGTTTTGGGTCAGGCACGGTGGCTCACACCTGTAATCCCAGCACTTTGGGAGGCCGAGGCGGGCAGATCACAAGGTCAGGTGATCGAGACCATCCTGGCTAACACAGTGAAATCCCACCTCTACTAAAAATACAATAAAAAAATCAGCCAGGCACGGTGGCACGCACCTGTAGTCCCCGCTACTTGGGAGGCTGAGGCAGGAGAATCACTTGAACCCAGGAGGCGGAGGTTGCAGTGAGCCAAGATTGCACCACTGCACTCCAGCCTGGGCAACAGAGTGACACTCCATCTCAAAAAAAAAAAAAAAAAAAAATGGGTGTTGAGAATGCTTAATCTGGATTCATAAAGTGGGCTAGGAAACAAATCAAAACTAGAGCCCAGACATGAA
>NW_012103166.1:830122-884167 GCF_000951045.1 Mandrillus leucophaeus
TGATAAGAACTATTAGTCCGTGAGAGATTTAAAAAAAAAAAAAAAAAAAAAAAAGCATTTCAAGCCAGTTAGAAAGAAACACCTGTTTGAAAGTTCAACCTGTGCTGGAGCAATTACTTTAGACAGTTTTTTTGTTTTGTTTGTTTCGTTTGTTTTTTGAGATGGAGTCTCGCTCTGTCACCCAGGCTAGAGTGCAGTGGTGCGATCTCAGCTCACTGCAACATCCGCCTCCAAGGTTCAAGTGATTGTCCTGACTCAGCCTCCCAAGTAGCTGGGATTACAGGTGCCCATCACCTCACCCAGCTAATTTTTGTATTTTTAGTAGAGTCAGAGTCTCACCATGTTGGCCAGGCTGGTCTCAAACTCCTGACCTCAAGTGATCCTCCTGCCTCGGCCTTCTAAAGTGCTAGGATTACAGGTGTGAGCCACTGCACCTGGGCTTTAGTTTTTAAAGCTGAACTGTAACTGCTATTGAAATCACTTTCCAGTAGTTGCTATAAATTTCTAACATGTAGCTAATATATGGCTTCTTATGTTTTCAGTAGAAATTATTCTACTATAAAATTCTAGTTGAGGAAATAACTTCAAATCAGCTTTATGTCATCCAAAGTTACATGAAGTTTTATTATATTAGTGCACCATTATCTTGAATCAAGAGAATAAAATAATTTTTTTTGTTTTTGTTTTTTTGTTTGTTTGTTTTTTGAGATGGAGTCTAGCTCTGTCCCCCAGGCTGGAGTGCAGTGGAGTGATCTCGGCTCACTGCAAGCTCCCCCTCCTGGGTTCACGCCATTCTCCTGCCTCAGCCTCCTGAGTAGCTGGGACTATAGGCTCCCGCCACCACTCTTGGCTAGTTTTTTGTATTTTTAGTAGAGACGGGATTTCACTGTGTTAGCCAGGATGGTCTCGATCTCCTGACCTCATGATCCACCCACCTCAGCCTCCCAAAGTGCTGGGATTAGAGGCATGAGCCGCCGCGCCCCGCCAAGAATAAATTATTTTTTTCTCAAATTGAATAATTACACATTTGGACCATCTGATCAAATGTGCTTAGTTTACGGTAAGGCCTAATGAGCTCTTCTGATGAAGATTTCTGTCTCCCTATCTTTCCAGGTGGGTCTGGGAATAGAACATAAAAGAGGAAAGCTACTTTGAACCCTTCCAGTAACTTAATACATGGTTTCTTAACTAACTTCTTAATTTCTCCAACCTATTTTTTCCCCATTTCAGTTGGCTTTAGGGGAGAGTAAAATATGAGTAACAAAGAGCAATGATCCCTTTCCCACCTCCTCCCCAACCTCAAACAGGACCCAAACCCAGAAAGGTCCCACATCTGCTCCATGCTGGCCTGACCCCTGCTGTGTCCTGGCCCCTGTCCTCAGGCTCACCTGCTCTGGCTTTAGTACTCATATGACAGCCAGGGCTGCTCTGTGTGTTCTATCCAGGCCCTTCCTCCTCCACCACTGCCCGGGAACCAGGAGCATGCGCTGTCTGCCATACCTACAGTCATCTAGATTTTCTCTCCCAGCCCCAACAAAGCTGTACAGAGACGGGCTTCACAAACCTAGCAAATCCTGTTCTACTATGAGCTTCACTGAATGTTTTAGAAGTATTAACTTTTTATTATCTTTGAAAAGGTGCTTATGTAGAATCCAAAGGAAAGACTCCAACAGCTAGCCATGAGAAAGGTGTGGCTGGAGAAGGCCAGCTGGTCCCAAGACAATTCCATCCCTGATAACACAAGGTGGCATTATACTCACTGCTCAGAAACTCAAACATACTGGAATTCCAGAGTTGACCTCACTCAGGAACACTGATTCATTCTTTAAAAAGTTCTAAGAGAGATAGAGTAGCTACAATGTCAAATGTCATAGTTTAACTGTTGGATGGAATCTTTATCCCTTGTGTCAGGGTTATTTAGGAAGGAGTCGGAGAGGTCATGGTGTTCATCACTGTAGGCCTCTGAACTCCCTCGAATTAGTTTAACAACTTTTAGACTGACGCACTTATGACCTCCAAAGCAGGTAATCCAGTGAGCCTGATTTTAAAGAATTACCAGAAGGATCTTTAGGGATCTACATAGCTCATAGCTCCCCTTTTGCTCATACAAAACACTTCATAGAATATAAGTCTACAGCTATCTCTGGATAAACTGGTACCCCAGGAAGTTGCTGTCTGGGGAGAGCAGGGAATCTGTACTCCATCTCTATAAAGAGCCAAAGGCATCCACACAGTCTTAAAAAAAGTCAAGGGTGAAGTAAAATCATAACTAGCATTTATCTTGAGGATTACAGACATTTAATAACATGTGTCCTATTTATATGATGATATATATTATTAGGAATAACTATATTCTTTAAATGCACCCTTGAAAACCCAGCCCTGAATAAATTTGTATTCAGAAATATGAGACCTTAAAAAAGGTTTCTATTCCTAATAATTTCATGAATACCTTGGACTTTTTTCTCTTATAGAAATATCAAATTTTATTAATGGAGGAAAGAGTGTAGCAAAAATTAGATTTTTAAAAGGAATACTCTACCCAGTCTGCTGCCTTGTCCTGAAACTAGAGATGAGAAATACACATTTGTCTCAGATTCAGCCCTTGTCCCTTACCTCCCTCTTACCTTGGTTCACTCTGTTGTGGGGCAAAAACCATGTTTTATTTATCTTTGTATACCACATTGTCTGTGTAGATTAGATGGTTATTAAGTTATAAAATTCTAGCATTCAAAAAATATTACGTGACTGATTTGTTTATTTGATGAAATGTTGAAGAACTGTCATAAATAAGTGTTTCAGAGAAGCAAAAGAAGATATTTAAAGCACTTTTCAACTTTTTTAAACCACAACTGCTACAATTTGAATATGTGGCTGTGTCTTCTCCAAAATTCATGTTCAAACTTAGTCCCCACTGTGGTGGTATTAAGAGGTGAGGCCTTTGGGGAAAGTGATTAAGTCATGAGGACTCCATCCTCATCAATGGATTAGTGTCTTATAAAAAGACTGGAGAGAACTAGCATAGGTCCTTTTTGCCCTTCCACCATGTGAGGACACAGCATTTGCTGCTTCTGCCATGTGAAGACACAGCAAGAAGGCCCTCACCGACACTGACTGCCAGCCCCTTGCTCTTGGACTGTCCAGCCTTCAGAATTCAAGAAACAAATGTATTTTATTTATATCACTAAGTCTGTTAATTTGTTATAGCAACACAAACGGACAACTAACAGTAAGAAATACATTTTATATCATAATCCATCATATACATATAAACATATGCATATATTTTTCTGAAACAAAAGTTATAAACAAAAACCAGCTTACCCTCCATATACCTGATGCTTTGGTTATTTTCTATTCTGTTTCATGTTTTAAAACACTGCTCATGACCCACTAGAAGATTTCATACCCTTCCAATGTTTTGTGATCCACAATTTCAAAAATAGTGATTTAGATAACTATCTTCTAAGAGAAAATATGGAAGCAAACAATAAATAAACTGAAAAAGAGTTTTTAAATAATGGTTACTTACTTGGATATGGCATAAACAACATTGAATGGCATCTGCTGAAAAAATGGAAGAAAAGGCCTGGGAGGAAAAGGAAAACATAAATGTGTAGGACTTTTGCAATGAATGTATTCTAAGCTCTCTTCCAGCTCTAATATTTGTCCCTTAAAAATCAGTGAGCTTAAATATCCCATATATCAGTGCTACTTCTGGATATACAAAATCACTGAGGTGTGGGGAGGTTCTTGTCTAAAATGCAGATTCCCAGGTCTGGCCCATGATATTCAGTACATACAGGGTAGAGCCAATGAATGTGCATTCTTAATAAACACTCCAGTATTTTCTCTTCAAATAGTAAACAAGTCACAATTGAAGAAGCCACCCTTTAAGCCCTGTACTTGGGCTTCAGCTGGCCATTAGTTCCCATGAACTTCTCAAGTTCCTGAGACATTCTGAAATTCACAACGATTTAATCTAAAGCCTCCCCCTAAAAGTTAAGAATTGTACAGTTAACTGTATAGAATTGTATAGGTAACAGCTAAAAATTTAACTTCTCTGAAAAAGTTAGCATCACAAAATTTCCATAAGGAGGTTGCTCATAAATAATAATGTGGATTAGAAATTTACTTTCTCAAGGAAGCTTATGCAGATGTAGTATCAAGACTATTTTTTCTAACTCCAGTAAGATGTATAAGGAAATCCCCATCTAATTTTTATTTGATTTGAGTATATGGTTATTACATGAGCATAAATCACAAATGAAATAAAACTAACCTTTTGGCCATGTTGGTTTGGGCAAGATTCACACAAAGAGAACAAACATTATCCCTTTGAACACAAGTTTCCCCTTCACCATGACTTCATGGTATCTCCACTGTGTCTCACTCATTTGATGACTTCATTTCAAATGTTTTCAAATACATATTCTTAGTTGCAATCAGTATCTCTAAAGTCAGGCAGGCTTAGTTTGAACCCCAGATCTACCCCTGGCTAGCTTATATGACCTGAAGCAATCTATTTATCATCTCTCAGTCTCAGCTTCATTACTGGTAAAACAGGGATAATATATATCTTATCCTATATTTCTGTTGAAAAGATTAGGTCATATGCATGTAAAGCACTTAAAATAGAGTCTGACACATTGTATGCACTGAAAAATGATAACTGTTATTAGTATCATAAAGAGGTTCTCTAATAATATTAGAGCTCAAATATTCATTAGTAATTACATTCTACCTTTCAAAGTATTTATAGCGATTCTTTCCAGTAACTTCAGGATCTTCATAAACTTCTCTAGGCATCTGAAAAGAAGTGTCAGTTCTAAAATGAAGCAAGAAAACATCATTTAAGTCTAAAATATTTCCACATATAATTTCTATTTAATATTTCTATGTGTATAGAGTAGGAGTTACACAAAGTATCTCATACTGAGAGTAAAGTCTTCCATAACCTGCATTTGACTGTCATACAACTTAGAGTATATATGATTCTTCCCCTGCCCTGAGCCAGGAGACCCAGGACCTAGTCAGAGGGTAGATTTATGAAATCCTACATACAAAAAAAAAAAAAAAAAAAAGTAGATTTATGAAATCCTACATACAAAAATGCCCAATTTTAATTAAAAGGACACAAGAATAACAAAATATTAAAAGACAATTTTTTTTTAATTTATTTTTTTCAGAGTCTCGCTCTGTCACCCAGGCTGGAGTGCAGTGGCGCAATCTCGGCTCTCTACAAGTTCCACCTCCTGGGTTCACACCATTCTCCTGCCTCAGCCTCCCAAGTTGCTGGGACTACAGGTGACCGCCACCACACCCGGCTAATTTTTTGTATTTTTGGTAGAGACGGGGTTTCACCGTGTTAGCCAGGATGGTCTCGATCTCCTGACCTCATGATCCACCCGCCTTGGCCTCCCAAAGTGCTGGGATTACAGGCATGAGCCACCATGCCTGGCCAAAAGACAATTTTTCTATGTCCAGGCTAAAAGACTTTATACTTTTAAATTTACTAAATGCGAACTTGTAAGTAATTAAAATAATAAATAATTCAACTTATCCTTGAAGGTGCTTTGGCCGCAAGTTCCAAAAAATATTTTAGATATTAGCAGAAAAGAGCACTTTCAGTTGCTAAGTTGGATCCAAGCAACAACAAACTCAGTCATCCCTACCTTTGGTGGACAGTTGTCATTATATATATATCTCTATATAGAGAGAGATATATATGATGGAAAAAATATATATAATACATATAATCAGGCTTGTTTGGTCAAAAGAGGTTTAAAAAGAAAATTTGGTCTAGGTATAACACCACGACTGAACATTTTAAAACCACACATGGTAAATGAATTTAAAAAAATGTTTTTAATGCATTTATTTTAGGCCCTGGAGCCACCCGACACTTACATGGCAAGCTGCCGGAGGGCTTGTCTGTGTTTCTCCTCATGTCCCTTCCATTCCCGACTGATAAATGGTGGGACAGGATCTGACTTGCTCCAATATAGAGAATATCTTGGATAATGGATCAGGTTACTGAACATGGTTTTAAACCTGGGAACTTTTCTCTATCGTTAGGGAAGGGAGGCAAAGGACAAAATTATACCATCAGCTTTTCTAAAGTATTTTAATTACATTGTAAATTTTTTTTAAAAAGATACAAAACAATGTATATAATATAAGAAGAGGGGTTATTGCTATATACATAGAATATCTTTAAATGGATGCCCAAGAAACTGATGACAATGGCTGTTTATGTGGAGGGGGTGAGGGTAGGGCTAGAATTTATTTCGTACTGTGTATGCTTTTGTACTACTTAAATTCTTTTAACATGGGCATATATTATTATATTTATCCCATTGAAATAAATTAGCTTATGGGTTCTCTATTCATTATTAGTGACTTAATCCTCGCAACGAGCCACAAGTATTAAGATGCTTTGGCCCCCAGTAATCTTGGCAAAGTAATTTCTGTGGAACCTAAAATCCAGTGAAGATTTGATGATTAGTCAATCTGATCAATGCAGTTAGGCAAACTAGATGGTTCAGGTTCATTAGGTCGCCTTGGTTGATGCATTAGACATACCAGTCTGCTGCGAATCAGGGTGGCTTGGATATTTGCCTGTGTGTGGTCTTTCTCACTTGACACAATAAACAATGGATCTGCAAAATAAACAATCAAGTAGCATAACAAATAGAACATATCTACCCCTAGGCTGAGAATAATGGCAAAGCAATGTAATCTCTTAATTGGAAAACAAATTTAAAAGTTTAAATATTGCCCTACTCTGCAGCAGCTCATGCTCTGTTGTGCATGTGGCCCTGTTACTCTACCACTTCTACCAGTAACAGTTGTCAAGATGATTTTCTTTTCTGAGTATTCCAAGTCAGCATATGGAAGTGGAATGCATAAAGAAAGTCTAGCATGTTTTCAAGTACTACACCCTAAACACACTTTATAATCTCTCTTACGAACAAAACTCCTTCTGAGCCTGGGTAGCCCAAAAAATTCTTTAAGGGAAAGACCTTGTATATATGCACTATGCCAATTTGCAAGGGAAAGAAGCAGTACATTTATACTATCTCCCATCTTTGATGCACTAGAAAGATGCAAACCACATGATATCTCAGAACTGGTGAACATGATTTAAAAAAATCAGCTATCTTCAGAATTCACCCCTTAAGTTTGTAAGTTTGCTGATGATGGGACCATTATTTTTACAAAGTCCAACAGAATATTGCCCTGCTATTATAAGTATCTGTTTATCAGGTATATCTTTAAAGTGATGAAGACTATTCATGATTGACTATACTGTACTGCCCTTTAAAATCAACTGATTTGCCATTAAATTAACAAGCAGCCTTCAGATATATTTGATTTCCCAAATAGACTTGTTTTTGGGGAGGCAAATACCCTGACCAGCTAGTCTAGATAACATGGTAACACGTATTTCTCCATAGAAATTAATAAACTGGGAATTGTGATTTAGAAATGTCTCTTTTGAATTTGGATAATGTGTGTTAATTCCTAAAAGCTAATAATTCATCAGTTACCCAACAAATATGATTTATTGAATGCAGACATTTGATATTCCCACCAAGGCTGAAAAGCTGCAAGAGGCTCAGGTTCTTTTTGCTCCTTCATTCAACACATGTTTATTGACTGGCTGCTCTATCTAGGTGCTTAGAATACATCAACAAAACGACAAAAATCTTTGACTTCGTACGAGAGAGACAATAAACAACAAACATAATAAACTAGCAAATTAGACATTAGAATTTGAGGGCTGTTATTTTTTAAAAAGAAGAAATCGGGTAAGGGAGACTGGGTGGCAATTTTAACTAGGGTGGTCAGGACAGGCCCTTGAGAAGGTGGCATGTATAGAGACTTGAAGGTAAGGGAGTTAGCTAGTTAGATACCTGAAGAATATTCTAGGATGGGAGCATGCCTGATACATCTGAAGAACAGCAAAGTCCCTAGGATGGGAACATGCCTGATACATCTGAAGAATAGCAAAGAAATCAGGACAAATGAGGCAGAATGAAGGAGGGAAAAGAGAGCAGATAAGAGGCCAGATAAGCAACTAGGGAACTAATCACATAGGGCTTTGTAGGGAAGGGTAAAAGAGCCTGGAAAGGAGTTCATCTTTGCACCACCACAGTTCTGTCAAGGTGGAAACCTGGCCCAAGGCCAGTCAATTCATTGGCCAGCCAACAACCAATCTTAAATTTCTAACTTAAATTTTCAGCTACAGTACACAAAGATGCTATACAATTGGTGGTGAGCTTTAGGGCTAACTAGTCAAGAAGCAGGCCACCCTAGTCCCTATCATAGTAAGAGAAATCCATACACAAGAGGCTTTCTGTCAGATGGAAGAAGTAAGCAAGCATAGTGATGTCTTGCTTAGTGATGGGGATACGTTCTTAGAAACGGGTCATGAGGTGAGCTTACCATTGTGTAAATATCGGAGGGTGTTTAACATAAACCTAGATGGTATAACCTACTCCACACCTAGGCTATGTAGCATAGCCTATTGCTCCTAGGCTACAAACCCATACAGCATGTTATTGTACTGAATACTGTAGACAACTGTAACACAATGGTATTTGTATATCTAAACAGAAAAAGTGATGCATTGTGCTACAATGTTATGACAGCTACAACGTCACTAGGTATTTGGAGTTTTTCAACTTCATTATAATCTTATGGGACCATCCTTATACATGTAGTCCACTGTGGACCAAAATATCATTACTTGGGGCTTGACTATACATAGAAAGAAGGCTAGAGTTGCCAGATAAAATACAGGATGTCCAGTTAAATTTATATTCAGATAGGCAATGAATAATTTTTTAGTATAAATATGTTCCAAAATATTGCACAGGACAAAAATTTATACTAAAATATTATTCGTTATCTGAAATTCAAGCTTAACTGTGCATCTTGTATTTTTATTTGCTAAATGTGGCAACCCTAACAAGGTGAAAGGTCATAAGGTCAAAGAAAGAAAGCAGGAGAGCACAGCATCTTAGTTCTGATCTTCCCCGTCCAGGTTCTCATCTGCCATGGCTATACTTCGCTTCCTGTCCATGAATACCGGCGAGATTGTCTGTTTTATAACAACACAAACTTTAATTCGATCTACTCTGAGTGAATTTCTGTTCTTAGCAAGGCACATGGAAACATTTAGCAATTCCTCTGCAAAAGAGACACTTATGCATCAAAGAAACCACCAGCTTAATAAATACTTTGGGGAGATGTTTGTCCTCCTTCTCAAATTACCCGTGAAAAAAATATGGTGATGTGTTTACAGGAGCTAACTTGATTTATTTCACAAAACCAAGAGTAAATACAGAAAACCACTGGCCAGAATATGTCAGGAATCACTACACAGCCTCTATCTAGGAATGTGTACTCTAGAGATTCCCACACAAAGGAGACCCTGGGATTCCCAGAGGCAACACCACATTGCTGAAAGCAATGCAAGGTTCAGGTGAAAAACCTGGGACTGCAGAGGGCAAAATTGGAAAAAAAGCATGCTTAGCTGGTTACAATTCTTGCCACGGCAAATTCAATAAACATTTATTAATTGAAGCGCCTAGTACATGTATCAGCACTAGAATAGGTGCTCACAAGGCTACAAAAATATACAGAATAGGAACCTAAGGAACTCAAGGAGCATGGAGAGAGAGAAAACACAAAACGCACAAGCAAGCCGTTAAAATAAACTGGGCCTTTGTTGGCCCAAGAGGAGCCAGCGGACCTAGTCTATAAACAATGCTTTGACGCAGAAGTTGAAAACAAAAACAAAAACAAAACCTAAAAGCAAGCATGAGATAAACTGGCACTTTTTTTCGCCCAACTTGTATTTGCCCAGAGAGTAGGAGACAAAAGATTATTTTCGTAGGGCATTTTATGCAGGAACATTGAGTGAATCTCCGAGTCTACAAATCGTTGCATACTTTTCTGGGTACCAAAATGCCCGGAACAGGTATCAGGAAGATCGCCCCTTGAAGCGGAGCGCACCCACGCCTTTCGATGCACGCGAACCCCCGACCCCACCCTGAGTGCGGGCACCTGGAGGGCTCCGAGCTGCCCCCACCCGACCAGGGACAACCGCGGGTAAGAGGTCAGTCCAGAGGGTCGTCTTTCGTTCGCCATGCCCCTGGCCAGGTCCCGCCATCTGGGAGCCCACCTGGCCCAGAAGTGGACGGACGCGGAAGAAGGTCTGCGACTGTCCTTACCGTACAGAAAATCATACGCTCGATTGGAGGAGATGTGGCTCCCAGCCCGCGACCTCTCCCGGTACCGAGTTTGAGACACCTGAGGCTGGGCCTGGGGCTCCTGGATGGTTACTGCGTGGCTCATGGTACCGCCTCTTTCTTCGGGCCAGCAGGGGACCAGCTGGTCTGGCTTGGCTGCTGCGTGCACGTCGCTATGGTAACCGCCGCCGGCGCCAGGGGATAAGGGGCGGGGCCAGGAGAAGGGAGGAGGCCGCGGGGCGGGGCCGAAGAGGAGTGGAGAAAAATGAAAGCAGGAGTGGCCGGCCAAGAGTCGGGAGGGGAGTGGAGGGGAAGATGAGACGAGAGGGGAGAGGCAGGGTGAAGGAGGAAAAGGCTTGCTTCCCTCTACACTCCAGAGACAGTGGGGAGGCTGGGAGAAAGCTACTCTTAAGTCATTGATTTGCCAGTTACACCTCGTAGCCTCTCGGAAATCCCTGAGAGAGCTCAGAACCTTCAAGAATAATTGGGTTCTTCCCCGCCCCGCTTCCCCAGCCCTTTTCCAGGGGACTTGTCCCGAGAGCTGCGGAATTCAGTCAGGTTCCTAAATGTTGCTCCTTAGCACGCTGTGAACTTTGCCCCACACTCGTGAGCATCAGTGTTTAGGGTGGGTTAGGTAATCAGTAACTGTTGATCTGAGACTGCTGACCCTTTCTGAGTCCTGGGCATTAGATAACAGAAGATGATGTGGGGTAAGCACTGGCTCTGCTTTTAAAAAGTATTTATAATGGAAAATTTTAAACATTAACATAAGTGATTCTACTTTTAATAACAAACCCTCAAGTAATCCATCCCTCAGAATCAACATTTAGCAACATTTTGCCAATGAAGTTTCAGTTTCTTTCCCCTCTTTTTAAAAGAAATCCTAGACATAATATTATTTTACCCTTAAATTAGTCTGCATCTCAAACTGATACAGATTTTTAAAATTTAACTACCGCTATCATATCTAATAAAATTAACAATAATTCCTTAGTACTATAAATATTCCAATTTTCCTGTCTGAGTCCAAATTGTCTTTTATAGTTGGTTTGTTCTAGTCAAGATCCAAAAAAAAAAAAAAAGTCCACATTTTGCATTTTGGTATATCTCTTATCCTAGAGCAGTGAATTTCTAATACTTTCAATAATTCTCTATTTATTACCAGAGGTTCTTCTATAAAAGGAACTTTTTCATACCAACTCATTGGTTATCCTGAGATAACCAGGATAACCCCATAGAGGAAAGACTGGGTAAATGCTGAATTCGTTCTCTTTAATTATGAAATTTCAGAGGCATGAGTTGGTGCCCTACCAAACTCCAGAGTTAACCACAAAGTTTTTATTTGTTTGATATCATTATGAATGCATGCATTTTTTACAGATCTGATGTTTCAATCTATTATGATCATTATTATTTATTATACTCACATTATTAAAGCTAATGGCATGCCTTAGAGTTGGCTTCTTTGTCCTTTAATGTTGAGATGAGAAGTCTTCCGATCAAAGATTTTTCTTGATCGAAGGGTTCATGGTCTCACGGGCTTCAAGGAATGAAGCTGTGGTCCGCAGCTGCGAATGTTACAGCTTTACTAGAGAAATGCGTGGACCCAAAGAATATGCCATGGCAAGATTTGTTAAAGCCAAAGCAAAAGTTAAGGGAAAGTGAAAGTAAAGCTTCCACGTGGTGGAAGGGGACCCCAAAGGATTGCCGTTTCTGACTTGGGTGTCTTACGTTTATATCCCTTATGACTCCTCCCCTTTACCTTTTTCTGTCCTGTAGAATTAGCTTATTTTCTATCCACTTGTGGGTTTGTAGCAGGAGGAGCTGCAGACAAGAACCACTCAGACACCGAGTTGTGGAAGGAAAGGGCTTTGTTCAGCTGGGAGCATTGGCGGACTCACGTCTCCAAAAACCAAGCTCCCAGAGTGAGCAATTCCTGTCCCTTTTAAGGGCTTACAACTCTAAGAGGGTCCACGTGAGAGGGTTGTGATAGATTGAGCAAGCAGTGGGTACATGACTGGGAGCTGCATGCACTGGTAATCAGAATGGAAAATAATAGGACAGGGATTTTCACACTGCTTTTCCATACAATGTCTGGAATCTATAGATAACATAACCTGTTAGGTCAGGGGTCGATCTTTAACTGCCAGGCCCAGGGCACGGTGCTGGGCTGTCTGCCTGTGGATTTCATTTCTGCCTTTTAGTTTTTAATTCTTCTTTCCTTGGAGGCAGAAATTGGGCATAAGACAATATGAGGGGTGGTCTCCTCCCTTAGGTTGGTGGGCCTGGTTGGTTAAAAACATCAGGCTGCAGCTAGAGCTTAAACGGTCGTCTTTCGTTCGCCATGCCCCTGGCCAGGTCCCGCCATCTGGGAGCCCACCTGGCCCAGAAGTGGACGGACGCGGAAGAAGGTCTGCGACTGTCCTTACCGTACAGAAAATCATACGCTCGATTGGAGGAGATGTGGCTCCCAGCCCGCGACCTCTCCCGGTACCGAGTTTGAGACACCTGAGGCTGGGCCTGGGGCTCCTGGATGGTTACTGCGTGGCTCATGGTACCGCCTCTTTCCTCGGGCCAGCAGGGGACCAGCTGGTCTGGCTTGGCTGCTGCGTGCACGTCGCTATGGTAACCGCCGCCGGCGCCAGGGGATAAGGGGCGGGGCCAGGAGGAGGGAGGAGGCCGCGGGGCGGGGCCGAAGAGGAGTGGAGAAAAATGAAAGCAGGAGTGGCCGGCCAAGAGTCGGGAGGGGAGTGGAGGGGAAGATGAGACGAGAGGGGAGAGGCAGGGTGAAGGAGGAAAAGGCTTGCTTCCCTCTACACTCCAGAGACAGTGGGGAGGCTGGGAGAAAGCTACTCTTAAGTCATTGATTTGCCAGTTACACCTCGTAGCCTCTCGGAAATCCCTGAGAGAGCTCAGAACCTTCAAGAATAATTGGGTTCTTCCCCGCCCCGCTTCCCCAGCCCTTTTCCAGGGGACTTGTCCCGAGAGCTGCGGAATTCAGTCAGGTTCCTAAATGTTGCTCCTTAGCACGCTGTGAACTTTGCCCCACACTCGTGAGCATCAGTGTTTAGGGTGGGTTAGGTAATCAGTAACTGTTGATCTGAGACTGCTGACCCTTTCTGAGTCCTGGGCATTAGATAACAGAAGATGATGTGGGGTAAGCACTGGCTCTGCTTTTAAAAAGTATTTATAATGGAAAATTTTAAACATTAACATAAGTGATTCTACTTTTAATAACAAACCCTCAAGTAATCCATCCCTCAGAATCAACATTTAGCAACATTTTGCCAATGAAGTTTCAGTTTCTTTCCCCTCTTTTTAAAAGAAATCCTAGACATAATATTATTTTACCCTTAAATTAGTCTGCATCTCAAACTGATACAGATTTTTAAAATTTAACTACCGCTATCATATCTAATAAAATTAACAATAATTCCTTAGTACTATAAATATTCCAATTTTCCTGTCTGAGTCCAAATTGTCTTTTATAGTTGGTTTGTTCTAGTCAAGATCCAAAAAAAAAAAAAAAGTCCACATTTTGCATTTTGGTATATCTCTTATCCTAGAGCAGTGAATTTCTAATACTTTCAATAATTCTCTATTTATTACCAGAGGTTCTTCTATAAAAGGAACTTTTTCATACCAACTCATTGGTTATCCTGAGATAACCAGGATAACCCCATAGAGGAAAGACTGGGTAAATGCTGAATTCGTTCTCTTTAATTATGAAATTTCAGAGGCATGAGTTGGTGCCCTACCAAACTCCAGAGTTAACCACAAAGTTTTTATTTGTTTGATATCATTATGAATGCATGCATTTTTTACAGATCTGATGTTTCAATCTATTATGATCATTATTATTTATTATACTCACATTATTAAAGCTAATGGCATGCCTTAGAGTTGGCTTCTTTGTCCTTTAATGTTGAGATGAGAAGTCTTCCGATCAAAGATTTTTCTTGATCGAAGGGTTCATGGTCTCACGGGCTTCAAGGAATGAAGCTGTGGTCCGCAGCTGCGAATGTTACAGCTTTACTAGAGAAATGCGTGGACCCAAAGAATATGCCATGGCAAGATTTGTTAAAGCCAAAGCAAAAGTTAAGGGAAAGTGAAAGTAAAGCTTCCACGTGGTGGAAGGGGACCCCAAAGGATTGCCGTTTCTGACTTGGGTGTCTTACGTTTATATCCCTTATGACTCCTCCCCTTTACCTTTTTCTGTCCTGTAGAATTAGCTTATTTTCTATCCACTTGTGGGTTTGTAGCAGGAGGAGCTGCAGACAAGAACCACTCAGACACCGAGTTGTGGAAGGAAAGGGCTTTGTTCAGCTGGGAGCATTGGCGGACTCACGTCTCCAAAAACCAAGCTCCCAGAGTGAGCAATTCCTGTCCCTTTTAAGGGCTTACAACTCTAAGAGGGTCCACGTGAGAGGGTTGTGATAGATTGAGCAAGCAGTGGGTACATGACTGGGAGCTGCATGCACTGGTAATCAGAATGGAAAATAATAGGACAGGGATTTTCACACTGCTTTTCCATACAATGTCTGGAATCTATAGATAACATAACCTGTTAGGTCAGGGGTCGATCTTTAACTGCCAGGCCCAGGGCACGGTGCTGGGCTGTCTGCCTGTGGATTTCATTTCTGCCTTTTAGTTTTTAATTCTTCTTTCCTTGGAGGCAGAAATTGGGCATAAGACAATATGAGGGGTGGTCTCCTCCCTTAGGTTGGTGGGCCTGGTTGGTTAAAAACATCAGGCTGCAGCTAGAGCTTAAACTCCCTATGTGATTGGTTGAAGTTTCAATCCCTTAATTTGCAGCTGGGACTCACTTTGGCTTAGTGGAAAGTCCCCTTTGATTGATTGAAGTTTCAATCCCTTAACTTGCAGCTATGACTGATTTTGGCTTAGGGGAAAGTCCTGTAGGGAAGTTCCTATTGAACCAGGAAGTCCAGCCAGCTTAGCCACTTAGTCCCTCAATGTGATCCACAGACACTTCCTGAATATGCTTCCTGGCCTATGACTCTTTCTGCATATACTCCTGGTTTTAACTTATTGTCTCTACTTCTAAATTTCTTGGGGTTTTTGAAAACCAGCTATGTCCTAGGTCTGTCTGTGTACTTTCTTGTAAAATTCAGTTTTAGCAAAGAACCATGCTAAGTCAGTTTGGCAAGAATCCCCCATCCTAGATATCTGACTGGGGTCCTCATCCTTTGCTTTTGCTTTTCATCCCCAGGTGAAGTCTGATTACCCTGGCTGTCTTCAGCAAGAATCCTTTGAGATGAGTTTAACCAGAATTCTCTTTACCTCTGATATTTCCTCTTAGTAATTTTTCATCCACTGACCCCCACCCTGCTCTTTGCTATAAATTGCTACTTGGTTATGCTATATTCGGAGTTGAACCCAATCTCTCACCCAACTACAAGACCCTGTTGCAGTAATTCCTATATCTATTGCAGTGGTCTTGAATGCATTCTGCCTGTCCATGCCTTAACAAGATCATTGAATAATTTTTTCTTTAACACCCCTCAACTAATTTAGGTACATTTCAAGACTCACCTCTAACTTTGCCACTTCTATGCAGTTTCCTCATATCTCTCAAATACAGTGAGATATCATCCTTCCAATGCTGTAGTACTACCAATAGCATTGACCACCTTTTATTAGTAATTAGTAATTGCTCGCAACTCTGCTTCCCACAACTTTGAATTCACTGAGGGCACAGCCCTTCACCTGGTCATTTTTGTATCCCTGAAGTATCTGGTACATGAAAGGTTAATGAAATGATTACTAAATCCATCCCTTTGTTAAATAAATTTACTGAATGTCTACTATATAATAGATGTTAAAGATTTTGAGATAATTTGTACAGCCCACTGGGTAATAGAGAAAGCTGACACAGAAGCAAAGTACAATATAATAGTGGTATAGTACTTTTCCATCTGGGGTACAGCTACATTCTCAGAGCCTCCCACTTTTCATTTCTTCTTCTCAATGTTCCTCACTCCCACCTCCTTATCTTCTCACAGCTAGCTCCTCAACATATAACATCAGCTAAAATGTTCTCTCATTACTGGAAAGGGGTCCGGATCCAGACCCCAAGAGAATATTCTTGGATCTCATGCAAGGCAGGATTCAGGGTGAGTCCATAGAGTAAAGTGAAAACAAGTTTATTAAGAATGCAAAGGAATAAAACAATGGCTATTCCACAGACAGAGCACCCCTGAGGGCTGCTGATTGCCCATTTTTATGGTTATTTCTTGATGATATGCTAAACAAGGTGTGGATTATCCATGCCTTCCCTTTTAGACCATATAGAGTAACTTCCTGACATATAGAGTAACTTCCTGACATGTAAACTGGCATGCTACTGGTGGGAATGTAGCAGTGAGGATGACCAGAGGTCACTCTCATGGCCATCTTGGTTTTGGTGGGTTTTAGCTGACTTCTTTGCTGCAATTTGTTTTATCAGCAAGGTCTTTATGACCTGCATCTTGTGCTGACCTCCTGTCTCATACTGTGACTTAGAATACCTAACCATCTGGAAATGTAGCCCAGTAGGTCTCAGCCTTATTTTATCCAGCCCCTACTCAAAATGGAGTTGCCCAGGTTCAAACACCTCTGGCAGTCTCATCAGAAAGACTTTTCCTCAATCAGGCATGGTGGTTCACACCTGTAATCCCAGCACTTTGGGAGGCCGAGGCAGGCAGATCACCTGAGGTCAGGATTTCAAGACCAGCCTGGCCAACATGGTGAAACCCCATCTCTACTAAAAATACAAAAAATTAGCCAGGCATGGTGGTGGGTGCCTGTAATCCCAGCTACTCAGGAGGCTGAGGCAGGAGAATTGCTTGAACCTGCAAGGCGGAGGTTGCAGTGAGCTGAGATGGCACCACTGCACTCCAGCCTGGGCAACAAGAGCAAGACTCTTGTCTCAAAAAAAAAAAAAAAAAAGAAGAAGAAGAAGAAAGACTTTTCCTCATTCTATCAGATAAACGATCTAAGGTAGTCAACAGCCAGCAGCCTCCATAAACACATCCGAAGACACTATTACCTTGATTTTTTTACAGCACTGAAATTTTACTGATTTCCTCGTGTATTATATCTCCTCCCACTAGAAAGTAAGCTCTGTGAGACCAGAGACCTCAAATGTCCTGTTCACCCTGAATTCATCCATATCTCTTAGGCCAGTAAAACCACCTTTGCAAAAATTATAACAGAAAATTATGACAGTGAGAAAAATCTGACATGGCTGAGTCCATCTTGACTCCAGCCTCACAGGTTGGCTGTCTTTGCTCATTCCGGGGCCTGAGCCAGGCTAACTTCGGGAGAAATTTAGTGTATAGTTTTTTTTGTTTGTTTTTTGTTTTTGTTTTTGAGATGGAGTCTCGCTCTGTTGCCCAGGCTCAGTACAGTGGCACAATCTTGGCTCACTGCAACCTCCGCCTCCTGGATTCAAGCGATTCTCCTGCCTCAGCATCCCGAGTAGCTGGGATTACAGGAGCCCGCCACCATGCCCAGCTAATTTTTTTGTATTTTTTAGTAGAGACAGGGTTTAGCCATGTTGGTCAGGCTAGTTTTGAACTCCTGACCTCAGGTGATCCACCTGCCTAGACCTCCCAAAGTGCTGGGATTACAGGCATGAGCCACAGCGCCCAGCCTTGTTTATAGTTTAAATGATAATAGCCCCTCCCAAAAACTAAACTATTTTTATAAAATGAGTGAAAGGCCACAAAGTTAGGATGAGAGAGGCCTGAGTGATATATAATTACCATTTTTTTTCTGAGGTCGTAAGATTTGCAACTTCCCCAATTACTCTTGAAGATAACATCACTATTGTAGAACCTAAGATTGACCTTTTGAACTATCTTTTTAGGCCTTTGCATTTCTGACAACCAGATGGCCCCACCTGGACCTGCCAATGAGTCCTGTGGCCCTCCACGTAGGAACTGACTCAGCCCAAGAGGACAGTATTGATTCCCTATGATTTCATCTCCAACCCAACCAATTAGCATGCCATGCCCCCTACTCTACCCCCTTGCCCTAGTAGTAGCAAAATGTAACTACTATGTAACTGGTAGTTACGTAGTACTAGCAGTAGTATCAGCAGTATTAGTACTATGTACTACCAGTACATACTATTAGTTACTATGTAACTATGTAACTATTACATAGTAACATTTACTACTATATTACATAGTAGTTACATTTAGCTTCTAAATGCTATACATCAGCTTTTGGTACTTTTGGAAAACATAACAGTTCAATCAGAAAAAACAAATGTTATTAGAAAATTAAATTTCCAGTTTAAGCTGGCTCATTAGGTGAAATTTTAAATTTACAGGTGTGTGTGTGTGTGTGTGTGTGTGTGTGTGTGTATGTATAGCATTTAGGCCAGGTATGGTTGCTTATGCCTGTAATCCCAGCACTTTGGGAGGCTGAGGCAAGAGGATCACTTGAAGCCAGGAGTTTGAGACCACGCTGGGCAACATAGCGAGATCCGCTCTCTGCAACAACAAAAGCAACAAAATTAGCTGGGTATGGTGTCATGTGCCTGTAGTCCTAGCTACTCAGGTGGCTGAGGTGGGAGGATAGCTTGAGCCCAGGAGTTTGAGGCTGCAGTGAGCATTTGATTTTGATCAGTGTTTTGCAACTTATTGGAGTTTGTTCTGAATTTTGGTTGATGGGCTCACAGCTATAGAAATGAAGAAATTTTTCCCAATCAGTAGCTAAAGACAAAAATAACACAGGTTTGGTCTCATTTATTTTAGATAGTTCACCAACTTTTATTCATTTATGTGTATGTTCACACAGTCTCTTATTAGCTTTTAATCTTTTATCAGTAACAAATATGTAGAGAGATGAATCTCCAAGCAAAAAAGGGTTTATTTTGGAATAAACAAAGAAATAGGGTTGCAATCTGGTACACATGCATAGACCAGGGTGGTCTCTGATATGTGGTAGAACAAAAAAAATGGTTGAGGTTTTATTAGGAAAGGAGAAAGACTATGCCGGTTGTTATGAAAGAAAGCTGTTTGGTGCTTGCAACATGTTTTTGCAGGAGCTGGTGAGCTCTGATTGGTCAGTGGCCACAATTCCTAAGTAAAACTAGTTTTAAAGTCATGGTGGCTGTTTCCTTGTAAAACTAGTTTTAAAACTGTAACAGCTGTTTCATTAAAGTGGGCTTGTTGGACAGTTTCTGGAGCAGGAGTTTGAGACCTGAGTTTTGTTTTCATTTTTGTTTTTTGTCTATGTACCCCCGCCCCCTAAATTTTAGTTGGGTATGACAGGAATGACTCCATTTAGATAATCAACTCTCACATTCTGCTCCCGCCGCCCCCCCCCCCCCCCTTTTTTTTTTTTTTTTTTTGAGACGGAGTCTTGTCCTGTTGACCAGTCTGGAGGGCAATGGCGCCATCTCGGCACACTAGAACCTGTGCCTTCCAGCCTCAAGCAATTCTTGTGCCTCGGCCTCCCGAGTAGCTGGGATTACAGGCAAGTGCAACCACTTCAGGCTAATTTTTGTATTTTTATTAGAGACAAGGTTTCAGCTGTTGGCCATTCTGGTATCAAACTCCTGACCTCAAATGATGCACCCGCCTCAGCCTCCCAAAGTGCTGGGATTACAGGCGTGAGCCACCGCACCCATATTTCCCTTTTTTGACTAAGATCTTTCTCTGAAAGCATCACTGGTCAACTATCCTTGAAGTTAGACTTGATCGTCCCTCAGTGCCAGGATGTGCTTGTCCTAGTTGTTCTGACCCCACACTAGAGGGAAAATGTGAGTCAATAGGAGTCAACATTAGAGGCCCAAGCCACATTTGTACAACAAAGGGGCCAGAAGGAAAGACCCTTACAGGGTAGGTCTTCTTGGGATTCAGCATTGGATTCCATGTTATTAGTTACACAGGCATTAGCAATCGTCCGGAAGCACTGGACTACCATTTTCCTATTGGGAAAGCAGGCTTTGCAAAGATTAGACAGGCAACAAAAATGTAACTTAACTATCATAATGTCAAGAATAAGCAGCAATAGTATCATGAATTCAGTTTGAAAAATAGCTCTAAACCATGAATCTTATTTTGAAGGTAAGCCACTAAACAGATTGAAAAGTCCAAATGCATTGGGTGGAAGTTTCTGGAGCCAGGTGGCATGTTCCTTTATCTTTCATAATTGTGTTTTCTACTCCCATGTGCAGCTAGTGTAAGCAATTGCACAAATACCACCTTGTTCAGCTAATAAGCAATCTAGAGCAATCCTGTTATTGAAAACCACTTTAGCCAGAAAATCTAAGGAAGTCTGTTGAGCTGCCATGGCTTTGGCTGTGGAGTCAACTGGAGCTCCAATAGTTCTGGATAAATTTCTCACCATTATTTCTAAGGTACTAACCCCAATCCAAAGGAAGAAGGATCTGACAACTGAGGCCCATCCTGCTGAGTTTATGCCTCTAGGTAGAGTGTCTTTTCTGATATGATGGTGCAAGTTAGTAGGTGTCAACCAATGTTCAGATTTTGCTAGTTTAAATTGAATGTAGAAATATCCTAGACCATATTGGTGCTTTTTTTTCCATTTAGTGAGACATGATGTTGCCCATGAATAGAGCTGACTGTAGGCTCCCCCACAGATGAAAATGTATCTCAATGTGGCACAACAGGTAATTCCATGTAGATGGGTATCTTGTGCATTAACAGTTACTTGTAGGGAGGGTGTCAACAGTAATTATCCAGGGTTCTATTATTGAACTATTGCACTGTTGGAGGTCATCAACAATTAGAGGATGAAGGTCAGAAATATTTTTATAAGCTATCAAATTTCTTTTATCTTGAATTCTATCAGCATGTTGTTTGCATAATCTTAATCTAACTTCAAGGCCTTTTCTGTAGATCTTAGGTAATGTTAGGGTGAAACAGGAAATCTGAATATGTGAGTCTAAAAGCTTGACCTTGTAAAAAGGACTAAATGTATAATTAGAACAGTTACATGGGGAATATCAGTAAAATCTGTTATGAGGGCTGGGCACCGCTGGTCACGCCTGTAATCCCAGCATGGGAGGCCAAGGCGGGCAGATCATGAGGTCAGGAGTTCGAGACCAGCCTGACCAACATGATGAAACCCTGTCTCTACTAAAAATACAAAAATTAGCTGGGCGTGGTGGCGCACTTGTAATCCCAGCTACTCAGGAAGCCAAGGCAGGAGAATTGCTTGAACCCAGGAGGCAGAGGTTGCAGTGAGCCGAGATCACACCACTGCACTCCAGCCTGGGCAACAGAGCGAGACTCCGTCTCAAAAAAAGAAAAAGAAAATCCATTATGAATTAGACCAGGGGTTCCCTTGCATCATGGAGATTGAAGATTTTTGGTACCAAATCCAACAAATCGGTTATGTTTCTCATTTTGGAAATAGATTAGAAAATGCAAATTAGAGCATTATTTTCCCAGGAAAATAAAAGCACGTAAGAAGAGACCAATAATAAAAGGAAAGGGATATATTGGCCTGGTCTGGATATATTGGGAATAGCAGTTTATTTCAATTGTTGTCTGCTTCAGATAACAGATAAACTTTAACTTTAAATCACCTGCTGGAGTACTGGTCCAGGCAGAAGTAGTAGCCCTTTTAAAATGAGAGATGTGGATCAATGAGTCAATGCCTTTGAGTTTGGTGATACAGGGATTGGTGAGAAGGTCTCGATATGAGACCTTCCAATGAGGTTGGAGGGAGTCTTCATATAGGTGTCTTTTCAAAATAGACAGAATCACCAGGTTGTAGCTTTAGGTCTTGGTGCTTTAGGTCTTTGTCCTGCAGGAGCACACTGTGGAAAGATTTTTCTACCAAAATATAATATTTGTCCACTACTGTATATAGTATCTCTCCTGTTAACAATTGAGGGTCAAAGACAGTGGGCATTAAATGCATAGGATGACCTGTGATTATTTCAAAAGGTGAAAATTTGTGAGCTCTAAAAGCAGTGGTTCTCAGTAATAATAACCAAGAGAAGAACTTTAAACTAAGGGAGGTGCAAGTTTTCCATACATTTTGCCAACTGAGTCTTTATGCTTCCATTTGTTTATTCTATCAGGTCAGAAGATTGGGGACGATAAGAACAATGTAAGTCCTATAAGATGGTAAGCATAATAAGAAGTCCATGTGGCTAGTAAAGTGGGTTCCCTGGTTACTATGAAGCTCAAGGGGAGTTCCCCAAGGAGGGATAATTTTTTTCAAAGAGAAGTTTGGCCATAGCTGAACCAGTAGCTTATCTACAAAGAAAGCCTTCCACCCAATGGGAAAACATACAGATCATAACCAATACGTATGTATACTTATGGGAGGGAGGTACTTGGAAAAAATTCAGTTGCCAAACGTTGAATGGCCTATTAGGTAAATTTAAATGTCCAGGAGCAGTCTATACAGATTTTTCTGGGTTAAATTTAGGACAGGTAGTAAAAGTCAAATAAGCATTTTAGTGGCTTTTAAAATATTTCCCCACCAATGTATTTTTATGGAAGAAATTAATGTCAGTTGCCTAATGAATCAAATTATGTACTGTAGTTAATAGTGGATATTTCCATGAATCTGGAAGAACTGGTTTGTTATCAGGTCCAGATCAGAGTTCCTTTTGATTATCAAACCAGAAATCATGGTCCTTTATCGGTTTCATTGTTGTTGTTTTTGAGACAGGGTCTCACTCTGCCACCCAGGCTACAGTGCAGTGTGATCATGTCTCACTGCATCCTCAAACACCTAAGCTCAAACAATACTCCTGCCTCAGCTTCCTAAGTAGCTGGGACTACAGGCACACCCCACCACACCTGGCTAATTTTCTTATTTTTTGTAGGGATGGGGTCTCACTGTATTGGGCAGGCTGTTCTTGAATCTCTGGCCTCAAGCAATTCTTCCACCTTGGCCTCTCAAAGTGCTGGGACTGCAGGGGTAAGCCACCGCCCCCAGCCTGTTTTGTTTTGTTTTGTTTGAGACAGAGGGGTCTCAATCTGTCACCCAGACTGGAGTGCTGTGGCGAGATCTCGGCTCACTGCAAGCTCTGCCTCCCAGGCTCAAGCAATTCTTGTGCCTCAGCTTCCTGAGTAGCCAGGATTATAGGTACGTGCCACCAAGCCTGCCTAATTTTTTTGTATTTTGACAGGGTTTTGCCATATTGGCCAGGCTGGTCTTGAACTCCTGACCTCAGGTGAACCACTCACGCCTCCCAAAATGCTGGGATTGCAGGTGTGAGCCACTGTGCCCAGCCCTGTTTTGTTTTTTAACTTCAGTTTTGTTTTTTGACTTCTGATGCCTAATTCTGTGCATGTTTGGTAATTGTCCTTTTTTTTTTCTTCTTTTTTTCTGGGTCTCATTCTGTCATCCAGGCTGGAGTACAGAGGCTTGATCATGGCTCACTGCAGCTTCTACCTCCCTGAGCACAGGTGATCCTCCCACCTTAGCCTTCTGAGTAGCTGGGACTACAAATGCACACCACCATGCCCAGGTAATTTTTTCAGTGTGTTTTTTTGTAGAGATGAGGTTTTGTCACGTTACCCAGGCTGGTCTCAAACACCTGGGCTCAAGCAATCCACCTGCCTCGGCCTCCCAAAGTGTACAGCCATGAGCCACTGTGCCTGACCTCTTTGGTAATTATTCTTAAATCATTTGTTGAAAGTTCTTTTAGTGGGGCCACAACAGAGATTTGATCAAATGATCCTTTAATAGCAGCATTCTTTGCTGCATTATTAGCAAAGAAGTTTACTCTCACTTCCGTAAAAATGTAGATTTTAATGTCCAGAAAATTAGACAATAGCCAAAGCAGCTGGTAGCTAGATGACACCCAGTAAGTCTTGTGTGTAGGATCCATTTGTAATTTGGCTTCCCATGGAAGTGAGGAAACCTATTATTTCCATAACATCCCCAAATCATGAGCAACCTCAAAAGCATACCTACTGCCTGTAAATAAAGATTAGCAGATTTCCCTTTAGCAAGGAGGCAAGCCAAAGTAAGGGCAAAAGCTCAGCCTGTTTGACAGAAGTAGCCACAGGTAGGAAGCTAGCCTCAGATACTTCAAAAGAGGTAATAATTGCATATCCTGCACACTCTTTGCCAGTGTCATCCTTTAAATATGATCCATTTATAAACAACGATAGTTCAGCACTGTCTAATGGACTTTTCTGCAAATCTTTCTGGGGAGTCAAAGATAGTGAGGGTCAAACACTTATAGGGGGTTTCATCAGAAAGAAGGGGTGAGTGAGATGCAGGATTAAGATTGTTACATAGAGAAAGTTATGTGAGGAGCAGCTAGTAAACAAAGTTCATAAAGGCTAAGACAACTGGTGGAAAGGTGTTGGGTATGATGGGAATTTAAGAGCTTCAACAGAATGGGGAACAGAAGTGGTCAAAGGAGATCTCATGATTGTTTATTCTGTAGCTGTAACTAGTAGAACAGTAGCTGGAATAGTTCCCAAACAGGAGCATAATCCCCAAGCCACTGGATCTAGTTATTGGCTGTAATATCCACTAGGGGCAGTGTTACTCTCAATGCTTTTTTAGTTGGGATGCCCAAGGAATTTCCCTTTTTTCATAAACAAAAAGGAAAATAAGGAGTGGATAATTGGGATGTCTCAGGATATGGGGGGTTTAATAATTCTTCCTTTAATTTAGTAAATGCAATATTTTTAGATTCTTCTCAAACAATGGGATCGGTTTTAGAGGTCTTGAGTAGGCTGTACAGGGGTTGAGCAATTAAGTAAAAGTTTGGTATCCAGTTACTGCAGTATCCAGCAAGTCTAAGAAACTCTCTGAGTTGCCATTTCATTGTAGATTTGGGGAACTGCAGGACACCTTGGATCTGTTCGGGGCCCAAATGTAGTCCTATTCAAGAAGTCAGATGACCTAGATATTTAGCTTGGGTCTTAAGTATAGTTATATTTTTTCTTAAAAACCTTATGATTTTTTTTTGTGACTAGAAGTTTTAAAAGATGCACACTGTCTATCTCACAGGCTACCTGCATGAGAGAGAACAAAGAAATAAATTACCCATGTATTTTAGTAAGGGTGAGCCTTGAAGAAAAGCCACATTTTGTAAATTAGCTTTCAGAATTTGAGAAAAGTAGGAAGGGCCTTCCATATAGCCCTGAGGCATAACTGTCCAAGTATATTGTTGTCCTTCCCAGGTAAAGGCAAACAGATATTGACTAGTTTGATCAACAGGGATGCTGAAGAAGACACTGCAGAGGTCAGTAATAGTGAAAATTCACTATCAGCAGGTATAGAAGTCATCTGTATGTGGATTTGGGAACAGAAGTATGTATATTTGGGACCATGAGGTGACAGGGTATAACGATATTATTTATGGCATGGAGATCCTGAACAACTCTCCATCTTCAACCATTAGGTTTTCTTGCTGGGAGGCTGGAAGTGTTAGGGGCTGATACAGGGAATTATTAGGCCTTGAGTTTTGTATTCTTCAATATTGAGTCTAAGGCAGTTTGGTTAAGGAATATTGTTTAATACCAGGCAAGGGCTTGGTTGAATCAATTTGGATTTTGATTGAGGGTGCATTATGAATTCTACCAACATCTGTTGATGATGTGGTTGATGAAGAGACAGTTTTCTGTTCCAGTAGGGAACTCTGGGACCCAGTGGAGAGTTCTTTACTGCATGAGACAACATAACAAATGAGTGGGAGATTATTGGTAGAGTTCAACAGGCTATTTGGCTTATCAGACTCCAAAATTATTTCCCCCTTTAGGGATAAAGAGATGCCAACATGACTTTTTCTTTTTTTTAATTTCATCCCAATAAGTTAGCTGGAGCAGATTCTGCTAGTAAAAAATGATAGGTATCTTGTAAAAACCCAAGGCAAAAAGCAATGGGCTGCTCTAGAAATGCCATCAGTGGTTTATCAGAAACTCCTACTATTTGAATAATTTTATAACTCCAAGGCAGGGCCTGGCTTAGGTTGGTGGGTTTGAGCACTGATAGGGTTGCTTCTGTGTCAATGAGAACGGGTAGGACCTCATTGCCAAGGAGGTTGAGGGGAAGAATTGGAAAAAGCCCCTGTATATTTTTGGATCCCTTTCATTAGGAGGCAGGAGTCAAAGAGTTAAATGAAGAAGACTATTTAGATTGGTTAAGTTTATAACAGTTTTTCTTGCTGTGTCCAGGTTGTTTACAATAATGACAGATGCCAGGAGGTGAGTTTCATGAATTAGAGGAGTGGTGCCATTCAGAGCCCTAATTGTTTTCTCTGGGACCTTTCATTTGTTATAATTGGAGGCTTGGGATTTTTGTAGTCTTCTTTTTATTGGTATCCTCTAGAGTGCTATCTAATTGATTTGCCAAATTAACAAGGTAAAGGATTGGCATGGGTTCTCATTCCTTGCAAGCTCTTTTGACTAACTGAGCAAATTGTTAAGAGAGACCATTAACAAACATAAAGTTAAAGGCAACTCTAGTAGAGTCAATGTCCATGGGAAGGCCAGAATTCTCTTTAAGTACAATCTGGAGTCTATTATAATCACATAGTTATGAACCGGTTCATTTGGTTCTTGGGTACATGCTTGAATTTTGTTCTGATCAGTGACTTTAGGGAATGCTTTGGGGATGGCCCTATATAAACCTTGAACGTTACAGTTCCTGCTCCCTATATTATAAGCCAGTTTCTAGGGAGATGAGGAGGGGTCTTTCTAAATTCTGTTAGGGGTGTGATATGGTTTGGCTCTGTGTCCCCACCGAAATCTCATCTTGAATTGTACTCCCATAATTCCCATGTGTTGTGGGAGGGAGCTGGTGGGAGATAATTGAATCATGGGGAAGTTCCCCCATACTGTTCTTATGGTAGTGAATAAGTCTCACAAGATCTAATGGTTTTATCAGGGGTTTCTGCTTTTGCATCTTCCTCATTCTCTCTTTGCCTGCTGCCATCCATGTAAGATGGGACTTGCTCCTCCTTATCTTCCACCATGGTTGTGAAGCTTCCCCAGCCATGTGGAACTGTAAGGCCAGTTAAACCTCTTTCTTTTGTAAATTGCCCTGTCTTGGGTATGTCTTTATCAGCAGCATGGAAATGTACTAATATAATAAACTGGTACCAGGAGGGGGCTACTGCTGAGAAGATACCTGAAAATGTGGAAGCAACTTTGGAACTGGGTAACAGGCAGAGATTGGAACAGTTTGGAGGGCTCAGAAGACAGGAAAATGTGGAAAAGTTTGGAAATTCCTGGAGATTTGTTGAATGGCTTTTCCCAAAATGCTGATAGTGATATGGACAATAAGATCCAGGTTGAGGTGGTCTCAGATGGAGATGAGGAACTTGTTGGAAACTGGAGTAAAGGTGATTCTTGTTATATTTTAGCAAAGAGAGTGGTGGCATTTTGCCCCTGCCTTAGAGATTTGTGGAACTTTGAACTTGAGAGAGATGATTTAGGGTGTCTGGTGGAAGAAATTTCTAAGCAGCAAAGCATTCAAGAGATGACTTGGATGCTGTTAAAGGCATTCAGTTGTAAAGGAGAAACAGCATAAAGGTTTGAAAAGTTTGCAGCCTGACAATGCAATAGAAAAGAAAACACCATTTTCTGAAGAGAAATTCAAGCCAACTACAGAAATTTGCATAAGTAACCAGGAGCCAAATGTTAATTTCCAAGACAATGGAGAAAATGTCTCCAGCGCATGTCAGAGGTCTTCATGGCAGCCACTCCCATCACAGGCTCGGAGGTCTAGGAGAATAAAGTGGTTTTGTGGGCTGGGACCAGGGTCCCCAAGCTGTGTGCAACCTAGGGACATGGTGCCCTGCATCCTAGCCACTCCAGCCATGGCTGAAAGGGCCAACATAGAGCTCAGACCATGGCTTCAAATGTCACAAACCCCAAGCCTTGGCAGCTTCCATGTGGTGTTAGCCTGAGGGTGCACCGAAGTCAAGAAGTGAAGTTTAGGAACCTTCACCTAGATTTCAGAATATGTGTGTAAATGCCTGGACACCCTGGCAGAAGTTTGCTGCAGTGGGGGGTCTCTCATGGAGAACCTCTGCTAGGGTAATGCAGAAGGGAAAGGTGGGGTTTGAGCCCCTACACAGAGTCCCTACTGGGGCACTGCTTAGTGGAGTTGTGAGAAGAGGACCACTGCCCACCAGACCCTAGAATTGTAGATCTACCGACAACTTGCACCATGCACCTGGAAAAGCTGCAGACACTCAACACCAGCCCAGGAAAGCAGCCAGGAGGGAGGCTGTAACCTGCAAAACCACAGGCGGGGAGCTGCCTAAGACCATGGGAACCTACCTCTTGCATCCACATGACCTGGATATGAGACATGGAGTCAAAGGAGATCATTTTGGAGCTTTAAGATTTGACTGCCCCACTGGATTTCAAACTTGCCTGGGCCCTGTAGTCCTTTTGTTTTGGCCAATTTCTCCTATTTGGAACAGTTGTATTTACCCAATGTCTGTATTCCCATTGTTTCTAGGAAATAACTAACTTGCTTTTGATTTTACAGGCTCATAGGCAGAAGGGACTTGCTTTGTCTCAGATGAGACTTTGGACTGCGGACTTTTGAGTGAATGCTGAAATGAGTTAAGACTTTGAGGGACTGCTGGGAAGGCATGACTAGTTTTGAAATGTGAGGACATGAGGTTTGGCAAGGGCCAGGGCAAAATGACATAGTTTGGTTCTGTGTCCCCCCTAAATCTCATATTGAATTATACTCCCATAATTCCATGTTGTGGAAGGACCCTGTGGGAGACAATTGAATCATGGGGGTGGTTTTTCCCATACTCTTCTCATGGTAGTGAATAAGTCTCACAAAATCTAATGGTTTTATCAGAGGTTTCCACTTTTGCGTCTTCCACGTTCTCTTTCCCTGCCGCCATCCATGTAAGATGGGACTTGCTCCTCCTTGCCTTCCACCATGATTGTGAGGCTTCCCCAGCCATGTGGAACTGTAAGGCCAATTAAACCTCTGTCTTTTGCAAGTTTCCCCTTCTTGGGTATATCTTTATCAGCAGCATGAAAACAGACTAATACAGGGTGTGTGCAATTGACCTTTTTCTTTCTTTCCTTTTTTTTTTTTTTTAGACAGGATCTCACTTTATCACCCAGGCTGGAGTGCAGTGGAGTGATGTCGACTCATGGCAACCTCCACCTCCTAGGTTCAAATGACTCTGCCTCAGCCTTCCAAGTAGGTGGGATTATAGATGTGTGCCACCAGGCCTGGCTAATTTTTGTATTTTTAGTAGAGACAAAGTTTCGCCATGCTGGCCAGGCTGGTCTCTATCTCCTGACCTCAGGTGATCTGCCCACCTCAGTCTCCCAAAGTGTTGGGATTACAGGCGTGAGCCACCATGCCCAGGCACAATTGACCTTTTTCATCCAGTGATTAGCCTGGCCTTCTCCCACAAGCATGTGGACAAGTTGATTAAGATCAGAGAAGCTGGGCTAGTAAGCTTCAATTGTAATGTTAACTTCATCAGCAAAGCAAAGAAGGTCCTGGGTAACTTTAGGAAATTCCTTAGCTTTAACATGGATTTCAGCCTTATTCCAAGGACACAGACAATCTAAGGAACCTCAGGATTGTTAGTGGGTCTAACTCTAAAGTGATGAGTTTTTATAGGTTGAGGATGGGAATCAGAAGCTGGGAGGGTAGTAGGGGAGGAAGTATCAGGATTGAGTAGGGTTTTCAGAAAGGGAAGGGTAGAGAGGAGAGAGAGGTGGTGGTACCAGGCAAAAGAAAGACTCTGATTTTCTAAGACCTTTTTAAATCTTCCTTTAGTTGTTTATCTGTCTCAGTTAACTTAGCGATGGTATTTTGGAGTTAGGTGATTTTCGAGGCTGGAATACATTTAGATGTTTCAAGATATCACTTAAAGTATATGCCCCTTTCAGGCAATTTAATTTTGTAGCCATAGCCTTCTAATTTAGTTTTAAGAAAAACAAGTTTAGGGAGTTCAAGAGATGGCCATTGTAATTCCAAATTTTCTTTGGTATAATTGGTCCATTGAGATAACAAAGAATAGGAAGATGGACCATAATACTTAAGCATATAACAAGCTCAAGTCCCTAGTGCGGGGGAGCTATTTTGGTATATCTTTGAATTTGGGGAGCCCATGTGTAAATAAATGTATCCAAGTGAGTCAGTGCAAAGCCAAACACACAAAAGCCAAAATAAAAACCAAGCACACAAAATGAACCAAAGAGTGAAGTACATACTCACCGGGAAGAACGACAAAACCTTCTTCAAATCCCTTATAAATAGGAGTCTTAATAAATAGGAGAGGAAAGGCCCTTCATAAAGAAATCCCAAATAAAGCTGAAGAACTCAAATCCAAAAAAAAAAAAAAAAAAAGGGGTGTTTAACCCAAGAAAAACTCACTGTGGTGGAAAAAGATCACCAGGGGAAGTAGGGGGCTCAAGGGGTCTGACTGTGAGTGCTGCACACCATAGTTCCAGGGGCCATTTTCTTTCCAAAGTCAATCTGCTTTGCATCTCACTTCTGACACCATGTAATGTCAATAACAGATAAATATATAGAGGCTAATCTCCAAACAAAAAGAGTTTATTTTGCAATAAACAAAGAAATAGGATTGTAATCTGTGACAAACACACAAACTGAGGTGGTCTCCAGTATATTTAAAAAAAAAAAAAAAAAAAGGAGATGGTTGAAGTTTCATTGGGAAAAGAGAAAGGTCATATAAGTTATTATGAAAGAAAGTTCACTGATGCTTGTGGCATTTTGCAGGAGCTGGAAAGCTCTGATTGCTGGGTGTCAAAAGTTACTAAGCAAAACAAGCTTTGAAGTCATGGCAGCCATTTGTTGTCAAACTAGTCTTAAAATTGTAGCAGCTATTTCATTGGATTGGGCTTTTGGGATAGTTTCTGGAGCAGGCTTTTGAGACCTGAGTGTTTTTTCACCCCTGTGGTCCTCTAACTCTAAATTTTAGTTGGGTATAACAGGAATGACTCCATTTGTATAATCAATTTTCACTTTAGATAATCGACCTGTGGTAGACAGATTCTTAAGGTGGCCCCTGGATCCTGATCTCTTGGTGTTCATGTTCTCATGTGATGCCCTCTTTTCGAGTATTTTAACCAATAGAACATGCCAAATATGATAGGATAGATGTAATTACATGGTTCTCTTACATAAGACTGTAATGCCCATATTTCTGGGTGGCTCTCTCTCCCTTGCTGGCTCTGAGGAAGTAAGTGACCATGTTGGGAACCCTATGTGGCAAGGAACTACAGGAGGCCTCTAGGAGCTGAGGGTAGCCTCCAACTGATAGCCAGCAAGAAACCAAAGCCTTTAGTCCTACAATTGCAAGAAACTGAATTCTGTCAACAACGTAAGATTGGAGCATATTCTTCCCCAGTAGAACCACAGATGAGACCAAGTCTTGGCTGAAAGCTTGATTCAAGTCTTGTAAGACCCTAATCAAAGAAGTCACTTAAGTAATGCCCTTAACCTACAGAAACTCTGAGACAATAAATACGTTTTACCACCAGGTATGTGGTAATATTGTTATACAGTTGTCTTAGTCTCCTTGGGTTGCAATAACAAAATACTATAGACTGGGTGGCTTAAACAACAGATATTTATTTTTCACAGTTCTGGAAACTGGGAAGTCCTAGATCAAGGTGCCAGTCAATTTAGTTCCTGGCAAGGATCCTGGCTTTACTTCTGACTTACAGAGGGCTGCCTTCTTGTTGTATCCTCACGTGGGTACAACAAAAGGGCTCTGGTCTCTTTCTCTTGTTATAAGAGTACTAATACCATCATGGGGTCTCCATCTTCATGACATCATCTAAACCTACTTATCTCCCAAAGGCTCCATCTTCAAATATCATCACATTGGGGATTAGGGTTTCAGTATATAAATTATGGCAGGACACAAACATTCAGTCCATAGTAATAGCAATAAATGACTAATACACAACCTTTGTGAAATTAGGTTGTGTCATTTAGGTTACTTGTATTAAAATAACTTTGATATTGGAGAGGGATATTAGTTCATAAAATTTAATTAAAATGAAGTACATAGTAATGTTGGGAGATAATTCTCCATGGGCGCACATGTTTCTGCATGTCTTCTTTTTTTTTTTTTGAGACAGAGTCTCACTCTGTCGCCAGGCTGGAGTGCAGTGGCATGATCTCGGCTCACTGCAATCTCTGCCTCCCAGATTCAAGTGATTCTCCTGCCTCAGCCTCCCAAGTAGCTGGGACAACAGGCATGTGCCACCATGCCCAACTAATTTTTGTACTTTTAGTAGAGACAGGGTTTCACCATGTTGGCCAGTATAGTCTTGATCTCTTGACCTTGTGATCTGCCTGCCTCGGCCTCCCAAAGTGCTGGGATTACAGGTGTGAGCCACGATGCCCGGCCTTCTGCATGTCTTTCAATGGGTGGCACTGTTTGCCTTTGTTCCTTTGTGTAGGAAACAATCTTGGAAGACAAAGGTAGTGTCTCCTTTGGGAGCAAAAGTCAGACATTTTTACTACCCACAACTAAAGATTTGAGTTTCCTAAGCTCACTGTTCCTTTCCTATAATTCAGCCCAAGGCATATGTGGATACCATCTGGGTTTCTTCACATCCGCCTGTGGACTTGGAGCTCAGGGAACTGGCACAAAAATGCTGATATTCTGCTGCTGCTATTGCTATAAGTAATAAATTGTCTTTCATCTGTGACCTAACTGCTTGGAGGCTTCCACCAATAATATGGTTTGGCTGTGTCCCTACCCAGAATCTCATCTTGAATTGTAATCCCTACCTGTCAAGCGTGGAACTGTTACCGGGGGTCCTTGCTCCCAGAGCTCCCAAGATGGTGGTGGGCTGCTTCCAAAATGGAGGTGGGCCACTTCCAAGACGGTGGCAAGCCTCTTGTTCTCTGACCTGGGGTTCTTGGCCTCACGGATTCCAAGGAATGGAATCTTGGGCCATGCAGTGAGTGTTACAGCTCTATTAAAAGCCGTGGGTCACGGAAGAGAACCGTGGAACCCAGTGACTAGTGTTCAGCTCGATTAGGACAAACCCAGGCACTTAGCCATACAGGAACAATGGCAAGCCTTTAGCCTGATCAGGAGCAGAAATGGGCGCCTCACTGGATCAGGAGCACACGGACACCCTGCCGGATCCGGAGGGATGGGAGTCAGCCGCGGGTCTGCGAGGGCGGCAAACAGCAGTGGTGAATAGAGAGCAAAAGCTCAGCTTGAGCAGTAACAAACACGGACCAGAAGAGTGCAGTTGTAAGATTTAATAGAGTGAAAACAGAGCTCCCATATAAAGGGAGGGGACCCAAAGAGGGTTGCCGCCTTGCCAGCTCGAATGCCTGGGTTTATATCCGGATCCTTGTCCCTCCCTCTGTGCTCCCAGGCAACAGATGATTGGCTATTTCTTTACCTCCTGTTGTTGCCTAATTAGCATTTTAGTGAGCTTTCCTTACTATCTGATTGGTCGTGTGTGAGCTAAGTTGCAAGCCCCGTGTTTAAAGGTGGAAGTGGTCACCTTCCCAGCTAGGCTTAGGGAGTCTTAGTCTGCCTAGGAAATCCAGGTAGTCCTGTCTCTCAGAACCTGGTGGAGGTAACTGGATCATGGGGGCAGTTTCTCCCATGCTGTTCTTATGATAGTGAGTGAGTCTCACATGATCTGATGGTTTTATCAGTGTCTGGCATTTCCCCTGTTGGCACTCACTCTGTCCTACCATCTCATAAAGAAGGTCCCTGCTTCTCCTTTGCCTTCCACCATGAGTCTCCTGGAGCCTCCCCAGCAATGCAGAACTGTGAGTCAATTAAACCTCTTTCCTTTATAAATTACCCAGTCTCGGGTATTTCTTTATAGCAGCATGAGAACAGACTAATACAACCAACATTCATAAAACTGTGGCAGGCAATTTGAATAAAATTGCAGCTATAGAGAATGTCGTACAGTACATATTTACCTGTGGAAACTGGAAAGAATTTTTTTATTTGCAGGGGCAGATATAAGTAGAAAAATCACCTTACTTACTTTTGTAAGTTAGTTTGTACAAAGTAGACATAGTACATTAGGCCAATGAGAATTTAAGTCTTGTAATTCTTATCTCTCAACATATGGTGTCACTCCTTCTCCGCCAACAACTACCCACTCTTACTTGGTAAAGCTGCCACACCTGGGATTAGTTAGGCCTGAAAAATGGCTAAAAATACCTTTATCATAGAAGGATTTTAGAAAGTATTTTCTTAGTTGTTGCTTCTGGCATTACCAGGGCTGTCATGCATCCACGAAATTGCTGTTTGGTGCCACTGGTAGCTAATGTCCCCATTCAATAACATACAATAAACATATTCACTGTGTTATGAAAAAGTCCACTACAGTCACCACTTCAAGTCTTAATGCCTACTAATTTAGCAATTATAGTGATAGCAAAGCATTCCAAAGGTTTAAAAGAGTTCCAATTCTGGTTAAAATCAAAATTGAGGAGCAAGAGCTTGATATAAAAGGTACAAATCAAACTAATCTCAGAGTTGCCTTTGTAAAACAGATGGGTGAATTTTATCTTTTATTATTTGGTACTGATCAGCCACCTAGTGTTAATTTAAACTCTAATTACAGCTCTCTAAAATTATTTTTCTTGGGGGAAGTGGGCTATTAAGATTTTTGTTGGGGGTAGAAAGGGAAATGATAAATTTCATATGTTATATACTCCTACTTTTCCTTTAATACCAAAACAGGCCATCCCACAAATATAAAAACATTTAGGCTAGGTAGGAAAAGAAAAAATGATAAAGAGAAAGAAGAAAAGCATAGTGATAACATAAAAATCAAAAGTTGACCTTAAAGCTTACTTTATATAAATTATTATTATTTTGAGACAAAGTCTCACTCTGTTGCCCAGGCTGGAGTGCAGTGGCATGATCTCGGTTCACTGCAACCTCTGCCTCCCTGGTTCAAGGGATTCTCCTGCCTCAGCCTCCTGAGTAGCTGAAATTACCGGTGCCTGCCATCACAACCAGCTAATTTTTGTACTTTTAGTAGAAACGGGCTTTTACCATGTTGGTCAGGCTGGTCTCTAACTCCTGACCTCAAGTGATCCGCTGGCCTCAGCCTTCCAAAGTGCTGGGATTACAGGCGTGAGCCAGCGTGCTCCACCTTACTTCATATTAAAAAAGGTGGAAGGAAAAGTAACCCACATATGTCGGTTAGCTGTACCATCCTGAAACAAGAGGATAGTTTAGTAGCTAGATATAAAGGACTAAATATTTCACTTTGGAAAGGCCACTGTTCTTTTTTTTCAAAGTCAGGAGAATATTTCATCCTGAAGAAGCAGTTGTTGAAAGAGTGTAAGGGTTACAGCGCTCAGTAAGGAAACCAAAGGTTTGTAAATGTCTGGAACATAGCAGGTCAAGGAAGTGTGCTGCAGAAAGGGCTGCTACTCAATTTTTTTGCCTGAGGCCTGCCAGTATTAGCTAACCTGAGGAAGTCACAGACAGTGTTATCACAACCAGTAATCTTTCTTCCCTGAAGCAGGGAGGGACAGTGGGCCGAAAAGTCTCAATTGCAGAAAAGTTCTTTGAGTCTTTGGGTCTGTAATCTGTTCCTACTGTTTATATCAATTCTCTTAACTCTCTAAACTCTTGTTAGATATTTATCTTCCTTTTCTTCCTTGTTCATTTCCTATACATAAAAATGCAACAGCACAAGTGAATGGAAATCAATGATTAGTTTTAAAATAAAAAAATTGCTTTGCATTAATTAATTAATTAAAATTTTTTGAGCGTCTCACTATATCACCCAAGCTGGAGTGCGGTGGCACAATTTTGGCTCACTGAAATCTCCACCCCCTGGGTTCAGGTGATTCTTATGCCTCATCCCCCCAAGTAGCTGGAATTACAGGTTATCACTCCTGGCTAATTTTTGTATTTTTAGTAGAGATGGGTTTTCACCATGTTGGCCGGGCTCGTCTTGAACTTCTGACCTCAGATTATCTGCCTGCCTCAGCCTCCCAAAGTGTGGGATTACAGGTGTGAGCCACTGCACTGGGCTTTGCCTTGCATTTAGATAAATTAAGTAGGATAGTAGAATACAGGGAGAAGATGGTGAGACTCAGTACTGCCACTTTCAAGTTATGAAGCCTTGAACAAATCATGTACACCTCTGAACTTCAATTTTTCCCCATCTATAAATGCAGATAATAATTTCGACTGCAATGAAGATTAAATGATGGCTCACAACCTCCACAGCTCTACGTATATGGAAGATATTGTGGCTGAAGGTGACATTGTTTCAACTGAATACACCTTCTAAGTGAACACATTAGTTTTTTTAACTCTAAAAATTTTTTAAAATATTTAGATTTCAAATATGTTCTCCCAATTGTCATCTGTTTGTTAACTTTGTCTATAGTAATGTATGTAAAACCCCAAGCCTTTATTTTGATGCAATTTCTTCAATTTTTTGACATACAATTTGTACTTTCGAAATGTTGTAACATAAGTTATTCCTCCATCCCTCAGTATTAAAATATTCTCCTCCACAATTTGCTATTAATTTCACATTTCAATCTTTCCCATGTAGGCCTTTAATGCATCTGGAGCTCTTCCTTTTAATGTAGTGTTCAATTTTCTCCAGATGGTTAGCCTATTTTCTTTTCCCCATTGATTTGTTGAACCACATTTTATTGTATATTAAGGTTAGAAGTGATGTTGATATTGCTCATCCAGGAAGCACTGTTTGATTAGCAAGATTCTAAACAATGTGAGTTAGCACCTAGTTGAAAGAATTGATAATAATGGATGAGGGTGAATTTAGAATATGAGGGTAATATGTTGTATTATTAAATATATCAATCAAGAAGGAAATAAAAATCATGCTTATTGAAAGTTTTCAGATGACAAAATGGGGATGGTCTTAGTAACTAGAAAAATACACATATAGAAATTACTCTTATACAGCACCAGTTCACAGACACACCTGTAGATTCCCTGAGCTAAATATCTATAATATAGTAACAAACTTTGATTAGGTGATACTGAAAGTTTGAGTACTTAAAAACACCCATCACCAGGCGGCTATTGAACAGCGCCTCGAAGTCCTGCTTTAAAAAATGATTTTATTGGCCAGGCGCAGTGGCTCACGCCTATAACGCAGCACTTTTGGAGGCTGATGTGGGCGGGATCACCTGAGGTCAGGAGTTTGAGACCAGCCTGGCCAACATGGCAAAACCCCGTCTCTACTAAAAAATGCAAAAATTACCCGATCGTGGTGGTGCACACCTGTAATCCCAGCTACTCAGGAGGCTGAGGCAGGAGAATCGCTTGAACCCAGGAGGTGGAGGTGGCAGTGAGCTGAGATCATGCCACTTCACTCCAGCCTGGGCAACAGAGCAAGACCTTGTCTCCAAAAAATAGAACAAAATAAAATAAAATTAAATAGAGTTTATTGCCTGTTTCCAACAGTTCTCTGCGGGAAAAAAATCCAATGATTATATCCATTTCGTTGCGAATAAGACGGGCACCAGTTAACCTATGTACCTGAGGAAATGCTATGGAAATGGTATTTTTCAATATTATTCATCAGTATATTAACGAATATATGACTGAATAATTCATACTGAACTCAAATCAGTTGGAGATGGGCTATAAATGCAAATTAGCTGAGGATTGAATGTGCGTAGGAGATGTATAGGGGGTTAGAGGACCTTTTAAATTCCCCCAACAGTTGTGGTTTGGGTGGTTCTGTGTCTTTGCTATTCATTTTTAAATAGGTCAATTAAAGGAAAGGCCTGCAGCGTGTGGGGATCAGGAAGAAGGCAGATAAAAAACGGGGAAACTAGTCTGTTATTCAAGAGAACTGGCTTTCGCTTGTGGTTTCTCCTGTTTGGCTTGAACAAATCATTTCACCATCTTGGGCTTCCGTTTCGATACTGGGTGGGGAGGAACGGGTGTTACAAGATCTCTCAGTTGTCTTGCTGCTTTCCTTCTTCGTGAGCCCTCCCCAAGTTGATTTAACAAATTCTCTATAACCTAGAGTCCTAGAGTGTAAATACTACAGTCCAGGTGACCGGTCAGCGGGCCTCCTTGCGCATGCGCTGATGTGGCACCCTCTCGCTAAGGCCGGCATTTTGCCTCTGCTGCGCACGCGCCCCTTTTAAATCCCCCACCTGTCAGAGAGAGGCAGGACTTCCTGTATTTTTTTAGAGCGACTGCCGGAAGTGGCAGCGGACAAATCGGCGTTTGCGGAGGCTCGCATAGATTTGGCTGTCTCCGCTCGTAGCTGCTTTTGGCGCGAAAGATGCCGGGTCTGGTCGACTCAAACCCTGCCCCGCCTGAGCCTCAGGAGAAGAAGCCGCTGAAGCCTTGCTGCGCTTGTCCGGAGACCAAGAAGGCGCGCGATGCGTGGTCAGTGTGCAGCCGGAGAGGGCGCGGCCGACGAGCCTCGGGCCGCGGCCTTTGCCTTCCGGTGCCTCTGGCCTACGCCCTCTGCCCTCTGCCCTTTTCCTTCCCCTCTTACCCCCTCCTCTTCCCTGCCTCCTCCCCCCCGCCTCCCCCCCCCCACTCCCCGCCTCCACCCCCCTCTCCCGGCCCCCTCCCCCTTCTCCCGGCCCCATTGCGGCGCTCTGGAGATAATTACTGGGCCTCGTAGGTTTCCTGGTCGGCTCTCTGTTGACTTATCCGGTGGCTTAGTCCCGGGAAGCGATGAAGAAAGAGGAGAACCGCTAGCTTCAACCACTCATTCCTTTCTACAAATGTGTTTTGAGTATCTGTTCTGGGTTAAGCACTGCGTTAGGTCCGAAGATGTAGACATGGATAAAGATGGGTCTTGATATAAAGGAGCTTAAAGTTAATGGAGACATATACCAATGACTTGTATACCACGTGGTAAGGGCTATGATAGAAGATTTGTTAAGACCAAACAGGAAAGGTTTTCTGGTAAATTCTAAGGCTTCCTCCCAAAATTTAGAGACAGTAGGACACGGTGCGTTCCTTACAGTGCTGAAGAGTTCCCCTTCAACCCTTTTAAGGCAACCAAAAGTTGAAAATCAACGTCTATGGCGCAGGGGACAAAGTATTCAGAATAGTTCATCTAGATTGTCAGTCCACAAAAGGTTTGTTCTTATTTTATATATCCTCTTTTGTGGAGCAAATCTCATTAGAAGACGTCCTGAGATAACGTGAATGTGCATCTCTTCCTCTGGCCCCTTTTGTCTTCGCAAATAATATAAGAAAGAAATCATTAGTGCTGTAATGGGATAATAAAAGTGTAGGAGCTCAGTGCTTTTATTAATCCTCAGTATTTTGTGAATAATACTGTGAAGGCAGGATTGAAAGACTGCCGTCTGAACAAATTGTTCCAGTGGTAACAGTAAGTGCTATTGAACCTTGAGTAGTATGACAGCATGATTAAGAGTCTGGGATCCACAGTCAAGGTTTGAATCTTAATCCACTAACTTGGTGACCTTGAGCCTCATGTGTCTATAAAATGACTCTAATAAAAGAAACTCCCTCCAGTATTATTGTAAAGGTTAATGGTACAAGCCATGTCAAGTGTCTAGCACAGTGTACATGGCAATAAATGATCAATGAATGCTAGCTATTATCTTCACAATGATCTCACTCTCCCAGGCAATCTCTCCCATTTGCAGGCAGCTCTTGAGCTCTTGAAGGATGAGTAGAGTTTCGATGGAAGGAGAACCTATTCCCTTCTTTAAATTCCTTTTGCCTCCATTGCCTCAGACCACGTGGGTTCTCCCCAAATATCCGTAGTCAGGAGTCAGTTTTTCCTTGTAATTGAGTTTGGCTTAACTTGATTGTTTGCTAAATCACATTTTCAGGCCTTAGAAATAAAGCTGTGTAGTCCTAGTCTTGTCTTTGTGAATTTTACAAGTAAAATGTTCTTTCATCATCACGAGGGGGTGCTCATCTTGGTCTCCTGGCTACCAGATGTTTTTGGTGTTTATGTTTTTGATGTCTTGTAATTAGAAGTAGACTTATTTGGTTGTATTTGAATGTAGGGCAAAATCAGAAAGGTAATTTCTCCGTGATAATAAGCAAAAAATTGATCTGTTTTCTGTGCCCTTCATTTAGCATAAATGTTTTATTCAGTCAGTTTATTTCTTTATAGAGCAATGTTACTCCTTGGATATTGACTAGAGGCAATATTTAATATGGGTGATTATTTCTTATCAGATTTACCCCCCAAAATCACTTATCTGTGTAATGTCTTCATAGGCATGGAAATATCATAAGATCAAATAAAAACAAAGCTGGTTGAGGTAATAGCATTTGTTTTAACTCCAGCTACATTCCATTATACCCATGTTTTGTCTCCCTGCCCATCACTATCATGCATACTTAATAATGTGCTTAATGCCTATTTAGATAACAAGTACATTTTGTTTTATAGTATCATCGAGAAAGGAGAAGAACACTGTGGACATCTAATTGAGGCCCACAAGGAATGTATGAGAGCTCTGGGATTTAAAATATGAAATGGTAAGCTTCTTGCTTCAAATTTGTATTGCTTTACAGATTTAGCAACAGTTGGGCTACATTCTCTCTGAAAGGTAGTTCACCTGGTTAATCTAAAATGCTTAAGTATCAATTTGAAAAAACCATGATTTTTCAGTTCCCAGTGAAGGGAGTAAATTATGTCAGTAAAGACAGGCATTTAGCAGATTGGGGAAGGGGAGAATTGAGCTTTTAAGAAAGGGTTTGACAACAGTCTTTAGGTCTCATGGCTTTAGGAAAATTGTCTGACTGAAGGAACTAAAAGAAAAATATTCTCTTTCTTGTTTCTAATATTGTGAGACTTCAGTAAATGCTTTTTTTTTTTTTTTTTTTGAGGGAGGGTCTCACTCTGTAACCCAGGCTGGGATGAAGTGGCCCAGTCACAGCTCACTGCAGCCTCAACCCCCCAGGCTTGGGTGATCCTCCCCTCAGCCTCCTGAGTAACTGGGACTACAGGTGTGGGCCACCATGCCTGGCTAATTTTTTGTTTTGTTTTTTAGAGATGGGGTTTCGCCATCTTGCCCAGGCTGATCTCAACCTCTTGGACTCAAGCAGTCCTCCTGCGTTGGTCTCTCGAAGTGCTGGGGTTAGAGGTGTGAGCCACTATGCCTGGCCAATGAATGCTTTTAAGTAGGGAGTGGGTATCCCATGGAAGTATTGCTCTCTGAAAAATGAAAATGGAATTGTAGTTATTTCTTTTGTGCCATGCTTTATTCGAATAAAACTAAAGCCTCAGGCCCATTTTTTTTTTTTAATTAAAAGTAAACTTTAATGTCAAAAATGCAAACTTGGGGAAGACAGAAAAGATCACACACAATGCTGTTACTTCACACTTGGAAGGTTGCACAGTGGCTGGGCAGAGGTGCTCCTCACTTCCCAGACAGTGGGGCAGCCGGGCAGTGGCCCTCTTCACTTGCCAGGTGGGGCGGCAGCTGGTCAGAGGCGCTCCTCACTTCCCAGACAGGGTGGAAGCCGGGCAGAGACGCACCTCACTTCCCAGATGGTGGGCAGCTGGGCAGAGGTGCTCCACACTTCCCAGACAGTGGGGCAGCCCCGCAGAGGCGCTCCTCACATCCCAGACGGCGTGGCAGCCAGGCAGAGGCATTCCTCACTTCCCAGACAGGGCAGCAGCTGGGCAGAGGCGCTTCTCACTTCCCAGACGGGGTGGCAGCCGGGCAGAGGTGCTCCTCACTTGCTAGACGGTGGGCAGCCATCCAGAGGGGCACCTCACTTCCCAGACGGGGTGGCTGGGCAGAGGCGCTCCTTACTTCCCAGACAGTGGGCAGCCGGGCAGTGGCACTCCTGACATCCCAGATGGGGTAGTGGACCTCAGGCCATTTTTTAAAAGAACTTGGAACTCTTAATCCAAATTTAAGTGCTGAAAGGGACCTTAAGTGATATGTGTCCAACAGTTCCATAAACAAATGATATTCTTTTGTTTGGAAGCTCTTTCTTCAGTTATCAACTTAGCTCACCTCCCCCCCTACACCCCCTTTACTCAGTTCTCTTCAAATGTCTCCTTATTAGAGAGGCTTTCCCTCAACGCCCCATGTAAATTACATCCCTTGCCCATCATGGTGCTGTCCTAACAGAGCTTTCTGTGAACATGGAAATGTTCTGTATCTGCACTTGCCAGTCTGGTAGCCACTAGCCTTATGTGGCTGTTGAGCACTTGAATTGTGGCTGCTAAGACTGAGGTACTGAATTTTTAGTTTTTAAAAATTTTAATAGCTACATGTGGCTAGTGGCTACTTTATTCTATACACTGTCACCTACATATTATATATATTTTTAATTATCTGTGTTGCTTCACGGCAGTTAGAATGTAAGCTCTGAGAAAGTAGGAATTTTCTATTTCATTGACTGTCATATCCCCACCACCTATAACAGTGCCTGTCTCATAGTAGGTGCTCAGTGGAGGATTGTTAAATGAATGAATGAATAAATAAGGAAATTAAAGCTAATGGTTATGAAATGACCCCTAAGGTGGGTTGTGCAGTATCAGAACTGGAGCCTCAGTCTCCAGGCCGATTCCCTCTGCTTTTTGCCCCTACCCTAACTTCCACACCACACTACCACTTTTAACTTAATAACAGCTGAGAGATAATGCCAAAGCCACATGCCAATATATTAGTACTGGAGAGCCTGGCTTCTTTCCCTTGCACCTCTTTCCTGCCTCTTTGGAATTTCACATATGGCCGGTCTTCCTCACTGAGCTATAAAAAAGAAGGGATAAGGAACTTGTCGCAAGCTGATAAGAAGTTACTGTGTAATGGAAAACAGTCTAGGCTGAAAGTCCTGAGGCTTTATTTTTATTCTTCTGATATTTAGTTTAGCATGTTTTTCACTTTAGCTACATTTAGCTTCATCAAGACATTATTCCTCTGAATTTCACGTATTATTTATAAAAAGAGAACCATAATACATTTTGTGATTCTATATATAGTATGGTATATCTTCTGTTGTGTATATGATACGCTTAAGTAGCTTTTAGACTAGATGGTTATTTAAAGAAATGCCGTAATGAACTATTTTGTAAAATAAGTAAATTTGAAGGGGAGTGTGTTCTTAAAAAGTGTAAGTGTACTTTATTAACTATTTTTAAAGATGCAGCCTCAACATTTGTACATGGTTTCCTTGTTCATGATATAAGTCCCTCATCAGTTGCATAAGCTGTAGGCTTGTGCTGAACCTGCCTTGATAAAAAAGGGTGATTTAAAAAAATGCTAATTTTAGGAATATCAAAAGCTTATCTTGGACTTCATCTGAACCACAAAGGTGGTACAATTGTTATTAGTGGCATATATTCAAAAATACCATATGATATCATAGTTTTCTTTATGTTATTGGGACAGAGAGTGAGAATTATGTCTGTGTACTTCATTTGTGTGTAAAAGAAAATGCAAAAGCTTTAGACTTAGAAAATCTACTGTTTAACTGATTGTGTGGTCTTGGGCAGGTCCTTAACTTTCTGTACCTTGGTTTCCTCATTTGTAAAATGGAGACAATAATACATGCCCAAACTACTTCATAGAATTGTTGTGATGATTAAATGTAAAATAAATCATCTGTAAAAACCAGAACAGAATAGCTCATACCTTGAGAGTTGTAGATAGCAGACATTCAGTTGAGGTCTGTTAAGTATATGACTTGATTATTATTGAATCCTGGTTACAGGAAGAACAATCTGAATCCATGTAGGACCTTTCTAAGAATTCAAACTGCATGTTCTTCATTTTCAGTGTAATAATATTTTTGGAAGAGGACTGGGTGTTGGATCCTCGTTGGTCCCAGGTGTCCTATTTCCCCAACCTCCATGGGGAAATGGAGGCACAGTGAAGTCAAAAAAGACTTGCTCAAGTTAAGAGTGGATAGTGGTCAAATTACATTAGAGTTCAGATCTTTTATATTCTCCAAATCACAGGCACTTTACACTTCACTCCTTGTATTTAATGAGATTTTATTCCAACATGTTCATTTTTAGAATTGCACATAATCTTGATCTTCAATCTTAAAACCTCATTATGAATGCTAATTAGAAAGACCTGTTGCTGAAATGTACAGTTGCATATAACCGAGTAAACAGGCCATTGGCTGGAGGGTGAAATCCAACACAACTGTCTGCATTGCTGTAAGATAAACTTAACCTAAATTGGTATTTCTTAGACTGTTAGATCACATTTTTCTGAGAATAGCTTCAAAGGAAAAATATTTTGCAAACTTAGATCTTTCTGGCAATGATCATGAAAGTTCCTGAATTCAGAAACCTTTGTAGATTTCGATGTTATTCCTAAGTAGATCTTAATTGTACCTCGAGTACAGTAGATTGGGAATAAATCTATTATACATTTTTTATACTTAATGTGAAAGTAGGCTACATTCACCCAGTAGTTCTTACCCAGAGGTGCACCTCAGAATCATCTGAAGAATGTTTTCCAAAATTCACAACTTGGGCCCTGGTCTGCACCTGTTGACTGAGAAACTCCTAGATAATTTTCAAGTGCACTTCTCTTTAACAACCACTGGCCTAAGTTGAAGACAAATAGCAGAGATAATGCTAGACGTAAATTATCTGAAAGTTTAGTAGTAGCAAAGGCAGAAACTTGAAAACTCAAGAAAAAATGGGTATGGTGGTGGTTTTAGACAATTTTTTCTATTTTTTGACTGCTTCTTTTACTGAAAAGAGAAATTACAAGAACCTAGAACCTCATTAGAAATATAAGGAGGAAATGGATGGCTACTGTCTTTCTGCCTTTAGGAGTCAGAAGAAGCCTAAAGAACCCATTTTGGAGACTAAAGTCATTGAAAGAAATTAAAGGACTAGTACTGAGTAGTGGTGATATTCAGTATTAAGTTTAACAACTTAACAGTTGGGTGCTTAAAATATGCTGAATTTTATGCGCACACACACACAAAACTGATTATGTATGAAAATCTGATCCCAAGATAATCCAGAAAGAGTAATTTCTGCCATTCAAACGTTTATTCATTCAACAGATATTTATTAAGACCCTGGAAAATGCCGAGGGGAGAAAGATTATCCCTCCAGTCAAGGACTTTACATCCAGAGATATAACCAAACAGGTTTAAATCCACGGTCTTCTACCACGTAGCCCCTTTTGATGTGTAGTCAGTAGCAAAAGTGGTAACAATGCTATGAGCTGCTATAATTGAAAGGTTGAATGGCTTCGCTTTTGGTTGTCTTTCCAAGCTTTTCTATAAATGTATTCTTCCTTTGAGCCTTTTAGAAAAGAGAGAGTTTAGATGTTTGTGTCTTGATGTGGTTTATCTTTATCTAAACCAAATGAAGTGAACAGCTAATTGAGGCAAGTATTTGCATTAGACTTGAAGAGTTAGCTACTCCAATTTAATTACCTTCCTACCATTGTTCTCAATCTTCTGGGATAGGCATTGGGAGCAGTGTGAGAAGCCTGGTATTGACTTGACTGGATCAGCAACCCTATCTATGCTACTCTCCCTTTTTGATTTTTCCAAATGAATGTTAAAAGGTTGCCCTTATCTTGCCTTTGGGATTAAGGGAGTAACTTTCCACAGGAAGTGCCTTGAGTACTGAGCTGACCTTCTGCCTTCTACTTTGTGGATCTTCGCCAGTCATACTTGAATCAGCAAAGAGGGGTTTGCAAGTCTTGTTTCTTGAATATCTGTAAAAATAACTGCTGTAGCCTTTTTTGGAGGATATTTTTGAGAAATACATATTTCTCAAACACACGTATTATTTCTATATATATACACACACAGAGAGGGAGTTTTTACTTCAAAAACTTTTAAAGAGTAAATAGTATCGTAGTAGTTTCACTGATGTTTTTAGTTAGGCAAACCTAGAATTTTAAAATGTTGATTTTGAATTTTATGACTGATTTGGAATAATTCTGGCAATTAGTTAATTACTCATCTGCGGCATTCATTTCTAGTGGTCTTAATTCCCTGACTCCATAGATCTGGCATGATGTTTGAAATCTGACTTTCTAAAATAAATCTTTTTCTGTAGGTGGTCTGCTGTGTGAATAAATAATTCCTGAAGAATGAAGAAGATTAATTTTGGGAGTTCTTTGATGAACTTTGATATGTGGAAAAAGTATAATTTATTTTTAAAAGAAAGTAAAATATTACTAGCGAAAGATCTTCAGTTGTGTTTCTTTTTGTGTGTGTGTTCCTCATTTGCTCACGTGGCTTTTTTCCCCCAAAGGGTATATATCAACAAATCTTGTAACATAAAGTGCTTATATTCTTATTAAAATGTCATTCTGGGAACTCTGGATATCTGTTGTCAGGAGAAAGCAGATACTGATCTCAACCAATGAAATCTCCAGAATTAGGTGAATAGAAGTAGGAAAAATAACCCTTTACCAATTCAGAATCAGTGTGGTAGCCATATCATCTCCTTCAACACTCTTTTTTTTTTTTTTAAACTTTCTTAAAGGTAAGAACAAGCCTTTAGTCTTATTATTTAAACCATTATTGTTTATTAGCTGTCTTTTGGAGAAGTCAGTTTAGATTTTGGATCAGATTAGGGTGATTTGGCTTGGAAGATCTCAACTGTTTGGCATTATGAATCTGTACATGGCTAGTTATTGTTTTGATTTAATTTAATTTAACTTAATTTGGGAGAGCTAAGTAATTAAACATGAGGCCAAAGTACATAAGAAAGTGGCAGTCTTTTATTGCAAATATGCACACACTTTCGGGCGAAGTTCTCTGGTCCTCAGGTGTAGGGGGCCAGGGAAGTCGCGCTGGCGCTCTCGGGTGATGTTCTCCGGTCCACAAATGCGGGGGCCGAAGAAGTCACGCTGGCTCCTGCTAGTGGCAGACTTTTATGAATTGGTACTGGAAAGGGGAGGGCAGTGGGCAGGATAAGGGCGTGATAGGGGCATCTCCGTAGGCGTGGCCGGGTAAGTTTCGATCTCTTCGGATTGACATCACCTGGCGCATGCTCGGTTGATCTGCATCTTCCCGCGCGCGGGAAAGTTGGTGAGGAAGAATCCGGAAGCAACATGGATTATGCCTTCTTGTTCACCTTCCTCCATCTTGTCCTTTCTCCTTTACCCAAACAGTTATATTTTAAAATAGACTAGGATTTTAAGTTTCGTGCCTACAGGTTAGACAGTTGTCTCTTAATTAGGAGCTGGCTTAGGCTGGAGACTGAATTGGGACTAAAAGTCACTAATCAAACAGCTCAGTGCTATGCCATGGTGATGTCTGGAGTTGAACAGAGTGTGATTTCCTTAGTATAGCAATCTTGTCATCCTTGTAGCTGCTGATGGGCTAATGAAGTATGGTCATATTCTGCTTGTAAAGTACATTGAGTCTAAAATCTCAAGAACAAAAGATACTGAGAACATAAGAGGATATGTAATATTCATGTGCCATTGTGTGATGGAAAAAGTCTCTCCTTTATAAAATAAGGAACTGAATCGGATGATTCCTTAAGATTCTTTCCTAATTCATTAAGAGCATGACTTTGATGTATGACAGACTTAGGTTCAATAGCTGACTATGTGACCTCAAGCAAGGAATAGCTTTTTTGGGTCTCTTTCTCAGCTGAAAAAAAAAACCAAAAAAGAAAAAAAACAAAAAGCAGGTATAGAAGTAATACCTAACTTACAGGATGGGAAGTACTAATTAAAAATGATGTATACACAGTATTTGGCACTGTTATTAGCATTCTCTTATTTTATTTTTATATTTTTATTTGAATATTCATTTGGATATACTTTAGTAAGCACTTTGTGATTTACAGACATAATCTACATGAAGAATAGAATCTTGGACAATTAAGACAGGTATGAACCAACTTCCCACCCAATACAGATCTTTGGCATATGGTTATCCAAACTCTGCTTGAATATATCCTGGAACTACAAAAAAATAAAACAAAAAAATCAATAACCTTATCACCCGTTGTTGATTTCTAATATATACTAGTCCAGACTTTTTCTATGCCTTTATACATGTTTTAAAACAAAAATAAAATTTTTTCTGTGCTATATATATTTTAATGAAGTTAAAACATTATCATGTTTTGCCCCTAATGTATTTTACCATCAGTGAGTATAGGTCTACGGTGTCATTTGTATTGACTATGTATAAATTCATCTGTGACTTAACCATAATTTAACCAATACCCTGTTTTTTCTTTTTGCACATTTGGACATTCATTCATTAAACAAATACTTCATATAGAGTGTCTTCTGTATGTCAGATGCCATTCTAGGAATTGGATCTCAGTCTGGAACAGGATGTATGTCAGATAACCTAAATTCTGAAGTTTTGTTTTATTTTGTTGGTTGCTTTAATGGAAACATTATAAGGAAGAAATATCCTGAAATCCCACCAGTCTACAATAGAACCTCTCTTCAATAGCATTCTCTCTCTCTCTCCCTCCCTCCCTCCTTCCCTCCTCTCTGTGTGTGTGTGTGTGTGTGTGTGTGTATATATACACCTTTTACTTTTTTTTTTCTTTTGGCTACCCTGATAACACTGCAATAGAAGTCTCCTTATGGAAAGTCTTTACAAGTGTCCTTTACTAGTCACTCAGCTAAGGAGGGGCCAGAGGCCATGCATGTTTTCAAGGCTTTGAGTGACGACTGCCCCCAAATGATCTCTAGAAAAAAAAATGCGCATTTGCACCTTAGTGTCTCAGAGCACTGATTTCCCTAATCTCTGAGCAACACAATTTTTTAAAACTTTTGCCAGTTTGGTATGCTTGCCTGATTTGTAAAGGACCTGAAAGCACCCTTTTTGGCCTCTGCAACACTTAAAAGTACATCTCACAAGACCCTCTGCCCACCCTTTCCTAGTGCTTGAGTCTTCCCAAAGATGATGTGCAGCATTTCCGTAATAATAAGAGGCATCACCACAGTAACTGGAAAAATGAAGAACTTGGCCTCCTAGTGGGTAACAACCACATTCTAATGCACCTCTTTGCTAAGCCTTTGCTCTTCACAGTAATGACTAAACTCAATGCGGATATATTCACACTATTCTTTCTAGTCCTCTCTGTCTAACCTTGAAATGTTTAACTTGAAGGTTGATGAAAACAGGATCATATCCTTAAGTAAGGCCTATCTTGGGATTACTACGTCTTTCACAGGTCTAATGTGATCTGTGATGTGATGGAAAAACCATGATCCTCATTTTACAGGTGAGTATAGGTGCTCGGAGAGGTTAAGAAAATCACCCTGATCCAATAGCTGGTAACCTGTGATGTAAGCTGAAGCCCAGTGTTCTTTGATGTACTAGTTATCCAGTATAAACATCATGTATTTGTAGTTATAAATTCACTTAATGCATACTTAGTGAAGGCCTGTTATTTGCAGGTAACAGCCCTAGTGTTGATAATTCATGTGTGAATCAGACATACTTTTTTCAAGATGAGAGGTTGTTTGATTCATCACTTGCTGAGGACATACTGTATGCCAACTATACAGAGTAGTAGTCAAAGAATAGTAAGACATAGACTCTTCCCTCAGAGAGCTTATAGTCTAGTGGATATATATATATATATAAACCATAGAAATATAAAGTTGAATGCTCAGTGGTATGATGGATATTCCAAGATGCTTTCCTAAAGTGCATGTGTGATTATGCCCAGTATTTATTTCTTTAGGTATTAAAAAGTGCTAGATGTTCTGTCTGTGTTGATTATGGTGCTTTTGATAGCAAGTAATAGAAAATCCTCTTAAGGATAACTCACGTAGCTGGAAGTCCAGTTAGAGTCAGCTCTAAATGTGATGATATCATAGGATCACTAATTTCATCCAAGACTCAAGTTATTTTCATCTCAGAGCTTTCTCGTCCAGGACTGATGAAGCCCATCATGTGCTTTCTTGTTCAAGTGCAGCAGAAGAGAGGGAAACCATTTCCTGGGCATGGACTCTTAGTCCCTTTTCTAAAGTCTGATTGAGCCAAATTAGGTTATATGTATTTTTATGGACCAGTAATAGTTATCAACGGAATACGTTATGCTGATTGGCTTATACAAGATTCCCCACCTCCACCCCACCCCCGCTTAGATCCATGTGCAGGTTTGACATCTGGACAAAACAAATTCTGTTGCAATTGAGGAAGAGGTAATTGGATATTGAATAGACAACTAGATTTCCACTGCACCATCTTGTTCACCTAACAGGTCACCCTGAACGGTCAAACTGAGTTTGTAGGAGGAATTCCTCTCGTAGTTTACTCAAACTTTAGAAAGAAAATTATTGGTAGAGCATAATTCTGATGTTCAGTTTTTATAGAATAAGACAATTAGCAGATGTTCAGAGAACTGTTCCCTGAAGAGTTGTCCTTCGGGAGATCTGAATTAGGATGCTTTCAAAAGCAAGCACTAGAATACCCAACTATGCTGATGCAAGCAATATAGAAAAGTAATTTATCTCCCTGTTAGGAAGTTTAGAAATTAAAAGCTCCAGGTTTGAGACAGTGGCTCAGTGGTGCTTTCAAGAACTTAGCCTTGGCCGAGTGTGGTGGTTCATGCCTGTAATCCCAGCACTTTGGGAGACCGAGGCCAGAGGATCGCTTGAATCCTGGAGTTCAAGACTGGCCTGAGCAATGCAGTGAGAACCTGTCGGTACAGAAAATAAAAACATTAGCTGGGTATGGTAGTACATGCCTGTAGTTTCAGTTACTTGGGAGGCTGAGGTGAGAAATCACTTGAACCCAGAGGACTGAGGCTGCGGTGAGCCGTGATTGCGCCACTGCATTCCAGCCTGGCTGACAAAGCAAGGCCCTGTCTTAAAAAAGCAAGCAAACAAAAAACCTAGGCTTGTTCTATTTTTCTGCTCTTTATCCTTCTCATCCTTAGGCATATCATATCTCATGACTATGGTAACTTCAAGCATTACATCATCACACAACTGTTCGAGCCTGGATGAAAGGTAGGCCTGCTGTCTATCAGGGAGTATGCTTTTTCCCAGAAGCTCCCCCACATACTTTCTCTTACATCTCATTGCTCACATGTCTCCTTTTGTGCCAGTCACTACCAAGGGGAATGAGATACTGTGCTTGGCTTCAACCAATCTTAGATCAGGCTCTGGCAACCTAGGGAAAAGCCCACCTTCCTTAACATATTGCCCAAGCAAAACTAGATTTGCATAAACTAAAGAAAAAGGGGAAATGGCTATGGAAGTCAACCAATAGTGTCTGCTTAAGTTCAACTGGACACTGTGTGTCTAGACCCTAAAATTATGCCTCTGTTTTATTTTAGTATCCATACTAGGAAAGTGTTAGCCTCAAGCTCAGTGTTTCTCAAACTGTATGTGGTGAAGAACCAGCTTTTTTCCCCTCAATTCATCACAGACCAACACCAGGAAAATGAAATAAACCCATACAGATTTTAAAATATACTATACAAACCCAGAATTTTTGTTCAAAGGCCATAGTTTCTCTGGGATTGCTATAAAAAATGTCTAAACTCTCACAATTTCTGTCCTTACCCCAGTGTGAACCAGCATGGACCAGTAACAAACAGTTTGAAGACCAGGCTGAGTTCATGACCACACTTGTTGACTCTGCTGACTTCACAAGCTGGCCCCAGCCTGCCTCACCTGCCCCTTGTCTGCTGCTCCTTTTGTTCACCTACAACAAGCTGTTCTCTGTTACCAGAATATGCCACATATTTTGTTTCACTTCTGGAATTGACTTTATAATCTGTTCTTTCTTCTTGGAATGCCCTCCTCTAGCTGGGGAAAATTTTTTAGACCAGATTAAAAGTCACCTTCCCTGTGATGTTTTCTCATGAAAAAAATATTTTTTTAAGAGACAGGGGTCTCACTACGTTACCTAGGCTGGTCTCAAACTCCTGGGCACAAGTGGTCCTCCCACCTCAGCTTCCCAAAATGCTAGGATTACAGACATGAGCCATCACGCCCCAATCTCATGAATTTTAGTTAGGTTATGGCAGTATAGTAAAAGTCCCTATACATTAAATTATTTGCTCCCTCATCAGTGTTTTTTCTTTGAATCCTAGGTACACTTGTTTTATTGGATTACAGTTTCTGGGTCAGTATCCAGGATAGACTGAAAGTTTCTTGAAGTGATAATTATCTTATTCATCTTTATATCCCCTGTTCTTGGAACACATAGTTTGTCCTGAATAAATAATACCTACTGAAATGAATCAACTCAACAAATGAGAAAACTTCTGTTTCTTTCCTTTTTTCTTTCCCAGATGTTTATTGTGTTCTACCTTCATGTTTGTGTATTTCCTTGTAAGAACATACCATTTTGACAGATAATACATTTTTTTCTTTCCTTTTCTATCAGATCTGGACTTAAACAAGACACAACTTTTCATTGTTGTGTTCTAATCACAGGTCCTATCCTGTGGGCATCAGTTTCACTATTACTGCAGGCCACGTGTGGGGTTTTTGCACCCATGATTCTCTGACATGTATGCCACCCTAGCAACATACTCAGATTTCCAGCAGCAATAGATGAGCTTGTATATGCAGATATGTAAACTCCCAAAAGTACCTGGTAGGATGCTATTAATATATTGTAGAGAATATACAATTCAGATACACACTGACCTGGGCTTTAATCCTTATTCACAGACTGACTAGCTTTGTGGCCTTGGGCAAGTTCCTTAGCCTCTCTAAGCCTGCTTCTTCTATTAAAACAAAAAATAGGTATAGTAAGATAACATGAGAAAACAATAGTTTCTTGGTAAATGTTAGTCCCCTCTGCTGAGACAGCACATACGTGGACTGGCAGGAAAGCAGGTTGAGTGCAGTCTGGGCAGCAGGACAAGTGAACCATAGAGTTAATGGGTCTGCCTGTCTCTTTAATGGGTCAGGGCCAACCTCTTTGGCGGGTCTCCTGAGAAAGATGAGCTGCTTTGAAATTCTATCTTGGGCAGAGCCTTGGTTGCTTCTCCATTTCTGTGCTTCTGACTTCCCTGCTTACAGCTGGCAGGGACAGCTACTCTGGAAGCTCAGGGCCTGCATGTCTGTGGTAGAAGGATGAGCAGCTGCTGCTTGTTAAAGTAGGGGGGTTGTTTGGGAGGCAGGCGAGTGACATAAAAACAGTATATGGAAATCCCCAAACCCCACTGTTCAAATGACTTCAGGGGTCCAAATCATGTCCATGAAGTGGACTCAATGACATTTCTTCTCCAGACACTCCAGCTCTTTCCTTTACTGATTTTTTTCCTCTTAACTTTAGAAAGGAGGAAATACGGTATATATTTGTTGGTCAGATGATTTTAATTAGGTTGAGAAAAAAATGGCTTCCTTCAACATGCCGTGCATTTTCATACTTCTGTGCCCGTGCTTCTGCTGTTCTTGCCACTAGAAATGCTGTTCTCCCTCTACCTGCCTGGTGAATTCAACCTCTAAACCTTAAATTAGAGGCCAGCCCTTCTTTGCATCTTCCCTCCCTGATGCCACCCTTCTTTCTAGGCCGCCACCATCCTTCAAACTTAACTTGGTTGTTGCGCTTTACACACTGAACTGCCTTTGTTTTTTGAGGTCTCTTTACCCTAACGGTGAAAGTTTCTCTTGAGGATTTTTGATCCCCAAGTGCTTAGCTCATAAAAGGCACTCAATAAATATTTGTTGAGTGAAAACATCCATATTTGACAATTTCTCATTTCTCTTAAATTTTTATCAAGTTATAACAGCATAGTAAAAGTCCTTATGGATTGAGTGCTTGATTAGTTCTGGGAGGTTACTGAGCGCCCCACCTGCACTTCAGGGGCAATAGGATTAATGGTAGTAAGTACTGACCTAACAGCAGGAAGAATCAAGGAGTCATTTGGAATCCATAGAATCATTCTTTCTCCCTTCCTTCCTTCCCTCCCTCCCTCCCTCC
>NW_012103166.1:884328-885768 GCF_000951045.1 Mandrillus leucophaeus
CCCAGGCTGGAATGCAGTGGCAAAATTTTGGGTCACCACAGCCTCTGCCTCCCAGGTTCAAGAGATTCTCGTGCCTCAGCCTCCCCAGTAGCTGAAACTACAGGCACCTGCCACCACACCCAGCTAATTTTTATATTTTTAGTAGAGACAGGGTTTCCACCATGTTGGCCAGGCTGGTCTCGAACTCCTGACCTCAGGTGATCCACCCACCTTGGCCTCCCAAAGTGTGGGATTACAGGCGTGAGCCACTGCGCCCAGCCAACATTTCTTAGCTTAATGTTTGCATACTCCAGCTTTATCTCTTGGCAGCCCAAAGTAGATTCCTGGGTTCAACCAGAAGTTCCTTGAAAATTGTCAGACTTCATAGAAGTGTGGAGTTGGGAGTCATGGATCTAGTACTGTACTTCCACTTACTGGCAAACCCCTTGGGACAGAGTATTAAGTTTGATAGACTTGGGTTCAAATCCTGGCTCTGCCACTTACTATCTGTGGGAGCTTGTTACCTCTCTGAGCCTCAGTTTCTTCTAGATCTAGAAGGAGAATAGTATTTATTTTGAAGGGTTGTTGTCACAACTAACTTATAAGTGTATAAAATGCCTAATCTAGGTTTGGTACTTCATGGGTGTTTAATAGGTGGGAATTATAACTTGGAAACACTGGAGTGGGTGGGATGATGATCTGGGCAATGTATTATTATTTGTTTACTATTACCAGATCCAGATATATGCAGGGGAAAGCCAGCTTAGAATTCAAAAAGCCACTTTACATAGCTACTTTTGCTAAATGGATGTCAAATAAATATGTAATGATACTTGCAGTGTGACTTAATAAAGGCCTTCAGGGGTTTTCCCAGCTTTCACTGTTAGGACTTTTTCTGATAATAGTCCCACACTTTCCTACTCTGATGTGTCCTCACTCAGGAGCACTGTCTGGCTCTCCCCACAGGGAGCTGGGGACAGTTTCCTACCTGAAGCATTGAGGTGATTTCTGTGCTCACTTTTCCTTTCTCTCTCCTTGTCTGCCTCTCTCACCCTGAGGTCTTATCTCGTCCTCTGGGAGGTATGTTAAGTGCTCTGCCAGGCTGTCTGTGCCTGGCCTGTTTTTTCTCACTGCCAGTACCTCTTGGATTCCAATTCCAAACATGGTATCCATCTGGGGTCACCCTTTCTTCCGGTGCCAAGAGAGAACACATTCCAAATGGAACACAAGTGTGCCTCCCATGCTGGCTCTCCTCATTCTGCTTGGGAAAAACAGAGAGCAGGATGTGGCCGCGTCATCCCACACTGCTGGGCTTTTCGGTCCTGTAGTGCTACTTTCCCTTGGGACTATTTAGGTTTTTCTGCTAAGAAACAAATTTGAAGACTGTCCCAAGAAACATGGAACCAAGGAAGTTTGCCAGAGCTCTGCAGGGAGAGCCAGAGCCTTGCTGAGGCGGGGGTG
>NW_012103166.1:886003-923010 GCF_000951045.1 Mandrillus leucophaeus
AGAGAGAGAGAGAGAGAGATTTTTAAATTCTCCATGAAGTATACTATGTTCCATCACTCCTTCCCAAAGCCACTGGAAGCATTCCTTCTAGGAAAGGCGGAGTTGGTGGCGAGAAGCTGGAGGTGAGAAGAACCCTGAACGGACGGATTCATTCATTTTCTGAATTTCCTATGTGAGGACGTATTAGAGCCCAGTGAGGCTTTGAGAGGCCCCAAAGATGAGCGCCAACAGCAGCAGAGCAGGCCAGCTTCTCTTGCAGGCTTCAGCGTGCATTAGCTGGAAGCAGGATGTGGAAGGGGCTGTCTACCATTTAGCCAACTGCCTCTTACTCCTGGGCTTCATGGGGGGCAGTGGGGTGTATGGATGCTTCTATTTTTTTGGCTTCCTGAGTGCAGGTTACCTGTGCTGTGTGCTGTGGGGCTGGTTCAGTGCCTGTGGCCTGGACATTGTTCTTTGGAGTTTCCTGCTAGCTGTGGTCTGCCTGCTCCAGCTGGCACACCTGGTATACCGCCTGCGTGAGGACACCCTCGCTGAGGAGTTTGACCTCCTCTACAAGACGCTGTGCCTGCCCCTGCAGGTGCCCCTACAGACATACAAGGAGATTGTTCACTGCTGCGAGAAGCAGGTCTTAACTCTGGCCACTGAACAGACCTATGCCGTGGAGGGTGAGACACCCATCAACCGCCTGTCCCTGCTGCTCTCTGGCCGGTAAGCTACTCTGTCCATTGCCCAGAATTTCTTTCCCCCGCCCACACTTCTCATTTCCTAGTGTGTCCCTTTCCATTTCATGTCCCATTCCATTGAGGGAAGGATGTGACAAGTCAAACAAACCAAAATAGATTTTTCTAAGAGTGGGGTTGCTTCCTCTTTCTTGGCATTTTCCAAGAAGAAACCAGTTGGTAAGGCATCTTGGTTGGCAAGAATGGTTGTGTGTGCCCTTGCTGCTGGAAGGTGTGCAGTGTGTGTGTCTTGCGCCTGGGCCTTAAAGAACCCCTCTACCACCACCACACACATATCAGTGTGTCATGCCTAAGCTGCAGCAGTATCTCTGTAAGCTTTGAAAAACTAACATTTCAGTAAGGTTAATCTGTTCCTTATTCAAATTCAACATTTGCTAAGTACCAACTATATTCAGGGAACAATGCTAGAAATGGGAGATCAGGGAAGGGGGGTGGTTCTCATAATCCCTGTTCCCTGCCAAGGCATCGAGGAAACAGCCCCACTTGTGTTTAGGGTACCTGTATGCAGCCAGGTAGGGAGAGTGAATACCCCTTGCCCACCTTTCCATTTCCAGTTGTTCTATTGAGGCTCTTGCAAACTAAGAAGTCAAGTACAGTACTGTAAATCTGAGGGCCTAACAATGGGAGAAGAGAAGTGATGCTTATGCTGATCTCATTAAGGCTTGTGTGGAAGCACCGCCTCTTTTGGAGAAGGCTGCCAGTCGGATATGGGCAGAGATGGTCTTAGTCAGGATCAGTGTATGCCCAGTCAACCTGGATGTGAATGTTGGGCACGGATATCTTCTGAGAAAATATCACGGGGCTCTGTGCTACACACTTAGTAGGTAATTGTGGATTTTTTTGATACTGCCCTAGTGGCTCTTGAGCCCCACAACCCCCACTCCACCAGCTTTCTTGAGACCAGGAGAATGTGGTAGAAAAGGTAAGATGGCAATTAGAAGGCTCCAGTTCCAAGAAAAAACAAATCGAATCCAGATAATACTGCCAACCACACAATGGGGGAAAAACGTTTGACAATGATGCTAATTGTACTACAACTACCACTAATAGTAATAATACACGTTTATGTATTCATTTATAGAACCTGAAATATCATGTATATATGTTTTGATTTTGTTTGAACTCAGAGGTCCTGGGTTGAATGAACTATGAGGGGAGACATTTTGTGGGGGTACATTTCATTTCATTTATTGGTGAACTGATAGTGTAAACCAATGTGATTATTTCTAAACAAATATAAGTGTAAATACAAATACATATAACTATTGCCAAAATGTTTGCACCTAGAGTTCCATGCTTAAAGACAATTTAGGGAACTTGCTCATTCATGAGACCCATGACGTTGTAACTCGTCTGTTCAAAGGAGGAAATTGAGACCAGCAGAAGTGCTTCCTCCAGTGTAGGGTGCTCATTTGCTGGAAGCATGTAGGGTTACTGTAGAGTTCAGGTAGGACAGATTTACTGTGGACTTGTATAAGATCACTTCCCAGTGAAGGGGAGAGGGGGGCTTGCCCTTGGTGTAGCTTTTCCTGGTATACTTAGCATCAAAAGGCCGAGTCAGAAATTAGACAATTTTGATTTTTTTTCTTGCCTTTCAAGGTTTTGAGTAAGAGTTTTGTTATCTTTCAATGTCACCCTGGCTCAGCTTTGCTGAGCTGGACATAGGGGAAAAGGCTTCTAGTCTATGACTGGGCTCTAGTTTTAAAGGAGAATCGCTGAACCCTGGGCTGGTTGCAGTAAGGGAGCAAACATCTCAAAGCAGCAGACAAGAACTTTGTGCCAGGAGGTGGGGACTCTTGTGCAGACTTCCCGATCTCACATGCACACTGTTCTCTAGAGTCCTTCACTCAAACTTCAGAAGTCATTTTGTTTTATTTTAATAAAGGAAACCAATCTAAACCAATCTCTTTCAAAACTCAGAGAGGCAAAGTGACTTCCTCAAAGTCTGTCTCCCTGTTAAGCAGAGCTTAACTTAGACAATTTCTCTCATATAAAATTCAAAACACAAACTTCCATATATACAACCCCCTGAGCAGGCAACTAACTATCTAAGCTATTCATATAGGAGAAGATCATCCATCATCCAGTAGATCAAGAAGGAAGAAGAGACAGATGATAAAGCGCACAGCATTCCAATTAAAATGGCTTCAGCGAGCCATGAAGACCATTAGACACTATCTACACTCTATAGTCATCACTCTTTGGTGGCTTGCCTGGGTGGCTGAAATCGCCTAAGGATCTGACAGGTGCTGCAGCAGCACCATTCTCTTCTGCTGTCTTCCTTTCCTAGGGAAGCTTTTCACTGAGGTTTTGATCCCCTTTTATTGTGACACAAGTGTGTTTGTTCCTTGGTTTCCTTTGTTGATTTATTCATCCTTCCTTTCTTGTTTCCTTCTTTCCTTGTTTTCCCCCTTCCACACATATTTATTCAGAGTGTTCCTGTCTTCCAGTTTTAGGTTGTCAGATAATAAGTGCAATCGTTTTTTAATTGGTCATGATCTTTGGTGATTTGTACACACGCATATATACCTAGGCATTCATTAAAAGGAAGGCTCAGGAGTGCTGATATCCCATTGGCCAGGACTTATCACATGCCTATGCCTAGCAGTCAGGGAAGTAGAGAAATGTTGATTTTTGCTCTGCCGTCATGTGTCCAGTTAAAATCTAGCACCATTAAGGAAGAGAAGAAAGCAGCTACTGGAGAACAGACTGCCACACTGGATTTCCCAGGTCTTTGTTCATCCCCATGTTTATCTGCTTCTCAATACCCTTTGCATCCCTCAAAATTCAGTTCAACTGTCATCTCCTTCAAGAAGTCTGCTGCCCGAAGAGAACCAATCTCTCTCCCTCCTTTGTTACTGTTCCACAATAGCACCTATCACATTGACTTACAGTCAGTTATTTATGTGCCTGTGACTTCCACTAAATTGTGAAATCCTCAAAGACAAAGACCAGATTGTATCCATCTCTGCATTCCCAGATCTCCAGGAACATGGGAGATGCTCCATGAATGTCTGTTTAGCCAATAAATCTCCAGAAATAATGGAGGGATATCTCCACCAAATGAGCAAGGTGTACCTTAGAGATCTTTTTCATCTTCCCCCTTTGCCTAATAGAGGCACCCCATTGTCCGATATTACTCACTTTAGAAGAGAGGTTAAAGATGGAACTCTTAAGTTTTCTGGGCAGTGGTTGAGAGGGAAGGATAAAGCCCATACTGGATTCTAATCTTTTTCCAGATGTGGCATCACATCTGAAATACATTCCCTGTCCTCAGGCATCGTCATACAGCCACAAGCGTACAAAGGCAGCAAGCAGCAATAGTAAGGCTCCTAACCCCTTAAGTTGTGAAACCAAGCCTGGGGTCATGGGCCAGTCAAGAGCAATTGTTTAACCTGTTGGTAGTGTGGAATAAGAATATTCATAAAATTAAAGTGAATATATTAATTAGGATTTCTGGCTGCAGACAGAAACCCACTCTAGCCAGCAGAAGGGTGTGGGGGGTGGAAAGGTCTTTATTTAAAAAGATACAAGGATTTCTCATGAAACTCAAGGAAAGACATGCACCTGAGCCTCAGGTAGTACTAGAAACAAGAACGTGTCCTACTAGGACATTTTATGTGATTTCAAGTCTATTTTCTCTATAGCCAGTTGGGACCCATGCTCTTCAAAGTCTGAGTTATGTGTCAAAAAAAAATTTTTTTTAGTTCCTTCAGGGAGGAGTATGTTAGTTTTGTTAATGTCTGATAATTGTCCCCATCCAAGGCATGATTTACATTCAATTCCATTTCCAAATTCGCAGGGAAGGAGTTTGATTGGCTCAGCTTGAGTTAGGTGTTCACCCTAGGACCATCAACTGGATAGGGTGCGTAGGATCTCATTGTCTAAAGAAACAAGCTATTATTGTCCCCTGTGGTTAGAGAGGTCAGGGAAGGGGTCATGCTGGGAGAGTCCACTACCATCTACCCAAAGCTCTAGTAATAGGGTGGCAACACGGTGTTGTGCCAAGAACATAGAATTTTGGTTCTGCCACTTGATTGCTATGTAAACTTAAGCTCGCCACTCAACCCTTCTGAGCACCAGTTTCCTTAGCTATAAAATACAGAAAAGAATAATCTACCTTGAGGTGTTGTGAACATTATATAAGAGAACACTGGTAAAGTGTCTAGCCGAGTCTGGCATATACTGGACTTGCCACTTCCTTCAAAGTCTACAAAGTGGTTAAATGTAAGCATGGATCTTCACGTAGCTAATGGGAAGGAAGAAAGGAGAATCTGTGGGGCAGTGGCATCCAACAGAGCTTTCTGTGATGACGGAAATGTTCTAGATCTGTGTTGTACAACATGGTAGTCACAGGCCATATGTGGCTGTTGAGCACCTATAATGTAATTAGGTAAGGAACTGAATTTTTAATTTTATTTAATTTTAATTAGTGTAAATGTAAACTTAAATAGGCAGCAGCGTTCTTTTCTCTTTTTTTGAGACAGAATTTTGTTCTTTTGCCCAGGCTGGAGTGCAGTGGTGTGATCTCGGCTCACTGCCACCTCTGCCCCCGAGTTCAAGTGATTCTCCTGCCTCAGCCTCCTAAGTAGCTGGGATTGCAGACACTCACCACCATGCCTGGCTAATTTTTGTACTTTTAGTAGAGATGGGGTTTCACCATCTTGGCCAGGCTGGTCTCGAACTCCTGACCTCAGGTGATCCACCTGCCTCGGCCTCCCAAAGTGCTGGGATTACAGGTGTGAGCCACTACACCGGGCCAGCAGCAGAGTTCTTGAGCAGTAGTTTCCATCCTGGCTACACATTAGAATCACTGGGGAGATGTAAATACTAATAATATCCAGATCCTACCTAGAGAGATTCTTGTTTCATTGCTCTGGGATAAGGCCCAAGCCTAGGTGCTTTTTTAAAAGCTTCCCTGGGGCTTCTACTCTGCAGCCTGAAATTGAGAACCACCAGTAAGGAGAAGGAGGAGGAAAATGAGGGTTCAGGAAGTCTCAATGGGTTCCATTTCTGAACTATTTGCATGCAGTAACTAGGCTGGCTAGTCTAGCTTTGGGTTTTGCCATGCTTTAGGCAAAGTATTTCTACAGGAAGATTCATGTTAATCAGCGACACCTAACTTCAGAATAGATGACTTGGAGAGCCATTTTCCTTTTCCCACATGATCTCTTCTCTTCCCTTGCCAGGGTTCGTGTGAGCCAGGATGGGCAGTTTCTGCACTACATCTTTCCATACCAGTTCATGGACTCTCCTGAGTGGGAATCACTACAGCCTTCTGAGGAGGGGGTGTTCCAGGTAACAGGGAGCCCCGTGGCAGCACCGCCTCACCCCGTCCCGCTGTAGCCCAGCAGTATCCGTGCCTCCATGTTTCCCCTCTCACATCTGCCCTTTGCACCACTGCCAGTGTAAAGCTACAGGCCGGGGCACTCTTCCTCTGTGAAAAGAGTTCCTGGGCTCCTAGCCATAGGTGAGGCAGGGTAGGAAGATACTGGCCCCTGGGTAGACCATGTTACTTGAATGCTTAAACTCTTCTGGAAGACCCTAGTGCCACAAGATAAAAACCCACACTCCTTACAGGGTAACTTAACCCTTTTAGTGCTCTCTAGCCACATTCCCAGCTCTCCCTCCTTCATATTTTTTGCTCATACTAGCCATGCTGAACCACTAGTCCTTACCTAAACACACCACATTGTTTTGCATCTCTGTGCCTTGGCCCCTACTCTCCCCTCTGAAATGCATTTCCCTTTCTAGATGAGACCACGGCACCTCACTTCCTCTGTGAAAACTGCCCGAATTGACCTCACCAACATCCACCCCACAGCCTAGCGCTCCGGGGTGCCTGTTCTAGTCCTTTTACTTATGCTAACTGGTGCACATCTTGCTCTCTGTTCTAATAATCTGGTCTCCTTTCTGTCTTCTGTACCGTGAACTCCTTGAAGTAAAAATCTAGGCTTTTCCTTCTCTGTTCCCAGACTCTAAAGGAAAGTACCTGGAGCACAGCAGCTGTTCAGTAAAGAATTGCTGGCTGGGCGTGGTGGCTCACACCTGTAATCCCAGCACTTTGGGAGGCTGAGACGGGAGGATCACGAGGTCAGGAGATCGAGACCATCCTGGCTAACACAATAAAACCCCATCTCTACTAAAAATAAAAAAAAATAGCTGGGCTTGGTGGTGGGTGCCTGTAGTCCCAGCTACTCGGGAGGCTGAGGCAGGAGAATGGCGTGAACCCGGGAGGCGGAGCTTGCAGTGAGCTGAGATTTCACCACTGCACTCCAACCTGGGTGACAGAACAAGACTCTGTCTCAAAAAAAAAAAAAAAAATTGCTGAACTGGTTTGCCACTGGGCAGCTGATGTCCCAGAGGACTCCATGGGGCATTCACATACATGCTTCAATGCAGGTGCCTGGCTGCCTGGCCCCTACTCTTCTTATCTCTGCCAATCCCTCAGGCTTTGGTCACTTTCTCTTTAGCTCTCACTTATTGAATGGCTAGCATGTGGCAGGCACTACATATCATATTGCCTCATTGGTTCTCACAACAACTCTATGGGTTGAATATGATTATTACCCCATTTAACAACTGAGGAAACTAATGCCCAAAAACATCAAGTAATTTGCCCAGGGTCTTCAGCTAGAAAGTGACAAAGCCAAGTTGCCTGGATCTACCATTTCTGTTCTTTATTAAAATGGGAGGGTCACCAGAGGAGTGCTGTTTACACACACACACACACACACACACACGCGCACACGCATGCACACACATGCGCACACACTCACTCACCCCTTTAAGGACTCCCCTGCCTGGATAGTTTGCTGGAACTGGAAACACTGGGTTCCATGTGTCTCCTACTACTTTTATCAGGGAGTCCCTCAAACCAACATATGAGCCAACCCCGGAACAGACACACACAGGCATTGCTACCTGGCAGGGCCTGCTTCCGCCCCCACCCTGACACTTAGCTCTGTGATAATAATGGAGCCTGAGAGGCAGTCCTGATCCCACTGCCAGGGCACACAGCCGCAGATCCACTTCCATCATGTTCCTACCCTGACCTCCCTCCACACACCCTCTCTAACTAGCCCAGAAACCTTCTTCAGGAACTCTCTCAGGCACATGAGAACCTCTAGGAGGGCTGAGTCAGGACGTGAGCCAGCTGGACCGGGGCTCTTTCTGACACTGACACGGAGGAACAGGTGGTAGGTAAGCCGGGTGTCCTCCCCTAAGTTACGCTCAAGAGGAAGGGCTGTAACCCCACATGGCCTCTCAGCCTGGAATGTAGGTGCGGTCATATTCCTCCCATTTATATTTTTAGTGTGCACCTCCTTTGGGAGCAATGAGAGTCACACATTTGCTATTGGCTGTGTAAAGTCCCATTTCCTCTTTGCAAATGTCAAGTGTTATCTTAAGTTAGAGTTCATCCTGTCCTTGCCTTTTGCAATTACATAGTCTTTGTTGACTGAGAGCAATCCACAGTGACAGCCTAAATTACAATTCACATTGTACTTAATACAAATCAATCAGCATTCCACCACACCTCTCAACAATTCAATTAAGTCAGAATGCATTGTGTGTTCAGCACTGTGACACTCATTAGTCACCGAGAACACAGCACAGGAGGGATCACACAGACACCATCACTGTTTTTCTAATTTGCATCCTATCTTACTGGACTTAAGTCCTATTTACATAGGTTATCTCATTTACTTCATTCAACCATCCTGGCCAACATGGTGAAACCCCATCTCTACTAAAAATACAAAAATCAGCCAGGCACAGTGGCAGGTGCCTATAATCCCAGCTACTTGAGAGGCTGAGGCAGGAGAATTGCTTGAACCCAGGAACTGGAGATTGCAGTGAGCCGAGATCACGCCACTGTATTCCAGCCTGGGTGACAGAGCAAGACTTCGTCTCCAGTGGGGAGAGGAGGGGAGGAAAGTGACATTAGGTTGTTTTGCAATATACAACATTGGCTGTCTTCCCTTGATTCGTTTATTCACTTCAGTTATATTTATTGAAAACTTAGTATGTACCAGGCACTGTTAAAAGGGCTTGAAATATATCAGTGAACAGAACAGATGAAGATCCCTCCCCTCATGAAATTTACATTCTCATAAGGGAGTCAAAAAGCCATAGGCATAATGAATAAGTAAATTATATAATATGTTAGAGGACAATAACTGCTAGTTTAAAAAAAAGAAACCCTAGAGTAGTATAAGGGAGATATGGTTGCAATTTTAAATAGGGTGGTCATGGAAATCCTTGTTAAGCAGGTAACATTTGAGCAAAAACCTGAGAGAGGTGACAGGTGAGGTCTGTGAATATCTGGGAAAAGCATATCAGACAGAGGAAAGAGCCAGTGCAAAGGCCCTGAGGTGGGGCCAGTGGTGTTTGACTCACAGAAAGGAGGACAGTGGACCTGGAATGGAGAGAGGAAGGGGAGGCAATAGCAGGACAGAAAGTTGGAGAGGTGATGAGGTAGCAAGATTATGTAGGGCCATAGCATATATTGTCTTGATACAGCCAAAAGGATTTTCTAAAGGGTTGGATATAGTATGTGAGAGAAAGAGAAGATCAAGGAAGACTCTAAGGCTTTTGGCCTGAGCTACTGGACGGGTGGTGTTGCTGTCATCTGAGATAAAGAAAGCTGCAGGTACAGCTGCTTTCGGGGGACTAGGAAGTTCAGTGTTTGATGATCTGTGGACATTTGGATGGAGATACTACATAGGCAACTGGATATTTAAGTCTGGAATTCAGGAATGAGATCTGGGCCTGAGATATAAATTTGGGAGTTGGTTGTATACAGATGATATTTAAAGCCATTGGATAGGATGAGCTCACCAAGTGAGTGAGTGTGGATGGAAGAGGGAATGGTTCAAGAGGGGAGTCCTGGGATACTTTAGTGGTAAGGAGTTGGAGAGAAAAGGAGAAAGCAGCAAAGGAACTTGAAAAGGAACAATCATGAGATTGGACCAGGAGTGTATGGCATCCTGGCAACCAAGAAAAGAAGGTGTATTAAAGAGGAGGGGGAAATTGATGGATGCCATGAAAAGTGACCATCAGACTCAGCAGCTTAGAGGTCATTGGTGACCTTAACAGGAACAGTCTTTGTGGACTGCTAGGGACAAAGTCTTATCGGTTTAAGAGAGTGAGAAGAGAGGAATTGGAGACAGTAAGTATAAACAGGTTTTTTTTTTCTTTATGAGCTTTGCTAAAAAGGGAAGCAAATTAGTGGAGTGATAGCTAGTCAGGGAAATGAGGTCAAGAAAAAGAATTTTTATTTGTACAATTTTGTTTTATTTTAAGATGGAAGAAGTAACAGCATATTTCTCAGAAGGTTCACAGTCTTTGTGTTGGCTTTAAGGACATTATTTACATTCAGCTTAGCTCTTGCTCAAACACACCTGCTTCATATTTGGTACTCATTTCTTGTTTGGGAATTGTTCATAAGTACATCTAAGGTATAGGCTATGGCAGATTGTGACAACTATTTGCTGAACTATTAGTCATGGACAGATTGTATTATTTTCAGAATTATTTCTCATGAGGCAAGAGAGATTAAGTAATTTATCTGACATCATACAACTGATAGAGGTAAAGTTGAAACATGAAACCACTTCTGGCCTCGATAACGTAGTTTACATCCTGATTGCAGTGCTAACAATTAGTGGGGAAAAGTTGAGAGGAGGAAATGAATAAAGGATGTGGGGGAGGGGTATAGCAGAAAGGAAGGAAGAGGAGGTTAGTGGGAAATCTGGTAGGCAATGCAGGAATGAAAAGGATTATATATAATCTCTAATAAAGAATGTTTGGAAAGCTACCCTACCTTCAATTTGACAATTCATATAAACTACTTAACACAATGCCTGGCACCTCTTGACAAATGTTAGCTGCTAACATCATTATCATCATTTCCACTGTCTCTATCCACAAAAATACATCATGAACTCTGCCAGCCCAAAGTATTAGGGTCAATTAGATTATTAAAAATTGTGTGATTCTGCACCCTTTTCCTGCACTGTCCTAAGCATGTTTCCATTTTAACCCCAGCTTTACCACTCATCATTATTGTAACAAGGATTTATCACGCATCTGCTGCATGCCAGGCACACGTTATTGTTTATTTCCCATGCAAACGTAATTTAGCTTTGCATCATGGGCACATAGTGAGTGCTCAGAAATTCCTAGAGGAATAAACAAATGGAGAATGGGGTGCCCTTTGATTTTCTGTCCTTTAGAGTTTGTCTTCCTCTACGCCCTTTTTTCTGATTTCAGTCATCAGATCCTTTTGGTTACTTGAAGTGGCCAAGTTAAGAGCAATTTCACGGACCCAAATCCCAGGCCCATGCTTCGTCCACATGATGTAGCTTGGCATACCTCATCAGAAGCTTTTTCTCAAACTGAACTTTCCAGCTCTTTTTGTGTCCCTACCCCAATATTTTATCCTTCCTCAGTCTTAACATGAATAGTTGTCAGCATTTCAACCACTCTTCAGAGCACCAGAAGGCCCTTTCTTTCTCTATCTCAAAATCATAAGACTCAGAACCTTCTGCAGTCACTAGTACCACTAGCCATGGAACCACAGAATTGGAGCTGAGGAAAATGGGTGAGGAACCTGAGGCTCCAGGAAGTGATGGGTGACTGAGTGAATGGCTGATCCCAGGGCTCCTGATACTAGACACCCCCATATCAGTGCACACAAGTGAAAGTCATCTACTAGACCTCCTCCAGGCAAGGTCATAGAGGGGTACTCCCACACAGCTTCTTCAGTACAAGTACAGCTGTTTTCCAAGTGACTGTATGGTCTCTGTGCTCAGCATGGACACATTTTCTAGTTTAAACCTTTACTGTCTGCTTCTGACCCCTCTCAGGTCACTCTGACTGCTGAGACCTCATGTAGCTACATTTCCTGGCCCCGGAAAAGTCTCCATCTTCTTCTGACCAAAGAGCGATACATCTCCTGCCTCTTCTCGGCTCTGCTGGGTTATGACATCTCAGAGAAGCTCTACACTCTTAATGACAAGCTCTTTGCTAAGTTTGGGCTGCGCTTTGACATCCGCCTTCCCAGCCTCTACCATGTCCTGGGTCCCACTGCTGCAGATGCAGGACCAGAGTCCGAGAAGGGTGATGAGGAAGCCTGTGAGCCAGCTGCATCCCCTCCTCAGGCCACGCCAACCTCTCTCCAGCAAACACCTCCTTGTTCTCCCCCTCCAGCTGCCACCAACTTTCCTGCACCTCCTTCCCGGGCCAGGTTGTCCAGGCCAGACAGCGGCATCCTGGGTGAGGACTCCACCAGTCTGGTGCTGGAGGATTTTGAGGAGGTGTCAGGATCAGAATCATTTATGGATTATAGGAGTGATGGGGAGTACATGAGGTGAAGGGAGAACTAACATGGGCACAGCCACCGGCTCAGGATCCTATGTAAGTACTCAGAAGGCAGCTGCCGCACATTCCTGTCAACGGCTGGCCTTAACTCAGCTTGTTAGGGCAAAAAAAAAAAAAAAAAAAAAAAAAAAAAAAAAAATCATTTGTGGAACATCTCCTCTTAGAGGACTCACAGAAAGTGGCATTAACCCAACTTTGCAGATAGCAACTCACTCTGGGTGCATGCAAGGCATGAAGGGATTTTAAAAACTCATTCATTATTAACTGTGATTGCATTTTGGAAAGTGGGCTGGTTGATATGTTGAGCCAGGAAGGTAGATTGCTAAGCATTTTTGCAAGTTTGTTCTAATAGCTGAGGCCACAGCTGGAGTTAAAGGGGCTTTTATTTGTGGCATGCATTTTAAAAGAAAAAGAATGTGGCAGGGTTCTAATTCCGATTGCTTGTCTTTGCTGGTATAGAGCCCGTCCTGGAAAGCAGTTGTTATTTAGCCTAGACTGGGCAGGCATCTCTATTAAAATTGCATATTTTAAAGAGAATTGTGATTATGGGCTAATAGCTCGGGGAGGAAAATGTCCTCATCTTGCTTTCCTCTCACCCAGTGAAGAATGTGTTTGTTGATCACACAGACAGAGGACTCGATACTGCTATGAATAAATGTTACTATGATCAGATAGGTATATGGCAGCCTGGCTTTCCCGTCACCCACACCTGTGGGAGGTAGGATGTGTATAAATCCTGGAGGGCCTCACGGTGCGTGCAGGATTTCCCTCACAGAATTTCCCTCCCCAGAGAGTCCACAAGAAAGTCTGTGCCCAGTGGTTCTGGGAAATTGCTCTCGTGTTCCCCCGGCCCCCTCACAATGCTGTGACGTTTTTTTCTGTAACTCCACCCAACCATGATGTAGGCCTGAATTTCCTGAGGAAAATCCCATTGTTCCAATTTGGAAGGCGCTTCCCACTGTTCTTTAGAAAGCACCAATAAATTACCTGAGAAATTAGCCCAGTGAGGAAGGTCTCCAGAGTACATGAAATGAATGAATGAATGTTTGTCTCTTCTGAAAAACAGGTTATATAAACGATGAAAGAGGGCCCGGAGGTGACTGATGAAAGGTTAGAGATTTGGTTTTGTAGATATGGAATTTACAATCTCCTGTGTTACCAGCGTCCTTAGAACCATAGTTCAGCTGATTCTGAGGTAATTCCAAGGATCAGTCTAACACTCCAGATCACTTTGTTGAGTTCCTCCAAGTGTGTATTGGCCGCTCTGATCACTCCTTTCCCTCTGCGCAGCTGTTCGCCTTCCTACTCATTCATCCTGCATCCACGCATGCTCCTCATGACCTGTGGATCCCTCTTGGTCCAACTTGCCCATCCACCTATACACTCTCTCTTGGACTCACAGCAGCTCTGTTTTCTCATGTTGTTCTTCCTGGTTTTCTTCTCTTTCCTTGGTTCTATTTTTCTCTTCTTTCTTCTCCAATTTCTTCTTAGTCCTTGATTCCTTGATTGTCTCCATTTGCTGTTTTGTTGTTTTTTTTTTCCCTTTCCTTTCTTGAGACAGGGTCTCACTCTGTTACTCAGGATGAAGCGCAGTGGCACGATGTCAGCTCACTGCAGCCTCTACCTCCAAAAGTTCAAGTGATCCTCCCACCTCAGCCTCCCAAGTAACAGGGATTACAGGCACATGTCACTGTGCCTGGATAATGTTTAATTTTGAAATGTTTTTTGTAGAGACAAGGTCTCCCCATGTTGCCCAGGTTGTTCTCGAACGCCTGGGCTCAAATGATCCTCCTGCCTTGGTCTCCCAAAGTGCTAGGATTACAGGCATGAGCCAGCTTACCTGGCCAGTTTGCTGCTCTTAAGTGTCCGTTTTCTTCCGTCTTCTCAGTTTATTTCTCCCTCTTCAGTTGTCTCTTGTTTTCTTCCATTTTATTGTTCATATATTTATCTCTCCTATTACCTCCTTTTTTCTTTCCCACTTTTTTTGCCTTGCTCTATGTATTCTTCCTCCTAAACCCCTGTACCCCCATCTTATTAGTTTTTAATCCTAACTCTTCCAAAGATCAGTACTTTTCCCTCTGCCTATAAAGAAAACCATACGGCCAGGCGCGGTGGCTCAAGCCTGTAATCTCAGCACTTTGGGAGGCCGAGGTGGGCGGTTCACGAGGTCAGGAGATCAAGACCATCCTGGCTAACACGGTGAAACCCCGTCTCTACTAAAAATACAAAAAAATTAGCCGGGCGTGGTGGCGGGCGCCTGTAGTCCCAGCTACTCAGGAAGTTGAGGCAGGAGAATGGCGTGAACCCAAGAGGCAGAGCTTGCAGTGAGCCGAGATCCGGCCACTGCACTCCAGCCTGGGCGACAGAGTGAGACTCCGTCTCAAAAAAAAAAAAAGAAAAGAAAAGAAAACCATTCAAGTGAAGGTGTAAAATCCCCAACTTCAGGAATATTTTTCAAACATCAGGAGGCAGACAGCACGGTAAATGAGAAAGAGACCAGGACTGGGAATCCAAAGTCCTGGCTTCTATGTCTGGCTTTGCTACTAATCAAATACGTGACTTTTTTGCAAACCATACAACCTCTCTAAACCTTACTTTCTTCGTTTGAGCGTGTTGGACCAGCTGTCGCCAGGAACCCTCTTGGATTTATCTGAGAAGGCAAGGATAAGTTTTTCAAAGGAAGAAAAGAGGAGCAGTCAGACCGCAGTTCAGTAGACACGAGCCCCAGGACATCTGAGTGCCTTTCAGCAAGAGCTCTCTGCGGTGTTTCACTACAGTTTCTCTGCCGCCTTGGGACTCTCCCCCACCCTTGTGGTGGTGGGTCTTGCTTCACTAGAAGTTCCCTCCATTCTGTGGCTGTGAAGAATCTATCACTTACCATGTGATTGCAGTGAAGATTTTTTTTTTTCATTTTCCTTCTCTCTCTCTCTCTCTCTCTCTCTGTCTCTCTCTCTCTCTCTCTCTCTCTCTCTTTTTTGAGACAGTCTTGCTCTGTCTCCCAGGCTGCAGCGCACTGGCGCTGTAAGCTTCGCCTTCCGGGTTCACGCCATTCTCCTGCCTCAGCCTCCGGAGTAGCTGAGACTACAGGCGCCCGCCGCCACGCCCGGCTAATGTTTTTGGTATTTTTGGTAGAGACAGGGTTTCACCGTCTCCATCTCCTGACCTGGTGATCCGCCTGCCTCGGCCTCCCAAAGTGCTGGGATTACAGGCGTGAGCCTCCGCGCCCGGGCTACAGTGCAGATATTTTATGTGAGAGGAGATCACAACTCACTCCCCAAGCCCTCAACCCTTAATACATACATGCCTCTTTCCAAATTCAACCTTTTCTAAAACTCAAGGTGAGAAAACTGCTGTTGAGGCTCACTTTCTAAAATACCGGCATTTGCAATATGGAGAGAATAGGTTTTTCATGTTTCTTTGTTTAAGCAGTAGAGAGAAAAGAAAATTATGTTGTTTACTTTTTAGGCCATAGAGGTTTTCAGAACAACTTGAAAACATGATCAAATTAGCCAAACTTCTGACAGTTTTCAATGTAGTCTGTGATAATGGGATAATTTAGCCTCAGTTCTTTTTCTGGAATTGTGTTTTGAATGTTTGGTTTTACTTATTTACCATCAAACTTGCTGTAAGGTTATTACTGTAACTGATAGGCCTATTCCCTTATGATTGGGAGCAATTTACTGTTGTTTCTTTCACAAAGTACGGCACCATTCACTATCTATTTCCTGGCTCTTTAGTTATCAAAATTTTAAGCTCATTGCTATTCATCCCATCACAGCACTTATATGAGAGGCATGAAGCTGGCTGAATTCTGCATCATTAGGGGTGACACAGTCTCATTACATTGATACCAGCGCTTGTCTCTCACACCAATCCAAATTAAGACCAACTGAAAATAGCCAAAGTTTCCTCTTGAACTCCTTGTTGAAGACACATATGTGTTTTAGTCTGGTGGTACCCAAAATTGAACAAAAAAATGGGTGCTGCTTCTCTTAACAGTCAAAATTATGCTGCAGGATAATGTATTCATGCAGGGTCTTCCAGTCAGACCCCAAATTATCACTGCCTTCACTAGAATTTTTCTGTTTAATTCTATGGCCACTCTCCACAGGAATCCATTCTGTGTCTTACTTATAGGAGATGCTCAGTGAATGAAGGATTTATCTTCTAGAAATGCAGCTCCGATGTAGTCTGTTGAGTGAAATAATGAATCCATTATCACAGACTAAATTGAAAGATGTCTGACATCTGGAGGATTTTAATTTTGTTTCACATTGTTCTGAAAACTCTGTGGCCTGGAAAGCGAAAACTGTACTGTTTCTTTTCTCCCTATTATTTAAATAAACAAATGATGAACAGATTACAAAATGGAGGACGCTCGAGGTAAGGGAAGGAGCCCCTCGACAGGAGGATCAGGACATAGTACCAAGCGCCAGAGAAATGATTCGATAAACACTTACTATTTACCATATATTTCAGGCATGGTTCTAGGTAATCACATAATAAGTAGTTGAAAGAACTGAAAATGTTTAATCTGCAAGAAAAGGGCAAATGTAATATCTTCAAATTTTAAAAAGAATGTGAATTAGAACTTAATTTGGTGTAGTTTTTGTGGGCAGAAATTGAATGGCTGAAAGTTACAAGAAGGATTTTAGCTTAGTATTGATACTGGATTGTTCATGGGTAGTGAGAGTTACTCATCACTGGAAGAGTTCAAGCAGGGGCCAAAAGAAATCTCAGAGATTTTATAAGGTGATTCACGCTCTGGGGAAAGGATGCCTTGGATTATTGCTGTTAGAGTACCTTCTAACTCTAGGATTCTGTGGTTCTAAAATCTGGACTCTAGCCTTGCCATTCACCTGCCATCAAGAGCAGGTTCCTCATCTGAAGGACAGGACCAAGATGTCTCTGTCTACCTTACCACGTTGCTGTGAGGAGCGATTGTGATAAAATACATAAAGGCAGTTTTTAAGCTGTGAAGCACTAGTTAAATGTGTAGCGTATTTTAAGATTCTGCCGGGCGCGGTGGCTCAAGCCTGTAATCCCAGCACTTTGGGAGGCCAAGACGGGCGGATCACGAGGTCAGGAGATCGAGACCATCCTGGCTAACACGGTGAAACCCCGTCTCTACTAAAAAATACAAAAAAAAAAAAAAAAACAACCCGGCCAAGGGGCCGGCGCCTGTAGTCCCGGCTACTCGGGAGGCTGAGGCAGGAGAATGGCGGAAACCCGGGAGGCGGAGCTTGCAGTGAGCTGAGATCCGGCCACAGCACTCCAACCTGGGTGACAGAGCGAGACTCTGTCTCAAAAAAAAAAAAAATAAACAAATAAAATAAAAATAAAAAAAGATTCTGTTGTATGTACAATTATTTAGCAGTCTCTCTCTCTCTTTCTCTTTCTTTTATCAGAGATAGATGATTTTCCCTCTTATTTCCCCCAGTTTGGCTTTTCAGGGAAGGTGGCAGCTGGCAGAATCCCCTGACAACAAAAGGTACAGCAAAAAGTGGAGGCCTAAAGAAAACATGTGCTAGCCCCTTAGCCTCTGAATAACGAAGTCACACCGCAGTCTGCTCTCCTTCATCTGTTTGGGAGGAGGCAGATTAGAGTCATCAGGCTCTTCCCCTCAGAAGCAGCTGTAAGGTATTTGGTAGCTGTCAGTGCTAGCAAACAGCACTTTTCTCACAGAACTACTGGAAAGAGTCCTGGCACAGAAAACTTGCTCTTGAAAGTGACACGGCCAGAACAGTGGTCTCTAGAGGGTTGTGCCACCTCTACCTGCCACAGGTTCCATTGTCAGCCAGGTAAGTTAGAGGCAGCAGGTCCTCACCTGCCCTCTGGATCACAACAGCCTGGGGCTGCTCCCAACTCATGTTTCCACTTCTGCCTTACAGGCCTCATTTTCCTACCCATCTTTCGGTAAAAATGAAAGTCAGGAGTCTTATGAAACTTACCATTATTCAATACAGGCTTTTGGTTTTTTTCTTTAAATTAGATAGGGTTAGGTAAGAAGTAGAGTTCTGTAGAATGTTCATAGGAAGCAACAAATGTTGATCTCTTGATCTCTACAATAGGAGAGGATTGGGCTAGATAACTTCAAAGCTGACTTGCCCTAATATTCTAGTACGAAATGATTCAAAGGTACACCTGCCCCTCTCATGTCAGGCAGTGAGTACAGCTAAAACACTGGGAATTGATAGAGGAAAAGAAAAAAATTGAAAAGAACCCTTTGAAGTTAGACAAACGGTCCAGAGACATAGTGCTAAAATCCTCCCTCTTCCTCTTTCCACAGCTTCTAGAATTCCTCTCCAGAGCTACTCTCCAGTTATATCCAGGGGACAGGCCCCTTTGGCTCCAACCCACACGCCTGAACTTTAAGGATCATTGGACTGTCTTCTCTGTGGCCGGCACAGCTCTCTTCTGTATTCACAGAATGGCCACTGATAGGCACGCCTCTTTCCCCACCCACTGGAAGGCTCACAGGCAAGGTGAGAGAGGACACAGAAGGTGCCAACACTGTCGCTATAGTAAGGACCTTGAGTGACTTTGAGAAATTCACCCTCGCAAGCCTTCCTTCAGGAGCAGGCATTGGACGTGTAGAGGCGCAGATTCCATTCTTTACCAGCTGCAGAATCTTGGGCAAGTTGCACGGCCTCTGTGAGCCTCATCGGCAAACAGTGGGGGTAATGAAACCCACCTCACAGGGTTGTTGTGAGGATCCGATGAGTTGATTTAGGTAAGCACCTAGCACATGGCGTGGCACCAAGTAAGCACTCAATAAATCACTCAATTCCTTTCCCTATGTCGTTTCTTTGCATTGTCTGAAAGGATCAGTGGAGTCAAAGATCCAGCTTTTCACTGGTGATTATTTTTTATTTTTCAATTAAGATTCAAATTTATGGAAGTCGAAATTTTAAAACCTCGTTTTCCCTTAGACTGTGACATTTAACTTATATCTCTTTTTCTATTGATGAACCTAGTATTAAACAATAGTTTTTAGAGGAACTTCTACAAACTTAGTTTATTAGGTTTTCTTAAACATCTTAAAGTAGATTTATAAATTTAATATATTCTATTTTCCTTTTTCTTTAAACACTTCAACAATATTTCAGTTATCTATTGCTGTGTAATATCAATCCCTAAAATAGTGACTTAAAATAGTCCTAATAATTTGTTGTGCCCATGAGTGTGGGGCCTGACTGGGCTCAGCTAGGCGGTTCTCACTCAGGGTTTCTCATGTTGTTTCAGTCAGATAGTGGTTCAGTCTAGAATCATCTCTAAGGCTTCTTCACTCACCTGTCTGGGAAGACTCAAACAGCTGAGAGCTGAAACAGCTGGGAATCCTTGGACATCTTTCCCTCTCAGTAGCTTTTTCGTTTTTGTTGCTGTGTACTCTTTGTATCACTATACCACAATTTATTTATCCAATCTACAATTGATGGGCATTTGGATAGTTTCCAGCTTGGGGCAATTACAAATAGTGCTGCTATGAACATTCTTGTACATGTCTTTCGGTATACATATGTATACATATCTTGGATATATACCTAGGAATGGAATTACTCAGGCATTGGGTAACCCTAGAGGGCTGTTGTGGAGAGTAACCAAAGCAATAAACAAATAACAAAAAAGTACACTGGGCCAGGTGCAGTGGCTCACACCTATAGTCCCAGCACTTTGGGAGACCGAGGCAGGTGGCTCACTTGAGGTCAGGAGTTCAAGACCAGCCTGACCAACACAGTGAAACCCCGTCTGTACTAAAAAAATACAAAAGGTAGCTGGGCGCAGTGGCAGGCACCTATAATCCCAGTTACTCGGGAGGCTGAGGCAGGAGAATTGCTTGAATAAGCTGAGAGGCAGAGGTTGCAGTGAGCCAAGATTTGCACCATTGCACTCCAGCCTGGGCAACAGAGCAAGACTCCGTTTCAAAAAAAAAGTACACTGTACACTGTAAATTGAGAGTCAACATAACCTGGATGTGGTGCCACTGCCCAACCTGGAGGATCACCAAGGCAGGGCTGTCATTACACACCTATGGCATATAGCAGTGGTTTCTCAAGATGAGGACCTCTTTAATCCCTTTTCTCCGCCAAAGAATCAGACCTTACATTGTCGAAGTTGTGCTTTTATTATCTAATGGTGTATGTAAGGCAAAAGACATTTGGATTTCAGTAGGATTTTTAGATAAATTTACAGGTTTTAAAAATTCGCCACAACAGTCTCTTTATATATTTGAAAAATAGCATTACATATATGTATAAAGCAAAAACCGGTGAGAGACCATGGGGAGAAGAATTGCCTGGAGGGGGAAACTAAGTCCATCTCCAATGTTCAGTACCTCTTCTCTTTCTGTTTTTCTTTTTTTGAGATGGAGTCTCGCTCTGTTGCCCAGGCTGGAGTGCAGTGGCACAATCTTGGCTCACTACAAGCTCTGCCTCCTGGGTTCACGCCATTCTCCTGCCTCAGCTTCCTGAGTAGCTGGGACTACAGGCACCCGCCACCACATCTGGCTAATTTTTTGTATTTTTTAGTAGAGACGGGGTTTCACCGTGTTTGCCAGGATGGTCTTAATCTCCTGACCTCGTGATCCGCCCGCCTCGGCCTCCCACAGTGCTGGGATTACAGGCATGAGCCACCGCGCCCGGCCGCACCTCTTCCCCTGGTTTCCTGTAGACACCCATACAAATCTTGAGGTAGAAGTGAAAACAATACTGTCAGCAGTTTTACGTCTGTCGTCTTTGATTTCATGCACTGACATGTGCCTCCTACTTGGAAATTTATCTGGTGATTATACTTTATTTCACTGTGGTTCACTTCTGTGATATCATCCTTCCTGAAAGTGTCTTCACCCAGCACATGATCACCAACTGTCACATGATTGCGTCACTGCCACAGGGGAGCCCAGGACACAGCACAGAAATCAGCTTAGTCCAGCCTGTAAACTGAGCCTTTGCTTAATAGCCTGGAATTGCCCTCCACCCCTCAGCCCTCAGGCTTGAAATCCTATTCACCCCTCAAACCTAATACACATGTCCTCTCCCTATGCACACTCTCCTGGTCTTCACCTCGCCCTCAGCATTGACCAATCCCCTTCAGGACTCGCAGAGTCCTCTGGGGCCACCCCCCTCAGCTCTCATCCCTTGCTAGGCACTTGAGGGCTGGGGAAGTCTTACTTATTTGCTGTGGCCCCAGCACCTCACACAGGGCCACTTGTGTGACATTTAGTTGGTAATGCTTAAATGTTGGTTAAACTCAGCTGTTAACTGCTAGTAGGACAATTCATGTGCGCATTTCGGCAAGGGTAAGGTTAACACTTGGGGTTTTAGAGATTTCTAGTTCCACTTTCCAGTTTTCTTTTCTTCTCTCCCTATTCAAACCAGCAGGAAAAGAGAGTAGTAGTTCAGCGGTTGGTGCCAAAATCCAGAGCCTTATCAGGGGGAATACACAAGAAGGGACAGATCTCAGATGCATTTTAAGATATTGAGAGACAGAGTCTGAGTATAAATTGGGGGAAGGAGGCAAACGGCTTTAAAAAAATTTTTTTTTAGCACTGTGATGTTCTGAGTCAAAGATGACTCAGGTTTCAAGCCTGGATGATTGGATCGTGGTGGCAGCTATTACCATAAAAAGTGGAGGAATAACTGGGGAAGATGTTGATTTCCTTTTGGATGGATTGAGTTTTGACTCTCGTCAGGACACTAAGTGGACACAGAAATGCAAACAGTTGTTTTCATAGATGAGGGTAAATGCTAAGGATCAGAGAGGATTCCAAGGCCTTCTTAGGGCCTAGGAAGACTCAGGCACTGGATACTCTCATCACCCCCATGTTCTTCTTAAGGGTACGAAACCTACCTCCTCTGAGATGGTGGGACAGGGGGGAGTTGTGATGGTCATCCCAGGGCTTGGGGTGTGCCCAAGAGTGAGATCAGATATGTGTTTGTGGCTGTGGGGAGCAGCATATGTCACTTTCAGAATGTCAGACTTGGGACCACTCAACCAGGAGATCAAGGGCTGGGTGAGAATTCAGCAATTACAGAAGATTTATGTTTCAATGTAATATCCTTTTTCCTACAGAGATTTAAAACTTTTAAAAGTTTACACATACAATTTTAAAACAAGATGAGTACATGAAGGCCATTCCTGACACTTATGAAAAGACATTAAGCCCTCCTTTAAAGTTAAGCCTCTCTGTGCCTGACTTTCTCTCCCTGCCTTTGTCTATACCACTAAGATTACTGCCTTTAATTCAATTCACGGAGCTTTTATTGTATGCTTACAATGAATTACAGTGTTTTGGGGACACAGTGAAAGAGAAAACATAGCCCCTGCTTTTAAAGACCTTACAATCTCATCATAGAGGCGTGACATACATGCAGTAAGCTATTAACCACCATTGCAAGGCAGCATAGTTACTGACTGATAGAACATATGGGTGACCAGGTTCCCTGGGGAAGATAGAAATGGAAGTGGACCCTGAGTTATTGGTAGAATATAAAAGTGCGGGGGTGGGAAGGAGAAGGAACAAAAAGACATGGAGATGACATTGACCATAGTATGTTTTAGGGGAATACTGGCTTCAGCACACTGGGGAAAGTGGCAGATAATTTTAGTTAGGCAGAGTAGGGCCAGACTGAAGAACCCTATTGAGCTAATACATCTTGGTTGCAAGTGCTAGAAACCAACGTGAACAGGCTAAACTGTACAAAAACATGGTGGTTAGAGCTCAGATTCTGAAGTCAGATGGCCTTGATGTGAATCCTGATTTTATCCATTGCTAACTATAGTGGACAAGTTACTTAATTTCCTTGTCCCTGTTTCCTCATATGTAAAATGAAGTAATACATGGATTTATTGGGAATATTAAATAAGATAATTTGTGTAAGCTAACTGCAACTTTACCTAGCATATACTAACTGCTCAGGAAGTTTTATCTTTTTTGTTGATAATGTTGACGATGTTGATAATTATGATGACGAAGCGAAGGAGAACTTAAAAGGACACGGGGGTGCCTTATAGAATTCAAAGACAGAAATGCCTCCAGATTTTAATATGGGACTAGATCAGAAAGCCATCAGGGAAAGCAGAAAGCCGTCAGGGACCCAGTCACCATCTTCTGTTTCTGTTTCTCTTAGGAGAACTGCAACATGTTTCTCTTTTCCAACAGAGCAGTCTTTCCTGTTTCTCTGTTCTCACAGTGGAATATGTTCGCCCTCAGCTCCTGAGTTCATATGGAACAATTCCAACTACCAGAAGACAAGTATGGCAGCCTCTTAGTTGTAATTTCAGACTTTCAGGAAGGAAATCTACCTTGTCCAGATTCAGTCATGTGTCTACTTCTGGTCCGCTCACCTGGGCCTGAGGACCGGGTCATGCAGTACAATTGGGGCTGCCCATCTTCTAGATGGAGGTCAGTTCTTAGAGAAAGGAATGACTCTTAAGTTCAAAAGACACTCAAGCTCTTTCCCTTCGGCGCGCCACTGAAGATTCTGGTGTCACCATGGGCCGCCGCCCCACTGGTGTTACCATTATTGTAAGAACAACCCAAAGCCTCTCTTCTCGCGAGGTATTCCTGATGCCAAGATTCTCATCTTTGACCTGGGGCAGAAGAGGGCAAAAGTGGTTGAGTTTCCACTCTGTGGCCACATGGTATCAGATGAATGGAGCCCTGGAGGCTGCCCGAATTTGTGCCAATAAGTACATGATAAAAAGTTGTGGCAAAGATGGCTTTCACATCTGAGTGCGGCTCCACCCCTTCCACGTTATGCACATCAACAAGACGTTGTCCTGTGCTGGGCTGACAGGCTCCAAACAGGTATATGAGGTACCTCTGAAAAGCCCCAGGGCACTGTGGCCAGGGTTCACACTGGTCAAGTCATCGTGTCAATCAGCACCAAGCTGCAGAACAAGGAGTATGCGATTGAGGCCCTGCACAGGGCCAAGGCCGAGCTCCCTGGCCACCAGAGGATCCACATCTCAAAGAAGTGGGGCATTACCAAGTTCAATGTGAATGAATGTGAAGACGTGGTGGCTGAGAAACAGCTCATTCCAGATGACTGCGGGGTCAAGTACATCCCCAATCGTGGCCCTCTGGACAAGTGGTGGGCCTGAACTCATGAGGGCTTCCACTATGCTGCCCCTCCTAATGCCCGACAATAAATCCTACTTTCTGTCCACCTGAAAAAAAAAAAAAAAAAAAAAAGACACCTCAAACTGACTAGGTATCTACTACAGCAGTGGTCTCCAACCTTTTTGGCACCAGGGACTGGTTTTGTGGAAGACAGTTTTTCCACAGACCAATGCAGTGCGGGGATGGTGGGGAGGGGGTTGGTTTCAGGATGAAACTGTTCCACCTCAGATCATCAGGCATTAGTTAGGTTCTCATAAGGAAAGCACAATCTGGATCCCTTGCATGAGCAATTCCTAGAATCCAGTGCCACAGCTGACCTGACAGGAGATGGAGCTCCCGTGGTAATGTTCACTCACCCAGGGGTTGAGGACTCCTGTACTAGAGCACTCTAGCCTTCTGACCTGAGGAACATGATTTTTAAGACAATGTTATTCATTTAGGAATTCCAATGTCTGGTAAATGACCACCGAGGTCTCAGGATCTGAGTGAGAAAATGAGTATATTCTGTACTTCAGGCTCTATTGAGGATAATGTTAAGGAAAATTCCATTCCAAATTTGTCTCTGAAATAGATCTTTGTGGTCCAAGAGTGAAGATAAGTTAGGCATATGTAGCAGAATATCTTTTTGATATAGTAACCAATGTAAATTTTTCCAAGAATTGCCTGTGATCCTATGACGCTATCCTTTTTGGGCAATAGATCATGAAAGATCTGGTGCCTCAAGGAAGACTGACAGAGCAGAAGCAAAAACAAAAGGGTCAAGGCAGATTTGTGGCTTTAGCTGTTTTTCAAAGTGATGTGGAATAATATCTAATCGAGAAAGACAATAAAGATTAGAGTAGCAATTATCACACTAGAGAATAGAAAACCAAAGTTGATTCCTTGAAAAGATCAATGAAATTGTCAAATCTTTATCTAGACTTACCAAGAAAAAAAGAGAGAAGACTTAAATTACTAAAATCAGAATAAGAGAGGAGACATCATTACTGACCTTATAGAAATAAAAAGAATCACAAGAGAATACAGCAAACAATTGTGTACCAACAAATTAGATAAATGAAATGGACAATTTTTACAAAGGTACAAATTACTGAAATAGACTCAAGAGAAAAAGAAAATCTGAATACATCTGTAACAAGTGAAGAGATTAAATTATTGAAAAACTACTCGGCAAGAAAAGCCAACACTGAGATAGCTTCACTGGTGAATTCTGCCAATAATGAAGCCTTAGACATGAAAATACTTCCTGGGACCACTTATTTATTCATTTTCTAACAAATATTCGAGAACTTACTGTATGCTAGGGACTTGGAGTACAACAGTAGACAAGACAAAGTCCCTGCTGCCCAAGGGCTTGATTTGTCATGAGAAGAGTTTTAATCAAGGCACAGTTTGTGAGCTGCAAGGGAAACTACTGTGAACTCACGGAGTCTGCATAGGACTTTATGGAATGCTGGGTTTGTGTGCAAACAACTGTTTATCTGACTGCAGTCACCTCTATCCATGCTTCCATCTCCTCTCTCCTCTCCCCTATCCTTCTGCTCCCACCTTTTTCTCCCTCTGTTGAAGCAGCCAGCCCTGCTATTCAGAAGTGAGTACACATGTCTTCTTTGCTGTTAACCACTCTGCAGTTGCTAGACAATCTCACCTGTAGACACAGGAGTGGAAGGTCTTTCCTATGTCTATTCTCAAAGTGTGGATCATCAGACCTCGAAAGAGGATAGGAAGTCATTTTCTCCCTTATCAACCCATCCCAATCTCTCCCTGGCATCTTGTGCTCCAGATGTTGGGGACAGCATTCCAAAATGCTGCTGGAGATGGGCTCTCTCCTACCTGTCACCAAGCCGTGCAGTGGGAACCAAGCTCCCACAGCCTCTAGTGTAGAGGAACCTTAAATAACATTCATCTGAAAATCTAGTGATGGTTAATACAGGAACGTCCCCTGTATTATTTTTTTCTTTTCTTTTTTTCTTTTTCTTTTCTTTTCTTTTTTTTTTTTGAGATAGAGTTTCACTCTTGTTGCCCAGGCTGGAGTGCAATGGCACAGTCTTGGCTCAGTGCAACCTCCACCTCCCAGGTTCAAGCGATTCTCCTGCCTCAGCCTCCCAAGTAGCTAGGATTACAGGTGCCCACCACCATGCCTGGCTAATTTTTGTATTTTTAGTAGAGACAGGGTTTCACCATGTTGGCCAAGCTGGTCTCGAACTCCTGACCTCAGGTAATCTGCCCGCCTCAGCCTCCCAAAATGCTGGGATTACAGGCATGAGCCGCCGCGCCCGACCGGGTCTGAATATTTTCTGTAAGAAACACTAGCACCCCTCTCAAAGGCCCTATAACCTTTTTTTCATCCTTCACAACTTTCTTCCTTAGCCACCCGAGGTTTGTCTGGGTTCACAGTCAGCGGCACTACACAAGCTCGGCTGGAATGCCTGGCTCTGGGGATTGACAGTGTGGCTCACCTGGCTGCAGGCCTGGCTTCCTGGGCATGCGACCTGTACACTTGGGCACAGGGCTCCACTCAGGCCCCACACTTGCTTTCATGCTCTGCTGTCACCATCTTGAAATTCTCAACTTTTTAAATAAGGAGGCCGCATTTTTATCTTGCACTGGACCCTGCGAATTATGTATTACTTTGGACCTTTAGGGGGGACTTCTCTGTCGTGTTTCTGAGTCTGGTTAGAGTGGTGATTAATCACCTGGCTCTGGGGCGGACAGCTGGCATTTGAATCCTGGCTCCTTTACTTACTAGACCCGTGATCTTGAAAGTTCCTCAGCCTCTTGATTTCTTTATCAGTAAAGTAGGATAATAATAGCATGTATCTCATAAGCTCGCTGAGAGGATAAAATATGTTAATACATATGACACACTCAGAATGGTGCCTGGAACATAGTAAAAAGCTGTGCAATGTTGGATGTTTTTGTTGCGCGGCTATTCCAAGGTCACGTTGCTCTGTATCTTTCAGCAGTGTATCTCGCACTTCGTGGTGAATCTGCCTGTTGGATTTAATTAGCTCTGTAATAGTCTCTGTTCATGAAAAGACTGCAGCAGAGTGCGCAAAGTGGGTGTGGAAGGGAGACCCAAGCTCTGCTTTTGCTCTGCCATGGAGCAGAATTCCATGTTAGCTCTCCCTTTTCCTGAACCCACAGACATCCCATCTACTTAAAGCCATGTTTCCCAAAGTGTGGGCCACGTACCCCTGGACAGGATGATTTTAGGTACCACATAGACCCAGCATTAAACAACATTCCATCTCATAGACAGTTATACATTTCTTATTATCCTTTCCATCCGGTGATTATATATAGAAAAATGTCTCCACTCAGTGTTAATACTTTTTTTTTTTGGAGACAGAGTTTTGCTCTTGTTGCCCAGGCTGGAGTGCAATGGCTCGATCTCAGCTCACTGCAACCTCCGCCCCTTAGGTTCAAGCGATTCTTCTGTCTCAGCCTCCTGAGTAGTTGGGATTACAGGCGCCTGCCACCATGCCCGGCTAATGTTTTGTATTTTTAGTAGAGACAGGGTTTCACCATGTTGGCCAGGCTTGTCTTGAACTCCAGACCTCAGGTGATCCACCTGCCTCGGCCTCCCAAAGTGCTGGGATTACAGGCATGAGCCGCCGCGGCTGGCCAGTGTTGATAAATTTTTAACATCTCTCACATACTTGCAAATTTTCCCTTTTTAGTAAAGAAAAAATTTTGCCTCCTGAACATGAAAGAAAAAAAAAAAAAGGAAAAAACTGGCCCGGGACTTTGAGCCTGCATCGGACCACAGTATCTAGTTGGAATGTTAAACATTATAATGTTCTCATTATATTTCTTTCTAGGATTAATTTATGAGTAGAGAAACTGGTTTTTCCATGTAAGGTAGTAATCCAAAGTTTCTAACTAGGGGCAAAATAACATGTGAGAAAGTCTAACAGTGTTTAAAAATAAGAAAATATTCCCAAAGAAACCCAGGGCTATGGCCAAAAGCAGAATGGAAGTGTGAGGCCACTGCAGAACAGATTGAGTCAGTTTAACACCAGTTAGCATCAACATCACAAAACATGATTTGTTGTTGTTGTTGTTGTTTTTGAGACGGAGTCTCACTCTGTCTGTTAGGCTGGAGTACAGTGGCATGATCTCAGCTCACTGCAACCGCTGCTTCCTGGGTTGAAGCAATTCTTGTGCCTCGGCCTCCTGAGTAGCTGGAATTACAGGAGTGTGCCACCACACTGACTAATTTACAGCTAATTTTTTTTTTTTTTTTGTATTTTTAGTAGAGATGGGATTTCATCATGTTGGTCAGGCTGGTCTTGAACTCCTGACCTCAAGTGATCCACCCGGCTTGGCCTCCCAAAGTGCTGGGATTATAGATGTGAACCACCGTGCCGGGCCCACAATATGATTTTCATCACAGAAATGTAATACACATTTCGAAATGAAGCAACGAGCAGTGGGGAAAACTAAGGAAGAAGTATGTGCTAAGCAGTGTCTCCCAGGATGGCAAATGGAAGTGCAGCGTAATACAGCTCAGGGTAAGACTGTCTCCAGGGAGGAACCTGCGTGGAGTAAAGAGAGGGAAAAGGAAAGGAGGGTTTTTGGTTTGAGGAAAAATAGAAAATTGAAAGCCTACGCAGTAGGGAACATGTGTATTCTTTAGACATGACTGTGATCATGCAGACAGTTAAACATCTTTGTGAGCCTCACCTGTCCTTTTGGTGGCATTTCCAAGGCCTGGATGAAGGCCGAAGCTCTCAGTGCCCTGGCTGACTTGGCCCAGATGGAGTAATTGCAGCCTGTTGCTTCCATCATTCTCCCAGTCTTTCTTGTGGAGAGCAAATCAGCAAGTCAGCAGTTTCCTTTTAAAGCTCATTTATTTATGTTTTTAAAAAAGTGAATTTAAAGAATAAAAGAATCCAGGGGAAACCTGGATTTAGGAAAGTGGTGAGGGCGTGTGCCATATCTGTTAGTTCCCCACCCCCTTCCCATCCACTCTACACCCTTCTCTGTCCTGCTGTATATGCCCCAGGCCTGTTTAGGCCATGTCAATGTGTTATTTGCCCTCTGGCTTCTGTTGGGGGTCCTTAATGGGGAGCACTAGCAGGAAAATGGGGGAGGAGGAACAGTGAAGTCAGAGAATCTGCTCCTGCTCCCTCCCTGCGGGGTTGCTGCTGGCTGACTGTGTCCCTGTGCTGCAGGTCTGCAGCCCCCGGTGCTTTCCCTCCTCTGGCCTCTTCAAGGGTAGCGTAGTAGCAGCTTCTACTGCCAGTAGCTTCAGGGAACTACATTATCCCTGTGGTTTCCCCACAAAAGACTACAGCAAATAGTCCTTTTCTTAAATTCTCCCAACACAGATTGAGCGCACCATCTGTTTTTGGCTGGGCTGCGGCTGATACAAGGTTATTTACAAAGATCAAAGTTTGGGAAACAGTAACCCAGAGGAAATCCACCTGTATTCCCCAAGATCTCTCTGATCCCTCAAACCTTCCAGATATCCAAAGGAGGTAATGGTAAGGGTTAGTAAATGGTGCCATCTTCCTCCCCACCCTTCATCCCCTCTCTTGTTCCAAGTACTTCTTTTAGTTGCTATTTTAATACAGATAATGCAATACTGTGTTCTGCAATCCTACGGAGTATAAATCTCAACTTTTTGTACGTAACAGAATTCCATTCAAGTAAAACAGTTCAATGATTCAGGTACTCCATGAAGTTTTATTTTTAAAAAATTATTTACTCTGTACATATTTCTATTGAATCCTAAGTACAGATATACAAGGAGCTAAAGCAAGTGCAGTTAAGTATGCATGGGAGAGCTAAAATGGGTATGTACATAAGATCAGCAGCAGAAACCAAGCTCTGTAAAATGAGTTCTCCCTCCCCTCCAGGGTGGCTCATTATGGAGAAAATAAGAGCTTTGCCTTTCTCTGTAGCAGTAATGGTCTACAATAAGCTGCACACACACATCCCTCATCACACCTCCCTCCAAAAAAAAAAAAATGCAGGGAGATGTGTCCTGCCCAGGTTAAACTATATGCAGGCTATCTTCAGGTCATGAGAAGCAGTCACACTTGCTTGTAAGTTCACCGGTTCGGGTAAGCAGATCACCTTTTCTCTGGAAGAGAAGAGCAATAAGAGAGCAGTGGCTGGTGAGCAGACAGGGCTTGGCATTCTGTGGCTTTTGAATTTCCATGATGTCTGATGAAAGAAGTCTGCAGTCACCTACAATTAAGAGCCAGTTCATGTGGTCCAAGGGCCGGGGGTGGTAAGGTTAATGACATAAATGCCTTTAGAGGGAGGGAAAGGGGATGTGGATTCTGGATCCACACCCATGAATGTGACCCATGATATGTTTGGAGTGGAGGCCACAGAGGAGAAAATATGCAATGAGAAAACTTTGTTCTAATGAAATCTTACATAGAAACTAAATATGTAGAACAAACACAGTGGAATTTCCCCAACCCAAGATGGTCCCACAGGAGGTTCTGGAAAGCTGGGTCTCTGTCATTTCTGCTTCTAAGATGGTAATCACTATGATGAGCTTGAATCTCAACAGGCAGCACATCTAAGGCCAGGACTGATCTTTGATGTGTGTGTGCGTCTGGCGGGGGGAAGTGGATACTGGGGCTTACCTGTGATTGACAGGCAAAAGGGCAGTGCAGAACTTCCCAATAATAGTAGTCCGGTCTTTTTTCCAAACTCGGTTGGAAGACTGAAACTTGAATTTCACTTGCTTTATCTGGCACTGTGGGGTGGCATGAGCTATGATTCCTTTCCCGTGAAGTTGCTGCTTAGGTCTGCAAGGAAAGGGGCAAGGGAAAGTAAAGGACTGCAGCCCTTATGGCCTGTACTTTCCCTTTGGCTCCAATCAGGCTCTGCTGGTGGCACTGGTTGGCTGTCATGCACCAAGGGGTTAGCTCCTTACCACAGTCCTTTGTGTCACCCTCACCAGCCCCTCTGCCCACACCTCCAGCTTTGAATATGACCAAGAAAGTAGTTGTTGATTTTTTAGAGTGAACAAGTGGACACTGCAACAAAATAGTAGCTCCTGGATTTTCATATCTGGAAAAACTGTTCCTCATTCTTGGATTCCCAGCTGGAGGAGACCTTCACCTTCACACCCAATTACCCAGAAGTAGAAACCCTCTTTTAGAACATTCCTTTTCAAAGAATTCTGTGTAAGGACTTTTCTGTTTTAGGCTAAGTATGAATGTGTGGGTGGGAACAGCAACAAGAAAACAGATCATGAGGCACAGACAGAGCTGGGTGGAACCCAGGTTTTGTCTTCCCAGCTGTGTGGCTTTGGAAAAGTTACCTAACCTGGCAAGGTGGCTGTGGAGTCACTAGCAACTAGGTGTAAGTCCCAGCTTCCCTACATGCTGCTATGAACTTGAACTACGGAGTTTGGTTCATACTGACTTCAGCCTAGGAGGCTCAGAGTGAAAACAGTATCCAGTTCTGTCTTAACCCACCCTCTTGGCTTTGCCCCTCAGATTCCCTATCTGTTTAAAGATTCAGGCACCACTTTGGACTGAGACAAAGATGAGGGAGGAGTATGAAGTGATCAACCTAGCAGGGTGCTTCCAAAAGGGCTGTGGTACCCCCTAGGTACTAGGTACTGGAGACAAAAGCAAAAAATCGTGAGATTCAATGAGGACAGTCTTCATGCTGAGTGCAAGGCACAGCCCAGCCAGCAGAGCCTGAGGGTGGTGAGCAGGGGATCAGGGAGAGCGCCCAGCAGGGCTGCACCACCCAGCTAGGGAAGGAATTTGATTTGTGGGGCCCTTTGTAATCCTCCCTGGCCTCTGAGGGGGACTCTGAGAAAGAGGAAAGAAGGAGGGCGCTGCGTTCCTCTCGGCGGGGGGCGGGGGCCAGGGGGTGTGGGGAGCCACCCCTGCCAACTCGGTTTCCTGTTCGTTTCTGGCCTTCACAGAGTGATGACAAGGCTTCTTTGTGTTCTTTTTGGTCCAGGGTTAGTCATATATCTTGTTTTTTCCTTCTAAGGGAAGATCATTATAATTTTGTTTAAAAACCAGTCCCTCTTTTTTTAAATTCACAAGTCTTTTGAAATACCTCAGAGGAAAAAATAAGATTGTTTCCTTTAAGAAACAGCTTAGATTGAAGAGTTTGTAAAATTCAAGGAATATGAAAAATCTTTTAAGTGAGTGATTTGGGGAGTTGGCCCAGGTTAATTCTCCAATTAGAAGAAAATCTTAGAGTCGCGTAAAGCTATAGAAATTTGGAGAAAGACCACACGTAACCTTCTCCCCATTTTTCCCCCAGTTTCTGATCCACATGAAGTGAATCATGTTCTGGTGCCTTCTTCAAAAGAGTTATGTGAACCCGCTCGGGGAGGAAGAAGCGCTAATCTGTGGATGTTGACTGGAATTCTTCGGGGAGCTTTTAAAGTTTAGCTGTGGAGCCTGTGCCCAGAGACCCTGATGTGATTGTTCTGAGGTGGGGGGCTTGGCATCAATATTTTTTTTTTTTTTTTTTTTTTTTGAGACGGAGTTTCGCTCTGTCCCCCAGGCTGGAGTGCAGTAATGCAATCTCGGCTCACTGCAAGCTCCGCCTCCTGGGAGGTTTACGCCATTTCCGCCTCCTGGGTTTACGCCATTCTCCTGCCTCAGCCTCCTGAGTAGCTGGGACTACAGGCCCCCGCCACCTCACCCGGCTAATTTTTTTTTTTTTCCGTATATTTTAGTAGAGAGAGGGTTTCACCGTGTTAGCCAGGATGGTCTCGATCTCCTGACCTCGTGATCCGCCCGTCTCAGCCTCCCAAAGTGCTGGGGTTACAGACTTGAGCCACGGCTCCCAGCCAGCATCAATATTTTTTAAAGCTCTCCAGGTGATTCTAATGTGCAGCCAGAGGTGTGGGTCATTTTCATGACTCCTGCCAGTGTTTTCGGACCTACCAATGGGCTAGAAGATGATGAAAACACCCTTCTAGAAGTAGCACAACCTTGAGCGGGTCTAATGAAAGGTATTTGGCTTACTGATACATAGCCACAGTCTGCAAGGCCCTGTGGGCACCTGCAGGCCTGTGTTGGAATCCTGATGGCTATATGTAGCTGTGTGACCTTGGGTGAGCCAGAAGGAACACCAGCTAGTGGCCAGGGATTTGGGAGCGAAGAAGTGCACTCCTTCCAGCAGAAACTTGTAGTGCCTCTTAGCAGAGTTCACATCCAACATCCCAGCCTGAGAAACATCTCCAAACTCACATCTGATCTCATCACTGTCCTGTTTAAAACTCCCAGTGGCTCTCCAAACTACTCTCAGGATAAAAAAACTTGTCCTTCAAGGCCTGGCAGGGTCTGGCCCTGACTTGCCTCTCCAGCCCCACACCATCCCCGTAACCCTAAATCTGTGCTCCATACACACCAGAAGTGTCACATTCTCCCTAAGCCTGGCCTGGGTAGCTCCTGGAAAGCCTCGAAATCTCTGCTCATCATTTCCTTAGACTCGGTCAGGCTCCGTCTTCCATGCTGTCACTCTCAGGGCATTGCTGACACATTTAAGTGTGTATGCACCGGTCATTCCCCTGTTTGCTCTGGATTGATCTGTTCCCCTGCAGGTTCCCCCACTTGCAGGTTCCAGTGAGGTCTAATCCAGTGGAAGCATGCTCAGGTGGGTGGCTGCTTTGGGCAGGGATTCCAGACGGGCTGCACTTCCCATGGGTTCAGCTCCTGCCAAGCAGCCTTCTCTGTGGACCCAGCTTTGCCAGTGCCACTCCTGCTTTGTCTCTCTAGCTTAGGGTGGTAGTGGCTCCTGTTGTGAGTAATCTCTGCATTGTGTCCCCATCTCTCAGTTTTTCAGCTCATCCAACACACTTGTAATGAGTTCGCCGTGCTAAATTCCTTCTCTTGGACCTCCTCTGTTTTCCTGACCAGACTCTGACTGAGACAGTGACATTGTCTGACCGTCTATCTCCCGCTGGCTTGTGAATAACTAACCAGTTGCTTTTTAAAGAAGTATGCACCATGGCTGCTGCCTTCCTATCCCCTGCAGGCTGTGGCTCCCTACAGTTGGGGTTCTTTACCCTCTCACTTCAAGCGTAGTTCCACCAGCCCCCAAACCCAAGTCTGCCCCAACAAAGGAAGGGAATGATTAGCCCCAGTTCCAGGAATCATCAAGCCCTCCTGGCCGCCAGTCTGGCCCTCAGCTTGCACTCCTTTGCTGACTGACACTGTGCCTCAGATTCCATTCTGATAACTAACCTAGAACTGCTCTCCTTTCCCAGGAGTGGGTGCTCTCCAGGCTCTGGCTAGCCCTCCCTGGGCTGGTGACTGAGGCCCTCCTCCCTACTGACATCCCTGATACCCGCACTGCCTGGATTCCAGAGTACTGTTTCGTCTCAGGGACCTGATTCCTAGGTCCTCTCCACCATGTTGGCATGGCATGTTGCGACATGCCGTCCCTGCTGCCTGCCTGCCCTGCCTGCTCTCATCTGAATCTGTTATACTTGGACCCACTACTGAGCAGCTCCCCAGCCTGTGTCTGTGGCTGGATCTAGAGTAGATGCTGCCCCCAGCCGAGCTGGCTGGGCCCCGGAATCAGCAATCACACAGTACCTGACCTGGGTTGTCCATGTGTGTAAAATGAAAAAGTAACCAGCTCCTAAGGGAAGGGGTCAACCAGGTGGGACACTTACGTACATGGTGATCTTAGATGAGAAGGTGACGTTACTGCTAAGGAAAGTAACCTCGATGTTGGTGTCCTTTCTTCTCAGTTGCTTCAAGTGAAACTCCACGAGGCTGTGATGCACTAGGAAACCAAAGCACAACAGAGACTGGGCCAGAGGGCAGAAGGTGCAATGAGCAAAAACCCCAGAGAGCAGCAGTGTGGTTGGGAATCTTGGCTCTATCTCTTAGTAGTTGTGTGCCCAGGAGGAGATTACCTATAATCTCAGATCCTCAGTTTCCTCAAGTGTAAATTGAGGATAATAAAAATAGACACTTGGCCGGGCGCAGTGGCTCATGCCTGTACTCCCAGCACTTTGGGAGGCTGAGGTGGGTGGATCACCTGAGGTCAGGAGTCTGAGACCAGCCTGACCAACATGGTGAAACCCTGTCTCTACTAAAAATATAAAAATTAGCCGGACATGATGGCGGGCACCTGTAATCCCAGCTACTCAGGAAGCTGAGGCAGGAGAAGCACTTGAACCCGGGAGGCAGAGGTTGCAGTGAGCCGAGATGGCGCCATTGCACTCCAGCCTGGGCGACAAGAGTGAAACTCTGTCTCAAAAAAGAAAAAAAGAGAGAGAGAGAATTAACTCATAAAATATAGCAATGGCCCTGCTTCCTCTCCACACACCCACCGTCAGGGAAGGAGGCTGTGTGTATAGGAGACTGCTCCTCGCCCTGCGGCCACTGGTTGCCTATGTGATATCCGGACTCTCCTTTGAGCAGCGTGGATGCTGGAGTTCTCAAGGTGAGTATCGCCAAGGTAGACTGGATGTAAAACCTGGGCCACGGTGATATCCCTGGGACCTGTTGTCCCTCTGACAGGAGAAGGTAAGAAAGATTACAGGCCAGGCATGGTGGCTCACACCTGAAATCCTGGTACTTTGGGAGGCCAAGGTGGGCAGATAACTTGAGCCCAGGAGTTCAAGACCAGCCTGGGCCACATAGCAAGACCCAGTCTCTACAAAAAAACAAAAACAAAAAATTAGCTGGGCATGTGGTATGTGCCTATAGTCCCAGCTACTTAGGAGGCTAAGATGGGAGGATCACCTGAGCCAGGGAGGTTGTGGCTGCAGTGAACCGTGACTGTGCCACCACACTCCAGTCTGGGTGACAGTGGGAGACCATGTCTCAAAAAAAAAAAAAAAGAAGAAGAATTAAAACATTTAAGAAAAGCCAGTCGCGGTGGCTCACGCCTGTAATCCCAGCACTTTGGGAGGCTCAGGCGGGCAGATCACCTGAGGTCAAGAGTTTGAGACTAGCCTGGCCAACATGGTGAAACCCTGTCTCTACTAAAAATACAAAAATTAGCTGGGTGTGGTGGTGCACATCTGTAATCCCAGCTACTCAGGAGGCTGAGACAGGAGAATCGCTTGAACTCAGGAGGCGGAGCTTGCAGCGAGCAGAAATCGCACCACTGCACTCCAGCCTGGGCGGCAGAGCAAGACTCCGTCTCAAAAAAATGAAAAAAAAAGTAGACACCCTAGGCCTGAGATAAATAGGTTAATATGTATGAAGTCCTCAGGCCAGTGCCTGTGCCTAGGAAGCATTCAGTAATGTTGGTTTTTGTTATTTTGTAATACTACGGTTTTACTTCCCCTTGTTTGCTCACATTTTCATGGTGGGATGATCTTGAATGAGCCAAATGCATCTGTCATATATGGCTATCCTTTGAATGTTTGTGTCCCCTCCAAATTTATGTTTAAACTGAATGCTTTGTGCAACAGTATTGAGAGGTGGGGCCTTTGGGGGAAGGGATTACATCATGGGGGCTCTACTATCGTGAATGAAATAGTGCCTTATACAAGGGCTCAAGGGAATTGGCAAGGCCCTTTTTTGACGTCCTGCCTTCTGCTGTGTGTGAATGCAGTATCTGTCCCCTCTGGAGAACGCAACAGCAAAGCACCTTCTTGGAAGCAGAGAGTGCAACCCTTATAGACATGGAATGCCGGCGCCTTGATCTGGGACTTCCCAGGCTCCAGAGCTGTGGGAAAATAAATTTCTGAGCTTTGTAAGTTATCCAGTCTCAGGTACGGTGTCATAGTAGCACAAATAGACTAAGACATAAACTAAAGATTTAACTCGTAAGGTCAGGCA
>NW_012103166.1:924690-932622 GCF_000951045.1 Mandrillus leucophaeus
TTTTTTTTTTTTTTTCCTTTTTTTTTTTTAAAGAAACAGGTTCTTGCTCTGTTGCCCAGGCTGGAATGCAGTAGCATAACCAGCTCACTGCAGCCTCCAACTCCTGGGCTCAAGCAATCCTCCCACCTCAGCCTCCCTAGTAGCAAGGACTACAGGTGAGCACCATCATGCCTGGCTAATTGTAAACAATTTTAGTAGAGACTGGGTCTCATTATGTTACCCAGGCTGGTCTCAAACTCCTGTCCTCAAGCGACCCTTCCACCTCTGCCTCCCAAAGTGCTGGGATTACAGATGTGAGCCACTGCGCCTGGCCTGCTTCTTTCTTCACTAAATTACCCTGGAGGCCCCAAGGGAGCCAAGCCTAATGTTGGGTGGGTGGGAATTAGTGGAATCAAATGTGCACAGGAACATGTCTCATGTCATATAACATAGAGTCCTGGGTGGTGGGTCAGGAGGCCTGGATCCAAGCCCCAACCCTGCTGCTTACAAGTGATGCTGCCTTGCCTAAGACACTGAGCCTCTCCATGCTTCAGTTCCCTCATCTGCAAGCAATAGCCCCCAACTTATCACACAGGACATGGTAAGGATGGGGTGAAGTAACGGAGAGAAGGTACACTATGTGAAAAACTGTTCTATGAGGGAATATATTGTATAAAAGTTATTTGTTAGAAGATCCTTTGCCCATACTGGTGCATGCCTGGCACAGGTCAACATTGCTGAAGTCAAAGCAGGCCAACGGTGCTAGGCATGGGAGCCCAGTGCCATGATGGCCTAAGAGTAGCTGGAGAGCTGCTTCTCCCTACCCACTCCTGAACATACCCATGTCTGTCCAGGGAGAGCAGGGAGGATCCAGCTTCCATCCCTAGAAGTGACAGCTTATGGCAGAGCATGCAGGCAGGCATGCCTGTTTCTGTACCCCTCTGTGGTTTTGGAACCAACATGGCTATGCTTCTGGAGGCATGGGGAGGTGGTCTCACAACAAATATGAAACAGTCAGAAAAAGTATGGCTCTGTGAACCCCCTCAGCAGGGACCTTAACATGCTTTTAACCTCCAGGCATTCCCCAAACTTTCCTGCCAGGTGTATTCTTAGCTGCACAGACATAGAGGTGCCAGCTCAGGTTGCTGTGAATCTGCCCAGCAGCTGGAATTAAAAGCCAGGACATCTGGTCCTGGCAGCACCGCGTCCACCACCAGACAAAACATCCTCCCACATGCCAACTCTGATGGGGTGGCGCTGACAGAAGGGGAGCTGAGACATACGGCCTGCAGACAGCAGGTTTTCAGAAGATGGAACCATGGTCGTGGCGAGGAAGGAGTATAGATTTTAGAGTCAGAAGACCTGGAATTGAGTTCTGACCTTTTCACCCAGCTGTGGAGCCTTAGGCATGCCACTTGGTCTCTCAGAGCTTCCCTTTCCCTACGTCTCCCAGTGGGTTGTCAAATGAGCTGTTAAGGATGTGAAAAGCCACAGTTGACTCTGTAGTCCACTTTGTTCCTAAGAGGTAGCCATAAATTTTCTCTGGCATGAAGGTAGAAACACCCTAACTATTCCTCTCCCAAATTCTCCGATTGACTAAGGGAAGGAAATTATTACTGATTGGGTTCCAGTCCCTGTACTAGTGACCTCCTGTGTCCATTTTATTTTATACTCACAATTGATTCTTTAAAGTAGGTACCGTTATGGTTCCTGTATTCACATAAGGATATAGAGTTCAGAGAGTTTAAATAACCTGCTCCTGATCACACAGCTGGTAAATAGAGAAGCTGAGATTCAAATCCAGGTCTAGGTGAGCACAGAGTCTGAGCTCTGGGCTCCATATCACATGGTACCAGGCCTTCTAGTACCAGGAAGATATTGTCACAAAGATCCCTCCACTGACCCGACACGAACTGACCAGAAAATCAGTTAAAATTGGGTGGCATACAGTTTATCATCCAAACCAGCATGCTTTATCCTGTACACAAGATAAAGCAGACAGGATCCCAGGATAACCAGCATAAACCAGGAAATACAGTCACCCTAGTTAAGATGCACATAATATAGAGAAGGATGATGGTTCAGCTTGTAATGTATTTCATGGATTCTGGACACACTTTTCTTTCACATTTAACATTGTTACAACCATTAGCATCCTAGCTTCAAAGAAATGCCATGGTTAGGAGTAACAGTGGGAAGCCGGAATGCATCTGTGAAGGGGAAGGAGAGCAGAGGGAAAGGTTCAGTATTTCCCAGGGACCCCCACCTTGGAGGCTGCCAGGGTGAGAAACACATAGGGTGGGCACCAAGAAGTGGGAAATGAGAGAGCAGAAAGGAGATGGCCAGAGGACACTCCTAAACACCACTCTAGAGAAGACCCACTGGAGGGTAAATTTGGAGGGTCGGAGGAAATAGGACCAGTAGATAGATGGTAAGAAGCCCCAAGTCCTCATCTGAAGAGCAATCGGTTGGACTCTGAAAGTTTTGGTTCAGACCAGGGGCTGTTGTCCCACCTCCGGTGTTGCCCTTGCCCTTATCATTCATTCCCACCCAGACTACCACACTGGGCTGAGCACAGCCCAAGCCGAAGCCCTGGACTCTTCCGGTGGCACCCTGGCAGAGCTGAGCTCATGCATTTCCCCCTACTCACTGCAGTACGGAGCATTGGAAGTAGTCAGGAGGTAGACTTTCACTTCCTTGGGAAGTGGCTCTATCTTGACACCGCCGTGTTCCACCAGGCCTGAAAATAAAGAAGCAAAGAAGCAGAGTCCTGAGAAGGCTATCTTAGGGTCCCACAGCACCCAGCCACATGTTTATTAATTCACGCACCCATTTATTCCACAGACATCTACACTCCACACGCACTATGAGAGCGCAGAAAGGAGAATGCAGAAAGGAGACAGCCAGAGGACACTCCTAAACACCACTCTAGAGAGAAAACCCACTGGAGGGTAAATTTGGAGGGTAGGAGGAAATAGGATCAGTAGATAGACGGTAAGAAGCCCCAAGTCCTCATGCTGTATTCTGAGGTGAGTCCTGGGATCCCAGCAACTCGGTCCAGTGGGCAGTAAACACACACATAAATGGCACTATGCTTTTTAGATCATCTGACTCATTCTTGGCAGGTAATTATAAGAAATCTGAAACTGCATCTCTAACTTGCAAAACCAATCTCCTATAGCAGTTGTTTTCATGACACTTACATCCCGTGCAGTGGGAGCACGGTGAAGCACGAAGTGTTTGACCTGAAGACTAGTGGATGACAGGTGGGGAGAGCGCATTCTGGGAAGAGAGTATGGTTACAACCAAGGCACACAGGTGAGGAAGCCTGATGTACACTTGGAAGTACAAGTAGTTAGCACCATCCGGTGTTCAGTGCAAGGGAAAGTGTAGTGAGACATGAGGCTGGGCAGACAGTGTGAAGCGGCTGTTATGTCTGTGGGTCCATGGCATGTAGGGGAAACTGACATATACACAATGAGTAGAAAATAATGTTGACTTGTTCTATCATGGGAAGCTACCCTACTTTACTATTTTGTCAAGCTGGTACCCATTTCACTCATATAAGCAGTAGCAAGCTGCTACAGTTGAGTGGCAGCCAGGGGTAGCGGGAAGCAAGAGAGTGTGGAAAGGAGAAAAACCGTTTCCACTGCCCAGGAGTTTTTCCTGGAGCTCTTCATCCTGGATAACCACAAGATATTCATAGCAATGGTCTACACAAGTGAGTTAGAGGCCAGATCCTGCAGCCTTCCTGGCATCCTTTCCCCAGACTGGCCTGGATCATCCAAGAAGGTACCCAAGCCCCCCAGCAACTAGGCATCCCCCCAGCTGCCATGAGACCACCAGAATCTCAGACCTCTAATGTGGGTCTTGTGTTCCACTCTTAGGGATTCCCCACCACACAGAGAATTAGGGTCTATGAAGAACTGGAGAATGGCAAGAAGTGAGAAAGATCTATAAGCAGCATCTGGTCCAAGAGTGGGGGGACCTGTATGTGGGAAGGGTGTGTGTGGAGCAAGGATGGCCATAGGGAACACTATAGAGGGTGAGGGTTGGGGCACGAGAACCAACCATCCATCTCCAACTAAGAACAGGCTGAGCACCTCATTGCTTAATTTTCTTTTCCCCAATTGGATAGAATTCTTGACCACAGGAGATCAGGACATTAAGAGGGGACAAGTAGTAGGGCTTGAACTTTCCTCGCATTGTCAAAGGAAGTCAAAGGGGAAGCACTTTACCTATCCTTGGGCAGGAAAGCAGAAAAGGGTTAAAACAATCCAGACAGTGTCCGGCAAGGAAGGCCGTGTAGCTGTCACAGGGAAAGGCCATCAGTGGACAGGAGTTCTCCAGGGCGCTGATGTAGAGGTGCACGGCTCTCATGTGATCACAGATCAGATAACTATAACCTGAACACAGAAAAAACACAACCAAAGTTTCAGTCAAGACAAATGGAATTCCCTCTGTGCTGCTCACTGAAACTCTATTGAATTTTATATTCCAGCAAGCTGTAAATAAATGCATGTGAGTCCCCTCAAATCACTTTTTCAAAATATTAGTGTACATGGTTACTACATTCTACTTTTTCATTTTACTTTTCCTGAGATACATAAGCATAATCCATCAAGAAAATTGTTTGATTTGAGATGCATTCTTTCTTTTCTTTTCTTTTCTTTTCTTTTTTTCTTTTGAGACAGAATCTCACTCTGTTGCCCAGGCTGGAGTGCAATGGCATGATCTCGGTCCACTGCAACCTCTGCCTCCTGGGTTTAAGTAATTTTTCTGCCTCAGTCTCCTGAGTAGCTGGGCTAACAGGTGCACACCATCACACTTCACAAATTTTTGCATTTTTCATAGAAACAGGGTTTTGCCATGTTGGCCAGGCTGGTCTCGAACTCCTGACCTCAGGTGATCCACCTACCTCAACCTCCCAGAATGCTAAGATTACAGGTGTGAGCCACCATGCCCTGGCCTTGAGATGGATTCTTATATGATCATGCAAACTCTCCTTCATAAAATGGGAATATATAGAGAGTTGATGATGCTGCCCCACTTCTCAAAATGGGTATTTGTGCATATTTTTACTTTCTTCATCATCACCTATACAACAAATTTTTTACAACCTCATTATACCCAACCCAACAGTGAGACTGCTGCATCAGCCGCAGTTTATGGTCGATCACTCTCTACAGCCAATGTGCTGAGGTTCACCGGGCCAAATGACTGATACGCTGAATTTGTCAAATATCCCAGTTTACCAAAACTTAGCTTCATTGTTATTTACTATTTAAGTTTGCAGCATTCGACATTGGTTAAATTGGCTGGAACTAAGAAGTATGTGGTGAGCTACAAATCCAGGGTCCTGGGGTCTTCAAACTCTCCCTACACCTTGAGACCTCGTTGCTGTGACCTGCAACCAAAGCCAAGCAGAATTTTGACTTTCCTTTCCCCTGTGGTTGGGACACTCTCTATGGTCAAGCTCTTTCCAGCTGCAACAGGGAACTGGGGCAGAGACAAACTAAACCCTTCTCAAATTGTGTTATGGAGAAAAAGTGAAAAGTGGTCAATTGAAATGCCACCAAATCTTCAAAAGCCATTGAAACCAAACTCCTATTTTATCAGAATTGCTGAGAAATTCACAAATTGCAAAAAGAAGCATATTTTTGGAAAACTAGTAAATTTGGTAAAATCAATGAGTAGTTATTCAATAAGATTGTCAAAGGAATCCTTAAAATGTTAAAAATTTGGTAAAGCAAGACAAGACTAAAAACATAGTAAACAGAACTCAGCATTTTAAATTTTTATATGAAATGCTGATATATTGGCTATATTCATAAGATATAAGAAAGCCAAATAATTATTGATCTTAGCTTTTGACACATTTAGTATGCTAAGAATATATCAATAAATATATTAAAAAGAACATTCCAGAAGGCTATATTTAAAGAGAGGAAATGTACGGTCATTGAGTGTGTTCAAAAAGATCATCTTGAAAACAATTTTAGAGAACTGTTAGAGTTGGTAAATGTGGTGAAATGACTGGGCAGTGAATTGATCCTTCTGCTCACCAGCTTTGGGCAGGATGGCTTGCTTCTGCCAAAGCAAGGCTCTGTAGAGGATGCAGTTGGTGTGGACTGTGCCACACCCTCCCCTCAAATGCCTGGGCTCTGAAGACATCCATCCTTGAATACACTCTGAGTAAGGCATTATGGGACATAGCAAAGGACACTTGTCAAGCAGACCCTCTGTGGGCCATTCTGGCTGACTCAACACAACAGCTGTTGGTGAATTCCAATCTCTGGGGTCGCCAAATACCAACTTTTACTGGATTTCTGACCTGCATAAAAGTAGGTGGGGCAGCCGGGTTGGTCTTGGCCTCCATTGACAAAGTAGTCCACGTGTCCAACGGGAATCCGAATACCGAAATCTGAAAGGAGACAGAACTCCATTAACTTCTTTGCTTCAGGGAGTTGGCTGGCAGCAGACCTCAAACTCTGACCTCAGGAGCCTACCCACTGTCTGCCCCGTCACTTCTAAGTGCTGTGAGACTTCACAGGATGAGCCCTCAGACAGATTTTCCTTTCCTTTCCTTTTCTTTTCTTTTCTTTCTTTTTTTTTTTTTTTTTTTTTGAGACAGAGTTTCACTCTTGTCACCCAGGCTGGAGTGCAGTGGTGCGATCTCTCTCTGCAACCTCTGCCTCCTGGATTCAACGATTCTCCTGCCTCAGCCTCCGAGTAGCTGGGATTACAGGCTCATGCCACCACACCTGGCTAATTTTTGTGTTTTTTTTGTTTTTAGTAGAGACAGGGTTTCACCAGGTTAGTCAGGCTGGTCTCAAACTCTTGACCTCAGTTGATCCACCCACCTCAGCCTCTCAGTTTTCTAAAGGGATTTTTCATGCTAAAAGGAACCAAAGAGATTCAGTTGGTAAGATGCTCATATTTGCCTAAGAAAATCAAGAAAAATATCCTGTAACACAAGGTTTTGTAACTCAGTAAATGTTATAAACTTGGTAAATTTCCTCATTGAGTAGTATCAGTTTCCTTTTGAGTAATAGTTCAGGTAAACATGTTTGGGGTCACATTTCCACAGTCCCCCCTAAAACATATCTTTGTGCTCTCCTGAGTGGAAATAGGACACGGCTCCAGAGTTGAGGTAAGAGAGCATCTTCTGCCCTCATTCTGTCCCTGTGACCAACTCCTGGATGCTCCACTGTGGCAGACTTGAGCCCTCAGACTGGCTCAGGCCCAGCTGCTGAAGACCCCGACTTTCTCCTTCCTATCACCTGCCACTATTGGAAGAAAATGATTGTGTATTATTTGCTTACTGCCATCGACCTGGAGGTTAAGCAATGACCTAGAAGCCACCCTTGAGTCTTGCCTTTCCCTCATACCCCACATGCAGCCCTTCACGAGTCTAGTCAACTCTACTTCCAAAACATATTTTGAATCTGTCTACTTCTCTCTGTCTTTACTGCCACCACCTTTACCCAAGTCACCATCATCTCTCACCCGGACCCCTACTGCAGACACTCTCTAATGGGCGTCCGGGCTTCCCTTGGTGACTCCTACGGTCCATGTAGCCTGTAAGCTCCATGTAGGCAGGGACCTCATTCAATGTGTTGATCATTGCTAAATTCTCAGCACCTGCCACGCAGCTTAATAAATAGTGATTGAATAAATATAATTTTTTCTTTTTAAGTCACATCAGGGAGAGGCTCCAACTTTGAAGGGGCCTGAGAGGCCTCGCTTAGATAAATGGGTACCTAATAAGTCACATATTTAGCAAATTTAAGGATAGAAAGGATTCACTTTTTTTTTTTTTTGAGACGGAATCTCGCTCTGTTGGCCAGGCTGGAGTGTAGTGGCCGGATCTCTGCTCACTGCAAGGTCCACCTCCTGGGTTCACGCCATTCTCCTGCCTCAGCCTCCCGAGTAGCTGGGACTACAGGCGCC
>NW_012103166.1:933459-976512 GCF_000951045.1 Mandrillus leucophaeus
AGGCGTGAGCCACAGCGCCCTGCCCAGAAGAGGGATTCTTATTCTCCACTGGACTGAAGGGCCAAGCTTGTCATCTGGGGAGGAGGGAAGTTGTGACACGCCTGCCTGCCTGCGGGGGCCCAATCCCTTGGGACCAGGCACACCCATCCTAAAAAAGCTTCATGACTTTCCCATAAGTCAGCCAGACAGCAATGCCCTACCCAGTACTGCTTAGCACACTGTTGTTGCTGCATTCGTTTGAATCAGAAAGTGAGACTCATAACCAAGTACTTTTGGTCTGTGAGTGAGAATCCTCCTGCCTATGGTGGCTAAAAATACAACCATTCACCTCAGTGGTCACAGAGACAGAGCTGGAAGAGACTTTCAATATCATTTTGGTAAACTCCTCACTGTGCAGCAGAATCTCAGAGAGAGGGCAGGGCATCTCTGCCCAGGGTCACACAGCTAGATGCCAGCCTCCTAGGCGCTGCCTTGAGCTCATTCCCTCACCCCAGGAAGGTCACCCCAGCTCACTGTCAGTGTCTGTGTGGATGGCTTCCACGAAGAGGGCATCTCCGGCATCCAAGCGCTCCTCCACACTGGCGCTGGTGTACTCAGGTCCAGCGGGGTCCAGGCCTGTGAGAAGAGACTGATATGAGGGACCACTTTCCTCTCAGCTGCAGGAACATTCATGGACCCACCACACACCCACCACTTCCAGTGCAGATCATAGAGCCTCCCTGAAAAGACCCAAGGGTTGGGAGAATTAGCTGAGGACCATCTTCCTCAGGAAACCCCACTCTCTGTTGTCTCTCTAGAGGTAACCTCTCAATGACCCAGTTTCTCTGGCTCTAAGATGAGCTTGAGGCTGCGCGTGGTGGCTAATGCCTGTAATCCCAGCACTCTGTGAGGCCGAGGCTGGCAGATCACGAGGTCAGGAGATCGAGACCATCCTGGCTCACATGGCGAAACCCCGTCTCTACTAAAAATACAAAAAATTAGCCGGGCGTGGTGGCGGGCGCCTGTAGTCCTAGCTGCTAGGGAGGCTAAGGCAGGAGAATGGCATGAACCCGGGAGGCAGAGGTTGCAGTGAGCCGAGATCATGCCACTGCACTCCAACCTGAGCAACAGAGCAAGACTCCATCTCAAAAAAAAAAAAAAAAAAAGAGCTTGATAACACCAATTATTTGATAGAAGTTAATATAATGTAAAGCTTGTTACTGCCTTCATGTAGTAACAGCAATAGCTACAATTTCTTCGAGCAGTAACTATGGACCAGGCTTTATGCCAGGCAGTTTTACACACTGTAGTCCTCACCATAACACAGTGATTACTGTGAATACTACTATTCCCATGTCTCAGTTTGGATCTCTTCCCTTCCCCTACAAAAAGCAGACCTGCCACAAGAGTTCAAGGTAGATTTGGGAGAAAGTCTCGGAAAGCATGGTGAGGGAGTGGGAAAGCAGGTCAGGAAATAAAGGAAAATAGTAGTGAGTAGGATATCCCCATGGGCTTTCACCCCACTGGAGTGCCTCTGTGAGATTCTGTAAAACAAGACCCAGAATTGTCCCACTGAAAGGCCAGGAAGCTGAGGGTTTTTGCCATACAACTCCAGTCCCTTATTAACTGAGAGTGGCTCTGGAAGCATAAAGTCCTCCACACTTTTACATGTATATAGCAAAACTGTGTAAAGTTTATTTCCACAGTGGGCCAAGGAGATGTGGGCTGTTACCACTATTTTACAGATGTAGAAACTGAGGCTCAGAAAGAAATAGAAGGGGGAAGTGCTTGCCGGAGCAATCAGGCAAGAGAAAGAAATAAAAGGCATCTAAATAGGAAAAGAGGAAGTCAAATTGTCTCTCTTCATCAATGAAGAGAACCCTAAATGTTTGACCAAAAGACTTCTAGACCTGAAAAACAACTCCAGCAAAGTCTCAGGACACAAAATCAATGTACAAAAGTCAGTTGCATTTCTATGCACTAAGAACATTCAATCTGAGAGCCAAATCAAGAATGCAATCTCATTTATGATAGTCACACACAAAAATAAAGTACCTACAAGCACACCTAACCAAAAGAGCGAAAGATCTGTACAAGGAGAACTCTAAAACCCTGCTTAAAAAAAAAAAAAAAATCACAGGTGACACAAACAAATGCAAAAATATTCTATGCTTTTGCATAATATTTGCCAAAGTATTCTGTATTCTATGCAGGGTTGGAAGAATAAATATCATTAAAATATCCATTTTGCCCAAAGCCATCTACAGATTCAATCCCTACCAAATTACCAATGTCATTTTTCACAGAATTATAAAAATCTATTCTCAAATTTATATGGCACAAAAAAAAGAGCCCAAATAGCCAAGGCAATCCTGAGCAAAAAGAATAAAGCTGGATGCATCACACTACCCAATTTCAAACTACACTATAAGCCTACAGTAAGCAAAACAGTATGGTACTGGTACAAAAATAGATACATAGGCCAATGGAACAGAATAGAGATCACTGAAATAAAGAAGCACACCTATAACCATCAGACATTTGACAAAGTTGACAAAAATTAACACTTTTTTTTAGAGAAAAAGATACCCTATTCGAGAAACGGTGTGGGAAAACTGGCTGACCATATGCAGGAGAATGATTCTGGACCCATAGCTCTCACCATATACAAAACTTACTCAAGAAGGATTAAAGACTTAAATGTAAGACCTCAAACTATAAAAATCCTAGAAGAAAATCTGGGAAATAATCTCCTGAATATTAGCCTTAGGCAAAGCATTTATGACCAAGTCCTCAAAAGCAAATGAAACAAAAACAAAAATTGGCAAGTGAGACTTAAACTAAAGACCTTCTGCACAGCAAAAGAAACAACCAATGGAGTAAACAGACAACCTACAGAATGGGGGAAAATATTCACAAACTATGCATCTGACAAAGGACTAATATCCAGAATCTATAAGGAACTCAAACAAATCAACAAGAAAAAACAACCCCATTAAAATGAGGGTGAAGAACATGAAAAGAGACTTCTTGAAAGAAGACATACAAGTGGCTAACAAACATATGAAAAAATGCTCACCATCACTAATCATCACACCATGATATACCATCTCACACCAGTCAGAATTGCCACTATTAAAAAGTAGAAAATAAATAAATAGATGTTGGCAAGGCTGCAGAGAAAAGGGAATAGTTATACACTGTTGGTGGGCATGTAAATAAGTTCAGCCAGTGTGGAAAGCAATCTGAAGATTCCTGAAAGAACTAAAAATAAAATCACCATTTGACCCAGCAATCTCGTTGCTAGATATATACCCAAACAAAAAGAATTTCTTCTACCAAAAGGATACCTGCACTAGTATGTTCATTGCAACACTATTCACAATAGCAAAGACATGGAATCAACCCAGGTGCCCACCAATGGTAGACTGGATAGAGAAACTGTGGTCCACATACCCTATGGAATTCTACACAGCTATAAAAAAGAATGAAATTATGTCCTCTGCAGCAACATGAATGTAGCTGGAGGTCATTTTCCTAAGCCAATTAATGCAGAAACAGAAAACCAAATACTGCATATTCTCACTTACAAGTGGGAACAAAACATTGGGTGCACATGGACACAAAGATGGGAACGATTGGCACTGGGGATTCCAAAAGGAGGAGGAAAAGCAAGGGGAAAGGGTGGAATAACTGCCTATCAAGTACTGATTGCTACTTGGGCAACGAGATCATTAGAAGCCCAAAGTTCAGCATTGCATGCTATACCCATGTAATAAACCTGCACACGTAAACCCTGAATCTAAAATAAAATTTTTTAAATAAGAAATTTAAAAATAAAAAGTGAAAAAAGAAATACATGGCCTCTCACATTGATATTAGAAATCATGCAATAATAACACACACCATTTTATACAAAAGAACCACAATAAATAAATTTTAGTGGTAATAGGTGACTTGATTGTAAGAACAAAGGCTCCATACTCCCCTCTGCTTGCCTTAGAAGAGACATTTTCAGGGAAAGCTTTTCTATCTCTAAAGCCTGGAGGATGGGCAGGGATGAATGTTACCTGTGATCTGTCCCAGCTGGCCTCCGAAGAGCTGTCCCACCATGCCCCCAACGTGGGCCCCCAGGCTAACACCAATGATGTGGATTGAGGATTCCGACACACCCAGCACCTAGAAGAGCAGGGGCAGTGAGCTCCCCGTGGGCCACAGAGTCTGCTGGCTTCGCAGTGGCAGGCTTTCCCCGAAAGCTTCAGAAGCCGAGGCCCTGGGCATGACAGAACCACCACACTTACTTTGGAGGGAAAATGGACAGCACTCTCATCATTAATCACTTCTTCTCTTCCTGGGCTTCCCACCCTGACAACCCACTCACTCTCCTTTTGGTGCCCAAAGTATGTGAGCAATGACCACGGCCATTCTCTCTTGAGGGACAACTAAGTGCCAGGCCATCTGCATTCGCTGTCCAATGTGCCATGACACATTTTACAGAGGAGCAGCGGGAAGCTCAGAATGTTCAATAACCTGCCTAAAGTCAGTACTGTGAGCGGCAAAGTCAAGATTTGAACCCAAGACCACCAAGCTACCCGGTGACTCTGTTTCCACCCTAAGCCTCCTCAGGCAGTGCTTTTGTCTTTCTGACCCTCTCTCCTCATACGCAGCCCAAACTCACCTGAAGCTCTTCTGCACCTACCAAGAGTTTATTGAGGAAAAGGCAGATCTTGAGGCTCAACTTAATCACATTTTTCACAGCTAAGAAGTAGACCCCTGTAGACCCATAAATCCAGTCCACGACAATCACATTAGCATTCGTTGCACGCAGAAGAGTTCTAATGAATTTATCAATCCAGGAAGGCTTTGTTCCTAAAACCCTAGAGAGGGGCCCAAAAACGGATGGAGAAATTACCCACCAAGTGGATATTCATTGTCATGTAAAACCTCTATTAATCCCAAACCCAGAAAAGAAGTCAAAACTAGAGGAGTTTATTACACAGCACTTGGAGCATAGGGAGGGCACAATTCCAAAGTTGTCAGCCCTTCCGCCAGCACATATACAGTCTTTGTGTAAATTATAAAACTTTGCCTTTTGTTCCAGGTAGAGGCAGCCTCATGCCAGGGTTCAGAATTCAGGTTGGATTTCAGCCCCATCAGCCTTTTGTCAGGCACCTTTGCACAATGCATAAACCACATAAACTGTATACATTGCATCGCTCCATTTGTGTTATTTGTGGAAAGGAAAAGATAGCTTTGTGCCCTAGAGTTAAGATTTGCAATCTTAATTCTCATTCTAAAATATAGGCTCTTTCTTTGTGGACATTTTCTTTTTTTCTTCTTTCTTTCTCTTTCTTTCTTTCTTTCTTTCTTTCTTTCTTTCTTTCTTTCTTTCTTTCTTTCTTTCTTTCTTTCTCTCTCTCTCTCTCTCTCTCTTTCTTTCTTTCTTTCTTTCTTTCTTTCTTTCTTTCTCTCTCTCTCTCTCTCTCTCTCCCCCTCCCTCCCTCCCTTCCTTCCTTTCCTTTCCCTTCCTTTCCTTTCTTTTCTTCCTTTCTCTTTCTTTCTTTTTCCTTCCTTCTTTGTTTCTTTCTCTCATTCACCCATCGATTTATTCAACAAACATTTATTGAGTATCTATGGGCCAGGCAGTATGCTAGGTGCTTTCCAAAAAATAAAGACAAATAAGATATCGTCCCTATCCTTCTGGAGCTTACAGTATAATGGGAGTTTTCCAGGAAAAGGAAAATGATAGAAAAATGTTTAGAAATCTTTCCCAACAGATTGGGATCAGGAAATAAGTTTTTTGATGGCTCCCAGTATAGAAGCAAAGAGAGCACGCTCATGCGGGCAGAGGAGTGCGGACTGGGTGTGTGCCAGAGAATGGGGTAGCGAGATTTAAGAGCAGACAGAGTGCCTCCCCTGACGAGCTCTCCACCTCTATTAGCTATCCCTGGGTTGGAGATACACACTCAGCCTTGGAAAGTGGTCGAATGTAAGCTTTGCTAGAGGAGAGGCTTTGGCACAAGAGCAAGGAAGCAAGAAGAGAAGCCTAAGGAAACATGGCTGAGTCCTTGGAGTCCAGAGATCTGAGAGGCAGAGACAGGCCAGAGATCAGGAAATGGTGGTCCTTTGTGCATGGCCTTTGTGTCTACCTTTTCATTGGGTGCCCCGAACTCTACTTGCTCCATGGTGCTGTTACTTTACCATATTCTCTCCCTCTTTCCTCCCATAAACCTTTCTCTATTTCTGGGCTTATTGATGGGCTTTGGAGAAAAGCTGTTCAAAGAAAGGATGGTGATTGGAATTGAGACTCAGTGACTGTATATTACAACAAAATGTGGACTGGAGAGTGTCAGAGAAATTGAAGAAGAGAACTACATAGCTCCATCACACCCATAACCTCTGGGTATGATGGAAGTGGCACCCACAAATGGAAGTTTCTTAGGTCATAAAACCAGGGAAGAAGTGAAGAAGGGGAAATACAACCCTGGGTAATAAAGGCTCTGTGTATGGAGATTTGTCCAGAGTCACAGACATGTACTGTTTGTGAGTGTGTAGACAAGACTGGCTGGGGAAGTACGATACATGACCAATAAGAATGAACACCATGTGTGCATGTTGACATGAGACCCATCAAAGACAGCAGGACATGAGGGATGGAACATGTGACCTTTGGTAAACTCATTCTTCCTCTTGTTCCCCACTAACTTCTTATGGTATTATGGTTACTTGATCATTCGTAGCTGAGAGGTCCTGTTGGTTAGTTAACTCCCACCTGAATCCATGGATAATTAGTTTGGTTCCCAGAGTGGCATTGAACCCAGAGTTTTGGAGGTCACTGCTTCCTTCTACTAGCTTCCCACAGTTAGGATTCGAAGGGACAAAGAGGAGAAACTGGACTTTGAGATCGGAGCCTTCAAAAAGGTTGGCGCTCTGGAAGTCAGCGCACTTTGGCTGTGGGGTAGGAGGTGCATCCCCTGGAGGAAAATAAAACAAACGAGAAACATCCAAAGGTGAGGTCATCTGTTCTTAGAAGGAAGAAAGACAACCTTGGAAGGAAGCAAGAAACAGGGGCCTGCAGTCATGGGGTTTATTATACATCACTTAGTGTAATAATCACTCATTTATTATAGCCTGCATCCCTTCTGTAATGAAACTCTGTGAATATTTTTCATGCCTGAGGACAAAATAGCAGAGAAGAGATATTGCTCAACTAGATGAGCTTAAAGGCCATGGTGAAATGGCTGTTGTTCTGGGCTGAACTGAGTCTCATCCCCCAAAATTCATATGTTGAAATCTTAACCCCCAATACTTCAGAATGTGACAGCATTTGGAGGTAGGGCCTTTACAAAGGTTAAAAGGAGTGCAACAGAGTGGGCCTAAATCAATATGACTATTGTCTTTATATAAAGAGGAAATTTGGACACAGACAGAGGAGAGACAATGTAAAGACACAGGGAGACAGTGGCCATCTACAAGCTAAGGGCAGGGGCCTGGAACAGATCCTTTGCTCATTGCCCTGAAGGAACTAACACTGCCAACATCTTGATCTCAGACTTCCAGCCTCCAGAACTGTGAGGCAATACATTTCCATTGTTCAAGCCACCCAGTCCACAGCACTTCATAATGGCATCCCTAGCAAACTAGTAGAGAAGTCTAAATAGAACCCTGGTCAGCCAAATGAACAGTTGCCCTGGGGACTAGCCTCACTCTAGTCTGAACACTCTGTCCCAGAAGGATTTCCAACCCCTTAGCCCTGCCTAATCACTTCTTGTCCTTATGAGCAGTCAAGAGCCCTGCCATAGCCTTCCAGTGCCCAGCCCATGGCCTAGAGAGATGGTAGAGAAGAGCCTTAACAAGCCCCATCTACTTCACAGCACCTCACGATAGATACCTTTACAATGGAAATTCTCTGGCCAAGATAACTGCAGGCCTTTAAAAAACACTGAACAGAAAAGGCAACGTGAAACTCCTGCTTCCCAGGGAGCTGAAAATCTGGCCCATTTTCAATACCTAGCATCCCACCCTGATCCCCACTTCTGTGATGCAGAGGTGTGGTCCCTGACTTCCATGCATCCCACAGGGAGACTGGCAGGAGCAGCAGGGTGCACGCTGACCCACAGAACAGAGCCCCACACAGCGTTGCTGCCACCAGACAAAGTGATTCACAGAATCAGAGGTTCAGAGGAGAGGTCCGGATTGCAGACTTTGGTTTGTGCGGGCCCCTTTGTCAAGGAAGACGTAACTTTAGGTTTCTGGAGTGATCATCTGCTATCAGAGGTAACTGGGAGCCCATATACAACCGGGGTGTGGATCTGGGATGCTCTGGTATATGGTGCTATGAGTGTGGAGAATACCTCAAGCCACAAGGCCTTCTGGAGCATCGCTGAGGTAGACTAGAGGTTTCCCCATCACTGCTTCTGAGCCCCAGACTTTATCCCCAATCCCCTTGCAGAGCCAGACCAAGCAGACAGGTTTGGAGGCTCCTGGGAAGAAGCCCACTCTGAGAGTGCGAGCCCTAAGCTCTTCAGCCTGCGGCTTGAACTCCCACAGCACATGAGAGAGCTAATACCTGACTCCATCCTTTTATCAGCCTCCCCCAGCGTTTGGCTCTTTAAAGAAAAGATGAAAGGACTGTGCTTCAGCATGAGACGTGAACCACATTAATGAGTCAATCTGCTCTGTTGTTCACATAGGGAAGCCTGCATCCATCAGAGAGTCTGAGTCCTTTTAAATACCCATAATATGTCACAAAGCAGGCCCAAATAATCACCAAAGGATCACTATCATCTAAATACAATGTAATAAAACTAGAAATCAATAACAAAAATTATTTTAATATACATTTGGAAATGTAAAAACACCCCCTCCCATTTTTTCCAATAAGACAAGCCCATCCCATGTGCCTGTGGTATTTTTACCAGCCCACACAAAGAGAAGCTCCTGGGCACAATTCCTCATGGACATATATTGCTGAAACTTGTTCAAGATTTTTAAAAATTTTTTATATTCAGGTAAAAAAATATATAAATTATCATCTTTACCTTTTTTAAGTGTACAGTTCAGTGGTAATAAATACACATATATTCTTTTCTCCCCTTCATTCCCAACTCCTCTCCCCTTCTCAGCCTCTGGGAGCCACAATCTACTACTCTCTATCATCATGAATCCACCTTTTTAGCTCCTGCATATGTGTGAAAACGTGATATTTGTCTTTCTGTTCTTGGTTTATTTCACTTAACATAATGGCCTCCAGTTCCATCCACGTTGCTGCAAATGACGGGATTTCCTTCTTTTTAAAGGCTGAATAGTATTCCTTTGTGTATATATACCACGTCTTCTTTTTTTTATTCATTCATCTGTTGCTGGGTTCTTAGGTTGGTTGGTTCTATATCTTGGCTATTGTGAACAGTGCTGAAATAAACATGAAAGTGCAGATATCTCTTTGATATACTGACTTCCTTTCCTTTCTTTTGGATATATACCCAGTAGTGGAATTGCTGGATCATATGGAAGTTCTATCTTTAGTTTTCTGAGGAGCCTCCATCCTATTCTCCATAGTGGCTATACTAATTTACACTCCTACCCACAGAAAAACACCCTTTTAACCCTTTAAGGAATGTATGGGTTAAAGAATAATCACAATGAAAACTACAGAATGTTAAAAACTAAATGACAATAAAATCAACACATATCAAAACTTGCAAAGAGTGGCTAAAACAGCACTTGGGTTGTTAAAATAATTACTTGGGAAGCCATTAGACTGAGGCAGCTCTAGTGCTTGAGTTCCTATAGAAGCTCACCAAACCTCAACTCATAGTGAACAGCTATGTCCTATGAGGCTTAAGCTTTAGCACTCAGAAGCTGCCAACTAACCTAGGGACCTTAAGGTACTGCTCCACTTCAATCAATCAAATATTTTCTTTGCCTTGCTCCATAGGCACCTTATAAAATTTCTTCCTCATACCCCTTTGGTGGAGCCCTGAGCCACTGGCAATGTGAAGCTGCCCAAACCATGAATCACTGTTTGTTCAAATAATCTCTTTAAAATTTTAATGCGCCTAAGTTTACCTTTTAATAGGGAAAAATGTATAACCTTACATGCAAATGTTAGGGGGGAAAAGGGAAAGACTTAGATTAAATAAGTTAATATTTTAACTCAGAAAAGAATACCACAGTAGTCCCAAATAAAATATAAGGAAAGAAATATAAAGGTAATAGTTGAAATGGAAGAAATAGAAAATAAGGAAATATGAGCAACATTGGTAGCAACTAGTCATTACAATTTCTCAGGCTTTGCAAAGTTGCCTGGGATGTCTTTGACTCTTCCCTGTCTCTCACTTCCCACATACAATTGGTAAGTTCTGTTAGCTTGAACATCAGAATGAAATCTTCGGAATCTAACCCTTCTCACCACCTTGGTCCAAGCCATCATCATCTCTCACAACCACTGCCATAGCCTGCAACTGCGTTTCTTGCCCTCTCTTTTGGCCCCTTCAGTCTATTTGCAACACAGCAGTCAAGATTTTTCTTTAAGTCAGTCGAGTCACGTTACATCTCTGTGCAAAAGTGTCCAAGCCTTTTCACTCAGATAGAAACCTGAAGTCCTAACAATGGACTGTAAGGCCCTAACTGAGCTAATCCACCCCACTCCAAGAGTCCTTTGCCTTATGCTAAAATCACTCACTTTTGCAGCCAGTTATTCTCCTGGCCCTTCCTCACTCTAGATGGCTTCCTGCCTGAGGGTCTTTGCCTGGCCATTCCTTCTGCCTGTAATGTACTTCCCTTATGTATCTACATGGCAGTTCCTTCCCCTCCTTCAAGTCTTTGCTTGTCAAGTGCTCTCTTCTCTATTCTCACATCCTGTTTCAGTTGTAACCTGCTTGTGTTCCTCACCTCATTTCTCTCAATCTTCCTTACCCTGGTCTATTTGTTAGCAATCATCACCTTCTAATCTACTATGGAATTTGCCAAGTTATTATACTATTGTCTATTGGTGGTCAGTCCACATTAGAATGTACTTTTGAACAAAGCAGGGATTTTTAAAATCCATTTTATTCACTCTACTGCCTAAAGAAGTAGCTGTCACACACGAAGAGCCAGTACTCAAAACTAGCTCTTGAAAAAGAATAATGAGCTAGATGTACTTTTGATAAGACAGAATAAGAGAAAAAAGGGAAGGTACAAGTAAACAATATCAGGAATAAAAAGGGGATATAAATACAGACAGTAGATTTCCTTAAACCATAAAAAAGTTTATATGTACCCCAAAACTGAAAATACTGATATTTTGCTAGAAAATGGATAATTTCCTAGAAAAATGTAACTTACCAAAACTTAGTCAAGAAAGGAAAAACAGAAAATCAAATGTAAAACTATAGCATAAAGGAATTGAAACACTAGTTTCAAAACTATCCCTCAAAAAAGTCTAAGAAGCCTGAGAGTTTTACAGAGGAATTCTATAAATCCAGCAATCCCTAGCTTACACATGCTGTTCCAGGAATAGAAAATGGGAGACAGGATTCCAGTTCATTCTATGAGAATATCCAACATACCAAAACTGCACAAGGACAAGCGAGAAGAAAAACTAAAGGCTACTTTCGTGTATGAACATAAACAGAAATCTAAGATAAGATATCAGCAAATCTAAATCCATCCGGGATAACAAGACCACAAAGTATATCATGGCCCAGCAGGGTTTGCTGGGTCAATTCTTTGCAAAGAATTAAAGTTTATTTTAACATTAGAAAAAGTACTAATGCAATTCACATATGAACAAACTAAAGAAGAAAAATCATATGCTCATCTCAATGGATGAGCAGAAAAAAAGAACGCTTGACAAAATTCAACACTCTTTAACATAAGAAAGGATATCTACTAAAAGCCTATAGTAAAGATTAGATTTACCGGGAAACATTAGAAGTATTCCATCTAGAACTGGGAACAGATGAGAAATGTCTGCTACCACTGCTTCTGTTAAATATTGTGCTAGAGATCCTAGTCCTAGCCACTGAAACAAGACAATACAATGGGATAAAAGTTATAAAGTTTGAAAAGGGAGGGAAGAAAATTGCCAATATTTGAAACTGATAAAATAGGGAAGCAAATTCAGATACTGACTCTACCTAGCCACCACTCCAACCAAAGAACAGTGACAGCTGAGTATCTGGCCAGGCTGACCAGAGGTTTACAAACAATAGAAAGGAGGGGTGAAGAATGAAATACTGGCTTGTCTGAGTCTGAAAAGAGCCTATAGTTCTCTGTTCTTCAATCTTTGACACTGAAGAAGTGTTAGAGAAGGGTGAGTAAAGCCTGGTAACACCCATGTTACCATAATGGGAAGTGACTCTCAGACATATATGACAGAACTCCCTTCACCCTCCTGGGATGCTCGTGGTTCCCATGGGTGGCCTCTGTGATCTGTAAATGCTGGAAATGTGCTCCTCTACGCTGCCACCTGCACCTCTCTCAGCTGTGTTCTGTAGATTGGTATCCCCTATGTGCTTTTGTTTCATAGAAGTGTTATTTTGCTAAAACAGTTTTGATTGTGTGACCTGGACCAAGAACGGATGGGTGCTCTGGCAGTGACAGAGTTGGCACAATACCATATCAGACACTTTATCAAATGTGGAGATGACAGAGGAACCATTGGTGCATGTGTCGGGAAGCGGGTGCCCTTCTCCAGGCTCCTCGGGAGGACACTGCAGGAGGGGAGGAGGGCGGAGGCCCCCTCCCAGTAGCTGACTTGAGAGTGGCTCTGCCATGCATGCAGGGTGCAGTACCACCTTCAGGTCCAGGCTGGCCTTGGAGAGGCTGGTGTCACAGTCTGCTTCTACTCAGCTGTCTCTGCCGCCAGCTCAGCACTACGGGCCCCTGAACTTCCTGCCACCCCCTTGAGCCCTGGGCTCCCCACAGACAGAGCTGTGCTATCAGATGACCTGTGGATTGAGGCATCAGCAGCCAGGAGTGTCTTTGAAATGGGCCAACCTCTGGAACCCTTCTTTGGCTGAATTGTTTCAGGATGAGTGTCATTTAATCAATCTGCCCTAATGTCAGGAAGTAGAGATGAGGACTGCAGCCCGCTCAATGTCTTTCTTCTCAGTTACCAAGACCTTTGGCTTATTGAATGTGTCCTGTGTGTCAGGGCCTAGGTGAGGCTCTGGGGATTCCAGGATGAAGAAGACGCCAGCCATAACTGTCCTTTGGGAGCTCAAAGTCTAGCGGAGAAGGGGAAAATAAGCCAGAAGCCCCATAGCAAATAGGGATGTAAGATCTGTGACCAGGAAACATAGGTACTGAGAGAACACACAGAAAGGCCATCTACCCCAGATGGAGGAAGACTTGTGCACCCATCTGGAGGAGAGGACGCCTGAGCCGGCCTGGAAGCTCAAGGGCCAGGTTGATCAAGGAGCTCAACAATCTCAAGCTCCATAGTCCAAGGAAAAGCTGGGTGTGACTGGGGTTGCCATGAAAGATTGTGTGGGCACACAGTCAGGAAAGTGAGTGGAGGCTGAACTTCCAAGAGGCCCATGTGGGTCAGCTACTGCCCTTGTGTGACAGCAGCCACCTGGATACCTCCTGAACCTCCTCCCTCCCGATCATTTGAGCTCTTCCTTTCCTTTACCTTGAGCTCTCTGCATCCGGCATCCTCTTTATTTCCACCTACTTCATCTAGGCTGTCTGAAGACATTATATCCTTTTTCCTTTTCCCTTTGGCATATTTCTATCCCTGCCAGCCACACACACACACACACACACACACACACAGACACACTTCTATCTCTGCCTATCCATCAACTTACTTACTTTCTGAGATAGCACTGCTAAAAGTAAGAATAAGGAACATTAACTTAATAAATATTGTTGCTGTTGACAGTGGGAAAGGAAGAGAAGCAAATGGGAAATAGAGAATACCTCACTGGGTAAGTGTGAAAAGAAAGACACCAGAGACAAAGGCAAGAGGACAGGGCAAGGAAACACCCAGGTCCTGCTAACATGTTTTCATAAGCCCACTTCCTGCCCAGAGCATCTAGAGTGGTTCCTACATATGTGGATGGAACCTGATCAGCTTCTGCCCTGACCCTAACCCTGCTACCTGGTTCTGAATTTCTGAGCTTCTCTTATCTGTGTGACAGAGACCCCAGGCTTACCGGACAGATGAGCTTCCAAAAAGAGTTTGATGCCTATTTACTATTAGTCCTCCCACTCCTCAACCTTCAAATCAGGACAACTAGCAAATGCCTTCCAGCCCCTAAGGAGGCCTGGGGCTCCTCAGCAGGGACAAAGTGGGCCTGCCAAGCCCACTTCTCAGAACGGGACCCACAGCTCTCCCAGGTGATACCTCCCACCTTCTCTCCAAGGTGGCTCATGACAGCCCTGCTCCCTCCACTTCCATCAGCCTAGACAACCATTTGCTAATAATAAAATCATAAGGGAATAAGCAACTGCAAAAGTCAGACCCTGTGCACAGATGATCTCATTCAGTCCTTACAGCATTCCTATCTGGTAAGGATCATCTCCAACTACAGGTAAAGAAAGCCACTTCCTCAAGGTCACATAGCTACAAAGAAACAGAGCCAGGATTCCAGTCAGGGTTAGCCTGACCCAGACAGAGCCTACTTCCCATCAGCTCAACCCATTGCCTCCTCTAAGCAGCAATGCAGCAACATTCACTGGACATCTGCGGTATACAGAGCACAGCGCTAAGTATGCTAAAAGAGACAGAAACCTCAAATCCTCGCCTTTTAGGAACAAATAATTGAGGTAGGAGAAAGCACATACAGAGCTCAACAGCACCTCTGAGAAACCACCCATGACTGCAAGGAGAGCATGCAGTCACCTAAGTGGAACTTTGTAGCAGGGAGGGGTGTTGAGCAGAAAAATAATACAGAATACAAGGGAGACAGGAATACAGAAGCCCCCTTGGAAGATGCAAAGAACAGAAATCAATCCAAAGGTGATGTGAGCAACTCCAGGCAGAAGCAATGACATATTCTAGAGCCAGGGAATGAGAATTAAATGTCCGGCAGAGAAGAAAGAAAAGCAGCCTGCGTTGGGAGCAGAGGGAGGGGATTTTTCTAAGGGTGAGGTCACCACCAGAGTGAGAAGAAGTCTCCTGAGAACTTCTGAGAACCCAAAGCAGAGCAGGTTAATTTGCTATGTTAGGCAAGTGGGATCAGTGCGTCAGTTCTTTACTGGGGAAAGATAAATGCAAATTGGCATCTGAGGGAAGTTTTCCTAGGGGCATCTGGGGTTAGCAGGGACTAGTTCCCATCACCCAGCTGCGATGACGAACCACTTGAGTTAGGTTGCCGGATTAGAAAGGACATCTAACAATCTCAGTGACAAAATCGTTATTAGTTTGGAAAACTTAGATTTTAAAATTAAATATATCTTAGAATGGTGGATATTTATGGAATGAAAAATGAATATCTTAGAATTAACCAAATTTTATTTTCTTACAGTGGGTCCTGGCTTGTGCAAGGTGAAAGGGGTTTTTTTTTATGTGGGTTTTAGAAAAAATGAGTCGGATAACCAGGGAAAGTTCAGGTTCTGTGACCTGTTTACCATCATTCTGATTATGATAAAAGGGTTTTTCTTTCCCCCCCCCACTCTTTTAAATTCACCTCAGAAGAGGCAAAAGGCTTTTAGGGGACCTTCCAAAAGTTGGCACTGCATAAGTAGTTGGAGATACATGATCATTGGCTGAAATAAGTTCCTCCCAAGGCCTGAGCCCTGGCTTACCTGAACTTCCAACGCTGAGCCACAAAAGTAGGCCCCCCACCCAGAAGCGGCTTTTCCAGGGACCTGGGGGCATTGCTGAGCTGGAAATCTCAGAGCTGGTATGGAGTAATTCCCTAAAGCCAAAGAGATCACATAACCCAGCCTCTCAGAAAACACCCACGTGGATTTCACTAATCATTAACTAGCCTCATGACCTGAAAAGGAAAAATAAATTCTTCCTTATTTATTTAAATGCCAGAGTTTTCGGTTTCTTCTTCTCAATGAAAATAAATACACTTTCTTTTTTGTTAACCAGAGTGCATTGAAACACACTGTCCTTCCTCTTTGAGCCAAACATGATCAGGAAACTATTTCCTGCACCTCTCCCACTTCCCATGATAGGATGTTACTAATAACCGAGGCAGAAGTCCTTCATCTCTGGGTGACCAGAAACCCCTCAGCGTGTTGGAATTATCTGTGGACATGTGTGTCTCCCTAGAAGATTCTGAGTGACTTGAGAGCAAAGGCTTTCTCTTTTCATTTTTGAATCCCCAGTGCCTAGCACAGGACTGAAATAATAATATATTTTAAGTGTCCATTTAATGGACAGAAGGGAAGAAGATAAAGTTTCCCTCTGGAGAATACTATCATTTTGTAGAATCTTGGGGCTAGAAGTCAAGTCCAACTTTGGAGATGTTCAGCTTCCTGAATTCACAAAGAAACTGAATATTAGAAAAGAAAATGACCTATAGAGATCACATTGGTGGAAGTGGCAGGGCCGGGCCTGGAACCAAGGTGGTTCCAGCACCATATGGCCTCTCCACCCAAAGGAGTGGCAGAAACCACACAGAACTATTTCAGTCAGTGGGGCTGGGGCAGAGGGCGGGGCACTTGTCTGCCATTCCCTAAATCATAACACATTGCTGTTAGGCAGACAGCCCACCAGCAGGGCCAGGATCATCTTTTCTGAACAATAACTCTCTGAGGTGAGTATTATCAAAGAGTATTAATAACTACTGTATTAAGTAAAAATTACTTAACTGTGATAATTACACAGTTAATAATCACAGATAAGTACGAATTACTTCTCTGTGACAGAAGTTAAGTAATGTGTATTAAGTACAAACATTTGTGTTTTACACAGCTGATAGGGCACAGAGAATTTAAGTCATTTGCCTGAGATCATGCAGAGCTGTGATTTAAAGCAGGATGAGCCAGCCTCAGAATCCATGCTCTGAGCAATGATACTCTACAGCAACAACTCCTGAAGAGGCACTGGGACCATGCCATCATGGCTGAACACAGGATACGATTATTTTGGAGGGGCTAGCCCTTACTTCCCCTTGTGCGCATGATCTCACTGCTCAAGTGTTGCTGCAACCAGGAAGGAGTGTGGCAATAAGTAGGGCACAGCAGAGGTCACTACTGAAAGCAGTCTTGATGTTAGAGATGAAGTCGAGTGTATGAGTTCAGGTCCTCGGAGAAGAAGATGCCAAGATAAGACAAGATATGCAAGAGATTTATCGGACTAACACCTGTAAAGAATAAAAGGTGCTAGAGGCCGGGCACGGTGGCTCAAGCCTGTAATCCCAGCACTTTGGGAGGCCGAGGTGGGTGGATCACGAGGTCAGGAGATCGAGACTATCCTGGCTAACATGGTGAAACCCCGTCTCTACTAAAAATACAAAAAACTAGCCGGGCGTGGTGGCGGGCGCCTGTAGTCTCAGCTACTTGGGAGGCTGAGGCGGGAGAATGGCGTGAACCCGGGAGGCGGAGCTTGCAGTGAGCCGAGATCACGCCACTGCACTCCAGCCTGGGAGACACAGCGAGACTCCGTCTCAAAAAAAAAAAAAAAAAAAAGGTGCTAGAGAAGGCAGGAAGAGCCTTTAGGTTGTGGTGCACATCTGACACCTGTGAAAGAGAACAGGCAGGAAACAGAGGATTACATAGGAAGAATCTCGGGCTGCAGCACAGTTTCTAGAATATTCTGACCAGGCCAATGGGGACTCCTCAGGGGACTCCTCAGGCCAAAGTCTTTTGTGACAGCAGATCTGTGTTTTGTAGAAATGAGCCTGCATTAGCAGCCACATCCTGCTTAGTCATTAGCTGGGGTCAACCTCAGCACAAAGACAGAGGTAGATTCAGAAGGCAGCAGCTGGAGCTGTCAGTCAATCATTTTCCCTACAGCAGGAGACCTGAGGGCTGTTTTCCTGGCCGCCCACACCGTGGCCAGAGATAGTTAATCCCGGGTGCCCTTGTGCCTGGCATGAACACAGCTGACACTGAGAGAGCACTTTCACTTTCTTTCACATCCAACATCTAGCACAGTGCTCTCCGAGCAGGGTCAGAGTGGTCCCTTCCAGAACCACCTGCCTCACAACCTTCCAATTGACTTGGGACAGACTGCTGGACCCACTCCAGACACACAGAATGAGAATCTTTGGAACAGGGCCCAGGACTCTGCAGCTCCAGCAGGCTCCTCGGGTGATTGCTAGAACCGCTAGTCTTCTGTTAATACTTACAACAGCCATGTCCATTTCACCAGTGGAGAAACTGAAGCTCAGATAGGCCAGGGGCCTAGGGACACTGCTTGAGAGGGCCAAGGTGAAACAAGATATGCAAGAGTTTTACTGGACTAAACCTCGTCCTTCTGAAAAGTGAGATTACATGTTTTAGAAGGTGAGGATGAGACCCTTCTACCTGGAGACACTGAGAGAGCCACAGTTCATATTCAGTGTATGCTGTCTGTCTCCCCCAAGGAGAACGTCAGCCTCAGAAGGGCAGAGTCCTGGCCTGTTTTGCTCACTGAGATATCCCAGTACCTAACACAGTACTTGCTACACAGTCAGTGGTCAATAAATATTTGCTAGGGGAAGGCATTGTTCAACTGGTAGGGTGTGCTGGTCAGTCCCCACCCCTCTTTTAGAGAGGGGGTCCTACTCACCCATTTTAAAGTGGAGTCAGATGGTTCTATTTGCCTAGGATCCAGGCACACAAGGAGCAAGTGACCAGGGAATCAATGTTCAAAATTCTGAAATGCAGTGGTGTGATAATGGCTCACCACAGCCTCAACCTCTTGAGCTCAAGCAGTCCTCCTGCCTTGGACTCCTGAGTAGCTGAGACTACAGGTGCACACTACCACACCCAGCTAATTTTATTTATTTATTTATTTGTTTGTTTGTTTGTTTTTGAGACAGGGTCTTGCTCTATCACCCAGGCTGGAGTGTAATGGTATAATCTCAGCTCACTGCAGCCTCAACCTCCTGGCCTCAAGTGATCCTCCCACCTCAGCCTCTCAAATAGCCTGGAGTACAGGCGCCTACCACCATTCCTGGCTAATTTTTAAAAATCTTTTTGTAGAGACAGAGGTCTCGCTGTATTGCTCACGCTGATCTCAAACTTCTGGTCTCAAGCAATCTTCCCATCTCAACTTCAAAGCATTGAGATTAGAGGTGTGAGCCACCATACCTGGCCTAACATGCATTTTTTAATAGCTCTACACATATACACTTTTTAAAAAAATACAAAAACACGGTTAAAAATAAATCTCCATCTCCTTCCCCCAGGTTTCCCAGATCCTACAGAAATCAGGCAATGTCATTGTTTCCTTGCACATCCTCCTAAAGATATTCTATCTCATGCTTTTTAGATTTTTACACCCTTCTTTTGACCTACTACTTTTTTTTTTCTTTTTTGACAGTGTCTTGCTCTGTCACCCAGGCTGAAGTGTAGCAGTGCAATCATGGCTCACCGCAGCCTTGGCTTCCTGAGCTCAAGTAATTCTCCCACCTTGGCCTCCCAGGTGGCTGGTACAGGCACACACCACCATGGCCACCTAATTTTTCTTTCTTTCTTTCTTTCCTTCTTTTTTTTTTTTTTTTGTAGAGACAGGGTTTTGCCATGTTGCCCAGGCTGGTCTTGAACTCCTGGGCTTAAGTCATCTTCCCGCTTTTGCCTCCCAAAGTGCTCAGACTCTAGGTGTAAGCCACCACGCCTATTCTTACACAAACTCTTTTGAACCTTGAGTTTCACACTAAACAAATACTTTGGAATTGCCTCATCCTTCTTTTAAGGTTGCACAGAATTCCATCAGATAGAATGTGTCATGAAATTTTAGTGCTCAACCCAAAATGGCTGAAGCCCTTATCCTACCTGATTTTCAGAAAGTCCAATCTTTTGCCAGATTCTAATTTGAGGTGAAGAGCACGATTATGGAGTCTCTCCACTCCTGCTGTCCTATATGCCCTGCATGTGAACATGGGTACATGCACGCACGCACACACACACACATGCACCTTCTCAGAACAAGTCATAAAATACAAGTATAGTGAAGGACAGTTTTCAAGGTCTTGGACTGGGCCCAGTTCTTTCAGTTTTCTGGCTTATAGTTCTCAAGAATAACTGTAGAATGTGCTGGGAATCCAACATCCTGGGACCTGTTCCAGTCCCCCCACTACACGATATCCTTCAATGCTTTAGCTCAGTGATTCTTGTTTCCCTTGAGTATAAAACCCAGGATGGGCTGCCTTTCTGGGGGTCCTCAGCTGTGGTGCAAGTGGGCATGTGCAGATGAGGCTCCGTGTGCCCCAGGCAGCTTTCCTAAGCCTTGGGGGACTGGCTCACATGAATTTCAGGCTTCTGTTGTCTGCTGCCTAGCTGTAAGTAACAAGCCAGATTCCTGTAACTTATTGTGTGCATAGGTATTCTGTCTCCCAAGACTCAGACAAATCACAGTGAACCTGCTTTTCACACAGGACAGTCTAAAACCTTACGGAGAAAGAGAACATTTCATGCCCCTAATACAACAAACCACATTATTTTAGCCTTCATTTAAAAACATCTATATTCTGTCTCTGTTTTTCCAGAAAGAATAAGTAGAGACCGGCTTTATATTAGCCCAGACAAAAAGGTCACTTGTGGTTTTGCCAGAACAGAGAAGCTGTGTACCCTGCCGGTGATGCCAAGCTTGCAACTGTTGAGAGGGCTGAAAATTATTTGTAGCTTTAAAATGACAGTTTGATACTAAAATTCAATGGTTTCGTGTTTATCCTCTGAGATCACTTAACTTCAAAGTAAAATTGTGAACTTTAAGGGCTTATCTTTGGGTGTGCATTATGGCAAGGGAGTATTGTGAGAAGGTTGAAGGGAAAGAAGGCCCTGTGAGCACCCGGGGTTGTGTCAAAAGTTTCCCACATGACAGAAGAAACTGGCTGGAGGTGGTTGTCTGGGAATTTCCCTGGGTTTCTCATTTCATGACAGCTTGGTAAAAAGAAGACCCTAGATACACTTTTTAAAAGCCACCAGTAATATGTAGATAGTATATGTTAACATATCTTTTTCCATTTTTTGTTTAACTGCTTATTATATGCTAGATACTATGCTGTGTAAAATGTACAACAATCCCACAAGGTAGATACTATTATTAACTCCATTTTCCATGTGCAGAAACAGGCAGTGCAAGGTTTAATAACTTGCCCAAGGCTGCACAAAGTGGCATAGCATGGATTTGAATTTGAAAAACTACCACCAGCAACAGGTCCTTATCCTTTCTGCTGAATTCATGCTACCTACTCTCATTCTCACCATACTCTCAAGGTGGGCATTATTAGCCTCAACTTACATTAGTCCTGAGCAACCTGAGGCTTGGAGGCATCTGGTGGCAGAGCCAGGTTTCAATGGTGGCTCTCTGGAAAAGATCACAGAGCATGCCTTTTCTTAGTCCTAATTACATAGCAATTACCATGTTCCTGCAACAAGGAAAAAATTCACACCTTCAGAGCACCCTCCTCTTAGGTCTCCTGGATTCAGGGCTGGTGGAATAAGGGACAGTAGAGAGTCCACCTCACCCCAGAATGTCACCTCCACTAGAGCAGTCTCCAATAGAAAGTGTATTTTAGAAGGAAGATATAGTAAGAAGACACAGCCAGCCCCTGAAGTGGGCCGACAGATGGACTGTGTCACTTTCACCTGCTGACATTGACAATGGGGAGGAGGGTTGTCCATATACCAGCCAAAATGATGAGAAACACCGCTTTGAAGCATGGCTCTCTATTAGTAAGTACATGTTTCTATCCACAACTCTGTAGATTGGGAGACCAAAAGATTCTTTCTTTGCTCTTATCTCCAAGTCAGACAACCCCATTTTAGACTCATGTTCTCTGGGTGTTAGTATTGAAAGTCCAGGGGCTCCAAGCTCAAATACCCTGAGAGGGGTCACTTGCCTGAGGCCACCAGTTGGTAGAGACAATGACCTCAAGGCCCACAAAAGTGAAGGACCTTGGCAAGTGGAGACAGATATAACCAACCACAGTGTGAACAGATAAGTCTAGATCATGTCCGAAGCATTGGGTGGGGTCTCCACTGTGGCTAAGGGGCAAAATGAGTGCAGAGGTGGGGGAACTGCCTGAGAAGGGGAAAAAGCCTGAGAGGAGAGTGAAGATTCTCTGCCCACTTCACAATTTTTCCTAGGTTCACTCCGTCCCTTCCCTACCCCTGCTGCCAAATGTGGATCTCAAACCCACACCTAGTCTTTCCTGTTGACATCACCACTTAATTGTAGGAAGGTGAAGACAGCACAGGCTTACACTGTCACCATATTATACCATTTTGACCTAAGGAATGATTTTCTAATACTTAAACAGCTAACAATTAGAGTGTAGTAGAATGTGTACAAAGAAAATGGGCTTTAAAGACTGTGCTATGATGACATAGTAAGAAATATGTATTTGGTCTCTACCCCTGAGTTTCTGATGCAGAGCTGCTAAAACCCTTGTAGATAGGGGTGCTAATCTTTTGTTCAAATATTTAGTCTTTGACCCTGGTTCCTGGCACAGAACTCTTAAATCCCTTGATATTTCCCGAGTGAGAGGAGCATCTTTTGTTCTAGTGAGAGGACTTTTTGGTGGGCTCCTGGATAGCCTCTGGATGGGGACTTGTTGCCAGGGGTATCTATCATGTGATTAGGGGGTTGCAACTTTTGTCCCCACCCACCTCATGACCCGCAGGGAGGGGTGGGGGCTTAAAGGCTGAGTTGATTCCGAATGGCCAATGGTTTAGTCAATCATGCCAACACAATAAACCTCTATAAAAACCTAAAAGAACTGGGTTTGGACAGCTGAACCCATGGAGCTTCCTAAAGGGTGGTATACCTGGAGAGGTCACTGAAGCTCCACACCCCTTCCCACATGCTTTGCCCTGTGCATCTCTTCCAACTGGCTAGACATTTGTAGCCTTTGTAATATCTTTTAACAAACCAGTAAACTAAGTGTTTTCCTGAGTTCTGTGAGCCACTCCATCAAATTAATCAAACCTGAGTAGGGTTTTGTGGGAACTCTGATTTACAGCTGGTTGGTCAGAAGCACAGGCCAGAACCTGGGACTTGTGGTCAACATCTGAAGCAGTGGTATGGGTGAGAAGGGGCAGTCTTGTGCCTTAAATTGTGGAATCTGATGCTATCATCCAGAAGATACCATCAGAATTGAATTAGAGGACACCCACTTGGCGTCTGTTAGACACTTGCTTGGTGCATGGAGAAACAACTCCCACACCTTTGGGTGTCAGAAGTGTGAGTGCTGCATGAGACTGGGAAAAGCACCTTGGTTTGGTTCCATCCTTTGTACGAGAAACAGACCTGGTTTTAAACCGCAGCTCCATCTCATCCTGAGTGACTTTGAACAGATGGCAACCTCTCTAAGCCCAATTTCTTCATCTATTCATGGGTTGTTGTGAATGATCTGACACACAGCAATATTCTCTTCCTCTCTTCTTTATCCTTCCCCAAATGGAAAGAGCCTCCCCTACTCCCTAGGAGTTACTCTTTCCAACCCCCAAGCCCAAAGAGTAAAACAAATGATGGTAGGCTGCCCTCCAGTCCCATCTAAATAACCTGTGGGTCCTCAGCCTGACCCCAGGCAGCCATTGTTGAGGAGCTGGCCCGGGAGGCCGGTTGGATTGTGAAGTTAGTCCCCATTCCTTCCCCTCAATGTCCTAGTAGCTCAGTGGCTGTTTTAAAAAGATGCAAGTTTACTCACTCCAGAGAGGTACAGAAAGAAGAATAAATGAAGAATGTTGTTGGAGAATCTTGAAGAAGGGTGAATGAGGTCAATGCTAATTTTGTAGATCTAAAACGACAAACAAACAAGCAAACAAAAAACAACTATTGCCAAGACTTCTAGACAACATGTAGCAATCTTGGCTAACAAAGAAAGCAAAGGAAACAGGCATCACACAGCAGGTCCAAAAACTATCATTTGAAAGGTCACATATGACCTCTTGTATTGTGCAATACACATAGATTAACTTGATAAGAATGGCAAATTCATACAATGTGTCAGACCATCTTTATTGATTTACCCTAACGTTATGCATAAAGTTCATCTCTTTCCCCCATTCGTTTTCATCCTCCCTTCTCTCTCTCTCTCTTTCTCTGACACACACACACACACACAAGGAAGCAAAGTCACCAGCTGAGAGTGAAGTTTGGGTGGAGGTTTTGAGGTTTGAGAAAAAAGAAGTCTGAAAGTCTAACCTCTTTTTGAAATGTGCCTGTAAGGAAGAGTGACAATCGGCAAAGCAAATCTAATAGGATCCCTAAAGAGCGTTTTCCTCTTGTTTACAATTGTGGCTAAAGCCCTGCACTAGAAAACAACAAATGCTAAGATCCTCCCTGCATCCCCTAACCCCTACCCCCTGCGACACACACAACCCTCCTCCACCACATTCTAAAAAGACTGGAAGGACCTCGAAAAACATTCCTATGGGACAAACCAGAAGGTGGCAGGACAGCTATCATCAGACCTCATTTCCCCACCACTCCCAGCTGAAAACCAGGGATTTCACAAAGGAAAAATCATGAGTCATAGTTTTGTGGTTTTCTCAAAAGGAGAAGGAGGAGACGCTCTTCCTTCCCACCCCTGAGAATAGGCCAAATGAGAGTAAGCCCACTTACTCTCCAGTCCAGGCACAGGCTGGACTGAGGGTGACCAAATGAACGTGATGATGGCATCTCATTTCCCAGGTGGACATCTGCTGGGCAGCCTGTGCCTAGGACTGACGCAGAAGACACACAGCACCACACAACAGGATTGATGCAGTGACAAGGCCAGGACAGAAGGTTGTGGGAGGAGTGAAGAGAAGGTGGCCAAGTGCCTGAACAATCAGAGCAGGTTTCACCTAGGAAGCTCTATCTATCTGAGTTGGGTCTGGAAGGACAAGTAAGAATTTATTATCAGGTAGACAAGGATTGGGAAGAGCATCAAGAAATGAAGAACATGATTAGACCATGATTAGTTTAGCATGGTCAATTTGTTATTTGTAAACATAACTCTGGAGGGTAATAAGGGAAGCACAAGCTAGGAGGCTAGTTCATAACACTCAATAGATACTGATTAATGCCTATTGGCTGCCCAAGCACTGTGCTAGGTTCTGTCTAGAAATAATACAAACAAGCAAATAGATAATAACAAAATTGGTAACGTGTTAACTGCCATGATGAGGAGAGTACTGAGAGCAGCTCAGAGCAGCATGTCCCAGACTGGAGTAGCTTGGCTTGCAGAAATCCAGCTGAAAAATCCTCAGGGCAAGAAGGTAATAGAGGTGATAGATTTAGAGTATATTTAGGAGGTAGACCGGCCTAGCAGATATTGTTAGGACCCCACATATATCCCTCACTGTTCCCATGCCCCTTACAGCTTGCCCCTGCAAGTATCTCTGAGTCTTTACCTGAAGACACTCAGGTTTGGTTTGTTCAAAGGGCAAGCCAAGAAGTACCAGGGATTAGCACCCCTGGCAGTGGTCCTCAAGCAGTGTCAGATGGAAGTCAGTGGATAGATACCCCAGGTTTGCTTGCTCTTCAAATGGGATAGTTCTGAGGACTGCTTTAGGCAGAAGACTCAGATGGCAGAGTGCCAACTGCTCACAGTGGAAACCTGCTCATTGACATACCCGGTACTAGCTCCTTTCCCTTCCTGGTTTCATTTCCGCATTCTCATATCGGTATTTCCTGGAATCATCTCCCAGATAAACTGCTTGCATTCTGATCTTTGTCTCAAAGTCCACTTTGTGGGAACCCAACTTGAGACAAACAGAAAAAACTTTTAGAACAAGTACATGATGAAAATGAAGACTCAAATATGAGGTTATGAGATTTTTTGGTTGGGAGACACCGACTCCATCAACTGAGTGAAAAGACTCTTCAGTGTAAGAACAGGGATAGATTCTGGAAGAAAAGGATGAGCCTGAAAACACTGAGCTCAAGGTGCCCAAGGGACTTGTTATCTCAAAATTCCCTGAGTACAAGGTTAAGACTCTTGACTTTGGAAAAAGTGAAAAGAAATAGCAGAAAAGGAAATACACAAAAGAAGAATCCATCAGAAATGAACATCACGTCTCCTAAAGGGAAATTACAGTGTCTTCTTTTGACCCAAGAGAATATAAAGCCCTAGCTGTCTCTTCCAGCCGGTTTCTGTATTCTAGTTTCTCATAGTTGGAGGGACTCACTCCTTTAAAACCGTACATAACTCCCCACCAGCAGCCAGCAATGGCAGCTGTAGAATCACTGTCTCCACCATGGAAAAAGGCTCGGTGGGCAAGCTCCTTCCAGGAGTCTCCCGCGGCAAGGACAGCATCGTAGGCAATCATGGGGGCATCATGCCCACTGCTGCCACCCCAGCCAGAGTAGCTCAGGGAGGTGTAGAACTGATCCCTCTCCTTCACACCGAAGGGCTCGGGGAAGGTAGGGGCTGATTCTCCATCCAAAATCCCTCTAAGTTTTAGGTAATTTTCCCATTTGGTTTGGAAGTAGGACCTGTAGAAAGGAAAAAATCTAGAGTCAGTTGAAAAAAATAAGGTGAAAAGTCATAACAAAAAGCACCAGATGGATGTGTGAACAGAGGAAAATCCAACATAACTTCGACTTCTTGCAGTAATATCTTAAACTATTTAAACATTAAAATTATTTCTATATAAGTACCATTCATTCAATACATTTCTCATAAGGATCTACATAAATAAGGCACTGATCCTGTTGCTAAATAAAGAGATACATATCATGTTAAAGGGTAGGAAATAAAGGTTTGTTTTTCCTGGGAGGGCCGAGAGCAATGACCTTTCAAGGGGGAACTTCAGGACATCACAACTGTGGGTGACTTCAGCAGAAAGCCTCTTTTTATTCTAAGAAAGAGAGTGTGAAGTGAATTCACAAGAAGGGGAAGATGTGGCCTTACCACTTATTAGTGAGCTAGTGGAAAAACCTGTCTCTGGCATTTTAACCAAGGATTTCAAAATATTATTTGTGTACGTATCAAGACAACACTGAAAAAGCAAATTCCAGGAAAGTAGGAAATAGGCATGAAAATTCATGGCAGCATAGGATAGCCATAAAAACGACAGGATCCCTGTGTAAGAAGGAAACACCACAGCTGCCCTATTCATTGAGGTACCCACTTGGCTACTTTGTACAATCATTACTGGAAAGGACCTTGAAATCCTTAGCAGATTGGTAGAAAGGGGGCTGGGTGGTGAAAACCACGAGGGTTGCTGTGATCTCTGAATACAAGATATATATGTGCAGGTGGATGTGCACACACAGATTCAACCATGTTTGAGCAGGGCATGCACCTACAGACTCACCAGTGTTGAAGATTTTCCTCTACAAAGTAGCCTGATTGGACAATGTACTTTTTAGCTTCTGGTAGCAGCTCCATCAGTCCTTTTCCCCACTGCAAGGGTGGTCTGGCATTCACAGCATAGGCTGTAAAAAGAGCGGACGCAAGGGCCCCCAGGTAGCCTGTTGGGTGGTGGTGGGTCATCCGACCGCTCTCGATGCTCACTTGGATCAGCGTGTCCAGCTGGCTATGGTGTGGGAACCTGAGACCGATGCACATGGCCCGCATGGCAGCCCCACAGCCGCCCTCATGGCTGTTGAAGGGAATTCTCCAGCCATTGGGCTTGCCAGGCTTCAGCTGCATGGCGTTGTGCATCGAGGCATTACCTGGGGAAGAGTCGGATAAGGCATGGGGGTTAGCATAACCAAAGCAAAGGCCCCAGCAGGAATAAATAACTAAACTCTGTCTCCAAGTATTTTTGATGGAGAGGGAGAGCCAAAAAATATGATGAATGCCCCAAAACTCCAAACCCCACCCAACAATGTGCCTTTCTTTATGTATAACCCTTGGCAAGATAATGCTAACAAAAGCAACAGACTCATATAGGGATGCTTGGAATCTTTACCAGTCATTACTGAGACATCACAACAAATTTAAGAAGTAAGTATATTATTCTCTTTTTTAAGTAAATAAGTCTTTTAAACTCAGAGCTTAAGAAACTTCTTCCAAATCACATAATCAGCTAGTTAATGGCTGCGTAAAATCCATCGGACTCCAAAGCCCAATCCCTTATGGAGTCCAGTAAGAACGTTACAATTAGGCCGGGAGCAGTGGCTCACGCCTGTAATCCCAGCACTTTGGGAGATCAAGGCAGGCAGATCACAAGGTCAGCAGATTGAGACCATCCTGGCTAACACGGTGAAACTCCGTCTCTACTACAAATACAAAAAATTAGCCGGGCGTGGTGGCACGTGCCTGTAGTCCCAGCTATTTGGGAGGCTGAGGCAGGAAAATCGCTTGAACCTGGGAGGCAGAGGTTGCAGTGAGTCTAGATCGCGCCACTGCACCCCGGCCTGGGCAACAGAGTGAGACTCCATCTCAAAAGAAAAACCCAAAAAACAAAAAACAAAAACCTCACAACTGGAGTTCCTGAATATCAAAAAGAGAGAAAGAGGCCAAAAATTCTAGAGTGAAGCCCTGGGCTCAGATGAGGAGCAGCGGATTCAGGGAAACAATGTGTCTTTGGTGAGTCACTGAACCTCTGGGCCTCGGCTGTCCCCTCATGGCAGTGACGTAAGCAGGCTTGTCGCCCTGACCTGTCCTACTGGAGACCTGTGAATACGCATGCGAGCCAAGCAATGGCAGCAACATACGACGGAGTGTGGCACTGCTGTTCCTTTACTAGTCAGTGTATTCACAACAATGTTCATGGATGGCACAGGTGGACAAAAAAAACTTTCCACTTGCTAAACTGATGAGCTATCAGATGCCAAGAAAGAATAAACAGAGATTGGCATCTCAAGCCAATCTTTGGGGTGACAAGGACCCCTTGGTATGGTGGTGGGAAGCTTTCATCAGGAGGTGTTATGTGCTGAATTGAGTCCCCCCAATTCAAACACTATAGCTCTAAGTACCTCGATTTGGAGATAGGGCCGCCTTTAAAGAGGTGATTAAGCTAAAATGTGGCCTTTAGGGTAGGCCCTAATCTAATCTACCTGGTGTCCTTATATGAAGAGGAATGCGGACACACACAAACACCAGGGATGCATGCACACAGAGGAAAGACCATGTGAAGACACAGCGAGGAGGCAGCCGTCTGCAAGCCAAGGAGAGAGGCCTCAGAAGAAAGCAAGCCTGTCAACACCCTGACTTGGATTTCCAGCTTCCAGAGCTGTGAGAGATAAATTTCCTTGCTTCAGCCACTCAATCTATGCCATTTTGTTATGGCAGCCCTAGTAGCCTCAAATAGGAGAGGTAGGTCAGATGGGCCAGAGAAAATCACCTGGTGGCCCAAGTGGCTGTGACAAGTTGCCGAAGTGGGCAAGAACCACTTGTGAGCAAACCTGTGGCCAGAAGTCTCTAGAAAACCATTTGCATTTTTTTTTTTCTTTTTCTTGAGATGAGGTCTCACTCTGTAGCCCAGGCTGGAGTCCAATGGCGCCATCTTGGCTCACTGCAACCTCTGCCTCCAGGGTTCAAGCGATTCTCCTGCCTCAGCCTCCTGGGTAGCTGGGATTACAGGCGTGCACCATCACGCCCAGCTAATTTTTTTATTTTTAGTAGAGACGGAGTTTCACCACGTTGGTCAGGCTAGTCTCTCCTGACCTCAGGTGATCTGCGCGCCTTGGCCTCCCAAAGTGCTGGGATTACAGGCGTGAGCCACCGTGCCCAGCCGCATTTTTCTTTAAAAATAAAAAATACACATTTTTCTTTTTACTTATTCATCACAGAAAACTTAGAAATACAAATAAGTAAAAATAAAAAACTATAAATACTCCCATTACCCAAATATAATTAGTAATCTTTGTACATGTTCTTCAAGACCTTTCTCAACACAGAAATACATATCTATTTAAAAAAAAAATTTTTTTTTGGCCGGGCATGGTGACTCATGCCTGTAATCCCACCACTTCGGGAGGCTGAGGCAGATGGATCAACTGAGGTCAGGAGTTGGAGACCAGCCTGGCCAACGTGGTGAAACCCCACCTCTACTAAAAATACAAAAATTAGCCAGGCATGGTGGTGCATGCCTGTAATCCCAGCTACACGGGAGGCTGGGGCAGGAGAATCGCTTGAACCTGGGAGGCAGAGGTTGCAGTGAGCCGAGATTGTGCCACTGCACTCCAGCCTGGGCAACAAAGTGAGACTCCATCTCAAAAAAGAAAAAAAATTTTTTTAGAGACAGGGTCTTATTCACTCTGTCACCCAGGGTGGAGTGTAGTAGTACAATCATGGCTTACTGCAGCCTGGACCTCCTGGGTTCAAGCAAGCCTCCCATCTCAGCCTCCCAAGGAGCTGGGACTATGGGTGCCTGCTACTACAACTGGCCATTCAAAAAAATTTTTTTTTAAGATGGGCTTTTGCTATGTTGACCAGGCTGGTCTCAAACTCCTGGACTCAAGCAATCCTCTCCCCTCGGCCTTTCAAAGTGTTGGGATTACAGGTGTAAGCCACAGCACATGGCCCCACAAGATCTATTTTTTAAAGGACGGTAGGTTCATAACATACATATTATTTTACAACCTATTGGTGTATAATAATACCTTTCAGTATTAGTAAATATTATTTGCAAATGTTAAATTTTTATTAATGTTAATTGACAAATCATAATTACATATATTTATTTGGTATAATGTGATGATTTGATATATGTAAACAACGTGGGATGATCAAATCAAGCTAATTAGCATATCTATTGCCTCACTTATTTTTTGTGGCGAGACATTTGAAATTTACTCTCTTGGTTATTTTGAAATATACAATACCTTGTTATTGACTACAGTCACCCTGAATAATTTTAAATGGTTCCAAATGTGTCAGCTTAATTAATTATGAGAGATTTAGGTTCTTTCTATTTATTTCTTTATTTTTTAGAGTCAGGGTCTTGCTCTGTCACTTAGGCTGGAACGCAGTGGCATGATCCCAGCTCACTGCAGCCTCGACCTCCTGGGCTCAAGCAATCCTCTTACCTCAGCCTCCTAAGTAGCTGGGACTACAGGTATATGCCACAACACCTGGCTAATGTTTTAAAATTTTTTTCTGGAGTGGTAGTCCCCAACCTTTTTGGCACCAGTGACCGGTTTTACAGAAGATAATTTTCCATGGACGGGGTTGGTTGGGGGAGCTTTTGGGACGAAACTGTTCCCCCACAGATCATCAGACATTAGATTCTCATAAGAAGCCCACAATCTAGATCCCTCCCATGTGCAGTTCACAACAGGGTTCAGGCTCCTATGAGAATCTAATGCGCCACTGATCTGATGGAGGCAGAGCTCAGGTGATGATGCTCCTTCGCCCATCGCTCACTTCCTGCTGTGTGCCCCAGTTCCTAACAGGCCATGGACTAGTACTTGTCTCTAGAACAGGGATTGGCTACCTCATTCTAGAAACAGGGTCTCAGGATATTGCTCAGGCTGGTCTTGAACTCCTGGGCTCAAGTGATTCTCTCACCTTGGCTTCCCAAAGAGCTGGAATTACAGGTATGAGCCACCACCACGCTGTTGTTTCTATTTTTATCACATTTAGAAACACTATTGTTTCTTTGTTATTTAAATCTCCATCAACATTGTTAATGATTTCCTCGAGGCTGTTTTATTCTTTGCCTTCCTTGTACCTCCCACTGGCTGTGCTCACCTGGTGCCCGTCCATCCATGTCTTCCATGCAATCTTGGTAATGCTTAGCAAGGAGGTAATACAGTTGAGTCAACTTAGGGGCTTTCCCAGCTTCCACAAGAGCTTCTGCTGTGGCCAAGTGCATCACTGTGTCATCACTAACTCTCCACCTTCCCACATCTAGGGCATCCAAGCCGCCCAGCTGGGCCAACTGCCGGTGTATCTTCTCCCCATCCTGGAGGAACTCCCACTTCCCATTGTAGTATCCCAGGGAATCTCCAGCTGCACTTAGCACCATAGCAGCCACATACTTCTCCATCAGTCCCTCACACTTGCTGGGCTCTGGAGAGGGTGTCTTCGTGGGAAAATTAAGACAAAGGAAACAAGATGAGGAGGAAGAAGAATCAGAAAAAACAACGGCTCCAGCTATGTTTTATTGAGCACTCACTACTTGCAGGCATTGTATCAGGGGCATCTCATGTAATCCTCCTCACTGCTCTATGAAGAAAGTAAAGCCCAATTTATGTATGAGCAAGTGGAGGATCATGGAGATAACGCAGTTTCAGAAATGTTCAGTGACTTGTCTCAGGTCACAGAGCTAATAAGTGGCACGGCTGGGATCCTAACATAGGTTCATCTGACTCCAAAGTCTATCATTATAACTACAACTGTATCTCTTGCCTCTTGGTGAGTAGTAAGCCCATTAAATTCTCCAAGTCAAACCCAGCTCATCATTTTCTCTTCTTAGCTGGGATTTGGCCTTAGAAGTGCAAGGCTTTACACTTCCTATTGGTGTCACAATGTGTAGTTCACAAAGCACCTGCACATTCATTGTCTCACTAGTAGGGAGGGATTACAGTATGCATTTCACAGATAAGAAAATGAAGGCTCAGATAAGCTAAATTCACAAAACAAGAGGAGTGGAAGTACGGGAACCCAAATCTTCTGATTCCAGCCAAGCCAGGATGCTTGGCATCACGCCACTCAGCCTCAGCCCAGATTTTCTTACCTTGGGCAACCTCTGGGTGCCTCAGCCTCCACATTTGTAAAATGGCACTGATTTTAAAAAGTAACAACCTCCTGGATTTGTTGTTAGGAATAAACAAATTAAATTTCATAAAGTTGGCTGGACACGGTGGCTCACGCCTGTAATCCCAGCACTTTGGGAGGCCGAGGTGGGTGGATCACCTGAGGTCAGGAGATTGAGACCAGCCTGGCCAACAGGGTGAAACCCCATCTCTACTAAAAATACAAAAATTAGCTGAGTATGGTGGTGCGTGCCTGTAACTCCAGCTACTAGGGAGGCTGAGGCAGGAGAATCGCTTGAACCCAGGAGGCAGAGGCTGCAGTGAGCCGAGACTGCACCACTGCACTCTAGCCTGGGAAACAGAGCGAGACTCTGTCTCAAATAAATTAAAAAATAAATAAATAAATAAATAAATAAATAAATAAGTTATTAGAGTGCTTGGCACATAGTAAGCTTGATTTTTGACGTATTTGTATTATTCATATACAACCAGGGAAAATGGGTGTTCTGTCTTAGAACTAGAACATTTTATCCCCACAACCTTTCCTTCGACAGCAATGTTTAAATATTGTTTCTCTTAGAAATGATCAGCTTCTAGAGAATTAGGATCTCGATTAATAATATACCCACCATGAATGAAATCCCTGGTAAAGCGCTGGCTTCCCTGTTGGTGCATTTCCTAAGAGCCCCCCTCTTTCAGCCAATTCCCCAGGGTTCCCTACTCCCTGTGACTTTCAGGTCAAAGCCCTCCATCCCATCCAGGCCAATACTTTTATAAGGGTCCGGCAGACTAGCTCATTCTCCCCTCAGGTGAAACTTTTCCCTCCCCTCCATTTATCTAAACCCTATTTACTCAAGGTCTAGTTCAAGTCACGGGGCTTCCAGAAGTGCTTCTGCAGCTGCACTGCTGTTGTCCATGGAATGCAGGCTAGGGAGCCCCTGGAGAAGGAGTAAACGACGAAGACGGATGCGTTCTAGTACCCAGTTACTGGTAATGCTGTTTCTGCTCACAAAGGATATTTGTAAATGTTATTTACGTCGCTTATTATTTACAGTGAAGCCTAGGCACTGAGGTTCTGGGCTATTAGACCTGACTCTGCCGAGACAGAGTTGTGGGAGAACAGACACTCGGGACCGCGGTTTCCCCATCTGTAAATTGGAGGGGTAGTGGGGAGGTATAGGCTCCCTGAAGTTCCGTCCTGCGCTGTGATTTTCACACACTAGCTCCGCTTCTTGGCTTCTGAAGACTAACTGTTAACCCCCCATACCCTCCATCTCAATGTCCTCATTGTACTTTCCGTAATTCCTTCTGGCTCCACCCTAATGTGTGTTTCGGTGAGTTGCAAGCTGGGATGGGGGAAGAAGACCGGCATCTTTTTTCGTTTGTAAATTGCCTTTAACGTTCGCTTTCAGAACGCTGTAATTCCTTAACTCCTCTGAACTTTCACGGGTCACATTCTCGTACCCGAACCATACATTCAGAACTAAGATCTGATCAGCTGCTTCCGGGCCATGCCCGGCTTTGGAGAGAAACGGGGCGGTTGACAATCTCTCGCGCTTTGCAAGACTGGGAATCCTCACGGCCCCGCCAGCCAGGGGCCGGGGAGGGGAGCGCGGGGCCGAGGGCCGGGGCGCGGTACCTGCTCGTAGCCTGGACTGGAACGCGCGAGCGAAGGGCGCGGCGCGGGCTCCCGGGGCCAGGGAAGAGGCCTGGCTGCTGCCGGTGGGCGACGGCGCGGGCTGGGGCGGAGCCAGGTCCCCGGCTTCCGGGACTGTCCCCAGGTCTGCGTGGAGGCGGCGAGTGCCCCAGCACCTGCGCTCGGCTGCGCGGAGTTTGAGCTAATCTTGGAACTTCCAAGGCGGCTTCCCGGCACCGCCGCGCCCTTCTGCACCCAAGCGAGAGTGGACAGGACCTCCGTCGCCCGCCCCAAATGCTCTGAAGGGCCCGGAGCCTGGTCCCCGGAATGTGGCGGCACCGGAAAGCCGGCTCTCGCCCGGGTGTGGTCAGTGACTCCCGCGCAGACCCGGCTGACGCCTTCGCCCGTGCTCACGTCCGACTCTGTAGGGCTGTAGTGGACCGGGTGTGCCCAGATGCTTGGAAGAGCGTACTGAGTGCGCCGCCCTTGCCCGAGTTCTGGGCCTTCACGCATAAAGTGGGATAATAATATCTGCCTCTTAGAATGGTTGTTAAGGATCCAGTTAGTTAATTTTAACTCGTCTTTTATTTGGCAGCAGCGTAGAATTATTTTATCCTGATCGTAAATAAAAGCAAAGAAAAACGAAGATTATTTTCGTCTAAATACATTAATCATGCCACTTTTAAAGCAAATCAGGATCACCATATGCAAGTATTCTATGTATTTCTCCAAAGTTTTAAATTTGCTATGCCTGTTTTCTTGCTGTAATGACTAGCTTTGGTCTGAGAGCTTTTTTAAAAATTGATATCTAATTTATATATAATGAAATGCCCTTACACCATAATCAAAATATGGAATTTTCCATTACTTTAAAACATTCTCTTGAGGCCTTCCCAGTGAATCCCCATCACCATCTCCAACTCTAGCCTAAGTGACTTTTGAGTGTTTACAAAAATCAAGTTCACCAGTAAGGGAGGCAGAGATCACCCTCAACCCCCTACACCCTTTAGCTTTTAGTGGGCTAATCAGCTGCATCTAGAAGCCAAATTGACACTAGGCAGATTAACAAGAGAAAAGTATACAAATTTTATTAATTGTACATGTACACGGGGATGTTAAGAGACTGAATCCTGAAGAAAGTGGCCAAAGCAAGATGCTTTTATACTTTTTAGAAAAAGAGTGATAAATTAAAGAAGAAATGACAGGACAAAGAAAATCTGGCTAAGGTGGTAAAAATTTCTGGGGGAGCCCCTAGGAGATATATGGGGGGTGGGAAAACAGGTGGAAGATAATGGTTACTTTGCAAGAATGTTTATTCCAGTCCAAATGCCACCTCCAGTTCCAAATCTCTGGTGGTAAGGGTTATTTTCTCACTCTGGCGTGGAGAACATACCTCTCCTAGAGGAATCTTTATTGCTGGCTACATGTAGGAAGAGACAGTTCAGCTCCTGTTAGGGAACCAGGTTCATTTGCCTTTCACACAGTATGCCAATCACTGAGGCGCATGAGTTTTGCAGTAGAGAAAGGGCATATTCACAAGGCAACCAGGCCAGGAGACTGGAGAACAGGCCTCAAATCTGCCTTTCCAAAGATGGAATTTTAGGGATGCTTATAGGTTAGGGGAGGAAGGTGGTCCAAGGTGCCCAAAAAGATGAGGTAAGGAAAACAGGCAATGGGTAATCTGAGCAAGCATAGTCAAGCTTCATGGCTGTTCATAGAACACATGTTCACAAAATCACGATGTTAGCATGACCTGAGGGTGGAGTTTTGGGCCTTCTGATGTCAAAAGTTCACCCATTGGACATTCATGCAGGCCCAGATGAAGGGCTGGTGGCTTGAACTGGACAAGAACTGATTCTAAGTTCCTGAAAAATAACTTAAGCAATCATTTCCATGGTGTCCTATCAGAGAAGTTATCTCTAAGGAGGCAAGTGGAATTTAGTTATGTATTGTACAGCTACGTGACTTTTAGCTATGCAGGTTTTAAAATTGACTAGAAACAAGGGACTAAAAGCAAGCGAGGCAAATTAAGTGTGAGGCCTTATCAGGTCAGACCTCAGTTTTACTGACCCTTTCTGAAACTATAATTTCTTTAATGTTTTCAACTCGAAATAATCAATATATTATATGGCATATTTGGGGATGACACATCCTTCGTTCCTTCAACTATCAAAGATTTTCAGCCTCTGAGGATGCAGTCGAAGCAAGTTCCGTAGTAAGAGACATTTCGAATAATAAGCATCCTGATACAACTCAACACAGTTTCAGCTTAAGATGTCTGCTGAGGATATTGTTCATATTATATAGTGATCTTTCTGTGAGAATCCATGGGAAAGGGTGATTTTTTGTTTTTGGCTTAAATGTAAAGAATAACTGGGGCTGGGCACAGTGGCTCATGCCTGTAATCCCAGCACTTTGGGAGGCCGAGGTGGACAGACTGCTTGAGACCAGGAGTTCGAGACCAGCCTGGGCAACATGGCGAAACCTGTTCTCTACAAAAAATACAAAAATTATCCAGGCATGCGCCTGTGGTCTGAGCTACTCAGGAGGCAGAGTTGGGAGGATTGCTTGAGCCCAGGAGGCAGAGGTTGCAGTGAGCTGAGATTGTGCCACTGCACTCCAGCCTGGAAGACAAAGCAAGATCCTGTCTCAAAACACAAACAGACAAACAAACAAACAAAAACAAAACAGAAAAACTGGGGTTGTTAGCAATTCGTTTGCTTTGAACTTTATGGTGCCTATGAACTTGCGACCATTAGCATAGACTCCTGACACATCCATGCTATCTGGTTTCAAATCCTTGTGATAATACTTGGGGGCCAGGCACGGTGGCTCACGCCTGTAATCCCAGCATTATGGGAGGCCAAGGCGGGTGGATCACGAGGTCAGGAGTTCGAGTCCAACCTGACTAACATGGTGAAACCCAGTCTCTACTAAAAACAAAAAATTAGCCGGGCATGGTGGTGGGTGCCTGTAATCCCAGCTACTCGGGAGGCTGAGGCAGGAGAATCACTTGAACCCGGGAGGTGGAGGTTGCAGTAAACCGAGATCGTACCACTGCACTTCAGCCTGGGCAACAGAGTGAGACTCCATCTCAAAAAAAACCGAAACAAAACAAAAACAAACAACAACAACAAAAAACACTAGCTTGAGTAAGTGACTTTAGACAAGTCACTTCATCTTGCTAAGCTTCACTTTCTGTTGTAAAGTAGGACAAATAATAGTACATATTTCATAAAGTTGGTTTGAAGATTGCATGAAATAATTAATTGAAAAATTTTAGCACAGTGCTTATCAATGTAGTAGTCATGCAAGAAAAAATTACTACCAGATCAGATACCTCTCTGTATTCCCAGTTCTCATCTCCATCACACACATGAGCCATTCTACCTTCTTTTCACATTAGTTAACACCTACTGACATCCTTTCTCCTCTGTCAAAATTAGAAAATGTTTCTGGGGCATCAAGGACATTGTCGTGTAAACCAACAGGATAATTTATCAGTTAGCATGTTTCTGGTTCCAAATAATGGCAAATAACATCACTCTTCCCCACCCCCAAAACACCACATACTCACCAGGCTTAAATAATAAAGACACTTATTATCTTATGTAACAAAATGTCTAAAGGTAAGAAGTCCCAGGGTTAATTCAGCAACTCAATACTATCATCAAAGGCCCTGTTCTTCTTATCTTTCTGACCTACTATCTTCAGTTATTTTTATCCCCAGACTGACGTTTTTAACTGGCACAAGATCACATTTTTCCCCATTTTAATTCATTTTATCAAATGTGTATAGAGGTCCTATCCTTCGGTGTGTTTTTGTTTAAACCATTTTGCTATTTTGTGTCTGCTAGTGAGTCCAACAGGCCTTGCCTATTAATCACTTACTGTTAATTCCTTTGAAAATTTTTGTTTAGCTCTGATTATTTCAGATTATATATTTATGATTATATTGCAGTCAAGATAATGTGTATGCATAATAATACATTGCAGTTGCAGTTATAGACAGTGTCCAGTGGAAAAAGAGAGTGTCTCTTCTTTCAAGATAAAGAAACTATTCTCAAAGATCCTCCAGAAGTCTAAACCAATTCCTGGCAGGCAGGTTGGATTATGATGTTTCCCTTAGATCAATGATAGACACGTCTTCCCTGAGAGATAGTGGTAGGTTCTTTTACAAAAACCAGTGTTTGTTTGCGAAGGAAACAGTGAATGTTGTTTTGCCAAAAAGAACCAATAGTTACTTGGCATCTTACTAGGTGCTAGGCATTAGCATAGGTCCTAGAAAGACAAATATATTGCATACTTGGTTCCTTGCTCTTAGTTTTATTGAGGAAGACATATCATAGGCATCTTCATTACTCACCGATACTGAATCAATTGCTATGTTGAGGCTCTTGCTGAGAAATAAACTTGTAGGCCTTGGACCTGATCTCTAAGATCCTTCAGACACTTCATATATAAGGTAGGAACAATGACACTGTTCTTAACAAACTTGTCACTTACAAGAAAGATCTTTATACATTCTTCAGACATTAAACACCTGCTGTGTAAGTATGTGCTAGGCCCTGACAGCCCCTGCTCCTCTGGAGTACCCAAGTAATCTTACTTTTAGGCTGCTAACTATTTTTAAAATTACCAAAACAAGTGTTTATATGTTTTCTTAAATAACTTTATTGAGATATGACTGGCATACAAAAAGCGGTACATATTTAGTGTATACAACTTGATGAGTTTGAAGATAAGTGCAGTAACTTTTTTATAATAAAAGTAATGTATAATTGTAGTCAAAATGTTCTAAAAGAAATACCCACACACATTCACAAATATAAATGTTTCTGGATGTTCTGCACAAAATGTTCCCAATGGCAGAAAATTGGAAATATCCTCAATATCTATCTACAGGGGAGTATTCATTTCCTTCCCCTATATTGTGACATAACTATTCATGGAAAAACTATGGAGCTGCTTAAAACCGTGAGGTAGACATAGACATGCTCACATGGGAAGAGCTTAGAGACACTTAACTGAAAAAACAAAATTTTAGGCTGGGCTTGGTGGCTCACGCCTGTAATCCCAACACTTTGGGAGACCAAGGTGGGTGAATCACCTAAGGTCAGAAGTTCAAGACCAGCCTGGCCAACATGGTAAAACCCTGTCTCTACTAAAAACACAAAAATTAGCCGGGCATGGTGGCGCAGGCCTGTAGTCCCAGCTACTTGGGAGGCTGAGGCAGGAGAATCGCTGAACCCCAGAGGCAGAGGCTGCAGTGAGCCAAGATTGCACCACTGCACTCCAGCGTGGGCAACAGAGCAAGACTCCATCTCAAAACAAACAAACAAAAAATTAAAAAGATTTTAAAAGATGAATATATATGACCTTATTTATATTCGTGAGAAAAGCTCTGTGTGTGTGCATGTGCAAATGCACGTATATGTGTGTAAAATGGATAGAAGGATAAATATCAAATTATTAATAATGATTACAGTTATCTCTGAGGATGGGGATGAGAGAGTTGTCAGGGAGTAGGAAGAGAGATAAAGGGAAGCTTAATGCTTGCAATAAGCATTTTTGTATATTATGTGTATGAAGAAATTTTAGAAAACATAGACAAAATAGAAACCATCCACAGTTCATGATTCAGGTTGTATATATTTTATGTACATATTTTTTGAACAAAAATGGAATAATTTTGTGTATGCAATTTTATATCCTGTAAATAAAACTACTTACTTTTACATTATAAGTGTGTCTGTCTCATTTGCAATAGTATTATGACCGTAATTGATTCTAAATGTTCACATAAGGTCATGCTTTTAGAATAAACTCCCCTCCAATTTGACACAAAAAAGTCTAAGGCCCTAGTGGTCAGCTCCTCTACCACACCGTGGCTAAAACTGCTTCAACAGAAGGCAAATGGAAGCACAGAATCAAAAAACAGGAATTAACTCTTTGCCACTTTGGGGCCTGAATATGTGGATTATACATACATGACTGCCTAGCTGAATAATCGGAGCTTAAAAAAAAAAAAAAAGTGAAAGAAAAGGGAATTGGTTGAACAGGAAATGGTTGATAGGCAGGGCCACTTGGACTTACTAGCAGACACAAAATAGGAAAAAAAATTAAAGAAAAACATACTACAGGTTAGACCTCTATATACATTTGTTAAAATGAATTTAAATGAAGGAAAATGAAGAAAGCAGAAGAAAGCTAGTACAGGAGAAACAGGAAACCAAAAGTAGCTGCTCACATATCCTGTGTTGTCAATTCAATTCAAGAAGATTTAGTGAGCATCTGTGATGGCTAATTTTGTCAGCTTGGATAGGCCACAGTACCTAGATATTTGGTCAAACATTGTTCTAGATGTTTCTGTGCAGGTATTTTTTAAGATGAGATTCACATCTAAATCAGTAGCCTTTGAGTAAAGCAGATTACTCTCCCTAATGTGGATGAGCCTCATTCCAATCAGTTGAAAGCCTTAATAGAAAAAAGACTCGCCTCCCCCAAAGAAGAGAGAATTCTGCCAGCAGACTGCCTTTAGACTCGAGCTGCAACTCTTCCCTGGTCTTCAGCCTGCTGGCCTACCCTGTCGAACCTGCCAGCCTCCACAATGGTATAAGCCAATTCCTCAAAGTAAACTCTCTTTCTCTGCATGTGTGTGTGTGTGTCCATCCTGTCGGTTCTGTTTCTCAGAAGAACCTTGACTAATATAGTATCTAAAATGTGCCAGCCAGTCTGGTGCGGTGGCTCACACCTGTAATCCCAGCACTTTGGGAGGCCGAGGCGGGCGGATCACCTTAGGTCAGGAGTTCAAGACCAGCCTGGCCAACAGCGTGAAACCCCATCTTAACTAAAAATACAAAAATTAGCTGGGCGTGGTGGCGGGTGCCTGTAATCCCAGCTACTTGGGAGGCTGAGGCGTAAGAATCGCTTGAACTTGGGAGGTAGAGGTTGAAGTGAGCTGAGATTGTGCCACTGCACTCCAGCCTGGGTGACAGAGTGAGACCCTGTCTCAATAAATAAATACATAAATAAATAAATATGTGTATTTGGCCGCCCTGCTCAGCATACATTCCTGTTCCCTTTGCCCTTCCCTCGAAGTGCCTCTTTTTGGCTTCTGGCTGGAAGGCTATACTTCCCAGACTGAGAACGGACACCCTGCGGTCTGCAACCCTTTATGAAAAATAAAGCTCTCCTTTCCAGATTTATAAACTTGTCAATTCTCAGTTGACGACAGTTTCTTTTTTTCCTTTTTTCTTTTTTTTTTTTTTTGAGACAGAGTCTGGCTCTGTCACTCAGGCCTGAGAGCAGTGGTGCAATCCCAGCTTGCTGCAACCTCCACTTCCCAGGTTCAATCAATTCTTCTGCCTCAGCCTCCCAAGTAGCTGGGATTACAGGTGCTTGCCACCATGCCTGGCTAATTTTTGTATTTTTAGTAGAGAGGGGATTTCACCATGTTGGCCAGGCTGGTCTTGAACTCCTGACCTCAAGTGATCCACCTGCCTCAGCCTCCCAAAGTGCTGGGATTGTAGGCATAAGCCACCGTGCCTGGCTTACAATAACTTTCTAGGGAGGAAGCTGAGGCCAGTGAAGACAGTTACTCAGAGTTTATATAACTCAGTTTCACACGTGGAGAGAAGTGGGCCTGGAGCCCATGCCTTTGAACTCCCAGCCAGGACTTCTTCCATTCCTTCTACTGTCACTTAGAAAAAAATTGAAATTATGTGATAGACTAAACATCTATTAAAGATATGAACCTCTTGAGTCTGATTTTTAAAATATTTGCTGGGTACAGTGACTCATGCCTATAAACCTAGTATGCTGGGAGGCAGAGGTGGGAGGATCACTTGAGTCCAGGAGTGCAAGACCAACCTGTGCAACAAAGTGAGACCCTGTCTCTGCAAAATAAATAAATAAATAAAATTATCCAGGTGTGGTGGTGCACACCTGTAGTCCCAGCTACTGAGGAGGCTGGGGCAGGAGGATTGCTTGAGCCTGAGAGTTTGAGGTTACAATAAGCTAGGGTCACACAACTGCACAGTAGCCTAAGTGACAGAGTGAGACCCTGTCTCTAAATAAATAAATAAATAAATAGTCTATACCCTGCCCCCAAAGAGGCTTAAGTCTCTTCTTGATGACAGTCTAATAGTTGTATTTAAAGAAAAATCTAACATATGCATTGTAATTCTAACAAGAGGTAGTAATCAAATATAGCAAGAGGTAGAGATGGGAGACTATATGGAGAGGAGCAAAAGAGATAAGTGGATACAAACTGGTGTTTTAAAACCTTGGAGTGGCCGGGTGTGGTGGCTCATACCTGTAATCCCAGCACTTTGGGAGGCCGAGGCAGGCGGATCACAAGGTCAGGAGTTCAAGACCAGCCTGGCCAACATGGCAAAACCTCCTCTTTACTAAGAATACAAAATTATCTGGGCGTGGTGGTGCATGCCTGTAATCCCAGCTACTCGGGAGGCTGAGGCAGGAGAATTGCTTGAACCTGGGAGGCAGAAGTTGCAGTGAGTCAAGATCATGCCACTACACTGTAGCCTGGGTGACAGACCCATACTCCATCTCAAAGAAGAAAAAAAACAAAACAAAACAAAAAAAACCCTAGGAGCAGCTTCCACCCTTCCCTGCAGAGCGGAAAGAGACCCGAGGGAAGTCTATGTGGATGTGAATCCCGCCCCTCCCAACAATGCAGTAGCCTGCTCCTGTAGGTCAGGGCTTTCCAGCCTTTGCTCTGGAGATCCACCAG
>NW_012103166.1:977637-979608 GCF_000951045.1 Mandrillus leucophaeus
CTGGGATTACAGGCGTGAGCCACCACACCCGGCCACAGGTTAAGTTTTAAATGTTGACCCTTCTAGAAAGAGTTAGTGAAGGGGAACTTCCCCTTTCCATTCAAGTCTTGCAATTTCTCTTTAATTTTAGGAACAGAATCAAACTCCTTTTCCGAAATCTGGAAACCATGACCTTTGACGTTGTGGACCAACGTAATATACAACAAATGGCAACTGTTTGATTTATTTTTCAGAATAATACACAAAAAGGAAGAAGTGGGGGTCAGAGCTGGGGAGAAGGGAGGGAGGAGGAACAGGCTGTCTCCATGACCCTTCAGCTCTAATTCATTCACGTCATGGTGGCCCACTTTGAAAGCATAGATTATGTCTGGCGTCTCCTACTGCCTGGTCCTTGGTTCCTGTTTCTCAGGGGACAGGGAAAATGAAATAGAAAACTGAAAAGGGTGACTTTTATAACTTTGTTAGTGGTTCTGGTGGACAGTGTGTCAGGGCTGGGGAGTGGCAGCCAGTGGCAGTGACATGTAATGCCTCAGATCCTAGAATCGTGGACGGCCCGGGATTCCACCACAGTTCCATACTCTCAGGCAGAGAAACCTCTGTTTTTCCAAAACAGGATTTGTCTCTTCTCTTCTTAAAGCATCAGGCAATAAAAATTTGCAACCTTCTTTGAAAGTCACCTTTTCCAGCTTCAACACAAAAAAAGTTTTCCTTAAACACAATCAAAATTTATCCTGCTTACATGTAGATTATTTTCTCCAGTTTGGTCGCCTACAGACATAGAGGGCATTTATGTCCCTGACTAGCTCAAAACAAAGAAACAGACACACCTCAAAGCCACAGAGGATCATTACCAAATGCCTCAAAACCACTTGGCCCGTCTAAAACATCTCGGCTGCCCATTCCTCTGTTCTCTGAGCTGCCTGATTTAGCATCCTTTTTGTTATTGTTTGTTACCTTCTGCCGGATCCTCTCCACATTTAGTTTGAAGTTGGAAGTAATATTTCAATAAGGATCTGGGTTCATGTAGAAAGACTCCAAAGAGATAATTTCTGGCCATGGTATGTCATGTTGCCACTCATATCTCGCAATATGTTGTTGGCATTTTCGCCACACTGCAGACTTAAATTCAGCTAGCTGCCCTGCTCTTTTTCTGCTGTTTCTTTTTCTTAGCATCTGTCCACGTTGTCCTATCTCTCCTGGTCAAGCCATTTTGCTTCTCCAGTGTTTGAACCCTTCCAGGCACATAGCAGACACTCAATAAATTTGGGGATGGGTGGGTGGGGAGGGATTGGATTGGTGCCAAATGAGTGGCACAGACACAGACATAGGACCTCAGAGAAGGGAAAGAGCAGATGGAGATTTAGAAGAGTCAGGAAAGCTTCTTGGGGAAGTGGCATTTGGCCTGGTCCTTTGAGGAAGAAAGATGTTTAGATGGGCAGAGAGAATGGGGAAAGGCAGCCAAGGAAGTTGGGGGACAGTGTGTCAAGAGTCACAGGCAGGAAGAGTAAGATGCCAAGTATAGGAGGGAGAGTGGGCAGTGAGCAGTAAGAAGAGGGCCCTCACTCTGAATGAGGGCTAGCTCTGAAAGTCCACTTCTCTTCATTTTAGCATTTTGGTGATTTCCATCTCGAAGAACCAGAAAGAACGTGACAGCATTTTAAGATGAAGAGGTGAACTCTTCCACTTTGATGACATTTGCTGCCAGCTTTAGCAGACTGTGGCACTCCTGGGGAGCACCGTAGCCTTAAAGCCTAGATCAGCTGCCCTATGCGGGGTACAAGCCTTATAGACGTGCTGGGTTAAAGTAGGGAAAGGAGCCAGGAACATTTCAACCCTCCACAGAGAAGCTGACAGTCACTGCCACCATATTCTGTGACAGAAAACAGTGTGAAGATGCTGGGGAATTGTATTGAAATGGTCAGAAGGCTTCTTGTTATCCTTCACTGCCAAGACTGCAGCCACATCTAAAAA
>NW_012103166.1:980418-993109 GCF_000951045.1 Mandrillus leucophaeus
CACTGCAACCTCCACCTCCCAAGTTCAAGCAAGTCTCATGTCTCAGCCTTCCGAGTAGCTGGGATTACAGACGTGAACCACCATGCCCAGCTAATTTTATTTATTTATTTATTTATTTATTTATTTATTTATTTATTTATTTTTGTAGAGATGGGGTTTCACCTTATTGGCCAGCTGGCCTCGAACTCCTGGCCTCAAGCGCCTCAGCCTCCCAAAGTGCTGGGATTACAGACATGAGCCACTGTGCCCAGCCTCCTTTTAGATCTTTTACTTGGTTTTGTTTTGTTTTGTTTTCCAGTAATACAGGTGTTCAGGGTCAGCTTCCTTTGCCCTTCTTCATCCATCACCACCTCCAGTGTCCTGAAATTTACCTTAGAAATCTGTGGTTCACAGGTCATGCTCCTAGACCCATTGAAGGAGGAAGAGGAATTAAACACATCCCATTAGTACATAATCTTGGAAGAGGAACCTTCTGAATTTTACAATCAGGATTGGGGAAACCCTGTAAAGTACCTGCCTGGTGTTCCTTTCTTCCAGCCTATTTGATTAAGTCACATCAAGATGCTAATGGCAAAGTTGTTTAATGGGTGTTTCACCAAGGCAGGTTAGGATGTCACTGGGATTCTTAAAATTTGAGGGTGTCTGTGATCGTCAAAATTTTTACTCATATAGTCCCTCATGAAATTTCTAAAACTCGGCTGGGCGCAGTGGCTCACGCCTGTAATCCCAGCACTTTGGGAGGCCGAGGCGGACTGATCACAAAGTCAGGAGTTTGAGACCAGCCTGGCCAAAATGGTGAAACCCTATCTCTACTAAAAATACAGAAACGTAGCCTGGCATGGTGGCACACGCCTGTAGTCTCAACTACTCGGGAGGCTGAGGCAGAAGAATTGCTTGAACCTAGAAGGCAGAGGTTGCAGTGAGCCAAGATCGCACCACTGCACTCCAGCCTGGGCGGCAGAGCAAGACTCCATCTAAAAAAGAAAAGAAAATAAATTTCTAAAACTCTGTATTTCTTTGCTCATTTTAAGTTGACATCTATAACTTTCTATTACTTCAAATACCTGGAAAAAATATCACTTCCAGTGCATTGTAATAATGTATCAAGTAGAAGTGGCAAAAATCAGTGAAAATATTTATTTGATCTGAGTAAATGTTCAAGAAAATAGAAAGCATGAACTTACCTCTAATCTGTGTTCCCTTTACTTGACAATTTAATGTTGATCTACCAGAGGTAAGGCGGAAATTGTCACGTCCATATTCCTTGCAATTATTCAAAATATGCATCTGAGACCAGAACAAGACACAGGTGAAGAAGGGTGTTCACTAGGCCCCTTCTGCCAATACAGAAGGTGACAGTGCAGTGGAGTCCTTTCATAGCAAGTTCTGCCTGCATGATTTCCAAAGCTTGAGTATTCCAAATCTAAGGTGAATACGGTGATATCCACTAAGCCCTGTCAAAAACTTGTTGCTGAGATGAAGGAAGCCGCCGCTGCAGTCAGTATTTCTCACTCACACACTTTGCTCTCTTTCTGGTTGGTATGGGAAGAATGGTGTCTTTTTTTTTTTTTTTTTTTTGAGACAGAGTCTCAAAAAACTCAGGCTGGATTGTAGTGGTGCTAACTCAGCTCACTGCAACCCCTGACTCCCAGGTTCAAGTGATTCTCCTGCCTCAGCCTCCCGAGTAGCTGGGACTACAGGTGCCCGCCACCATGCCTGGCTAATTTTTGTATTTTTAGTAGAGACAGGGTTTCACCATGTTGTCCAGGCTGGTCTTGAACTCCTGACCTTAGGTGATCCACCCACCTCAGCCTCCCAAAGTGCTGGGATTACAGGCGTGAGCCACTGTGCCCGGCTGGCGTCTTTGATGATAGGTAGGAAGTAGAAGACGCAAGCTTATTAAATAAAAGCTGCCGTCATTCCTGCCACCCCACTACAATACATCTATTTCTTTTGTTGTTTTTTTTGTTTTGTTTTTTTGTTTCTGGTTTTTTTTGTTGTTGTTGTTTGTTTGTTTGTTTTTTGTTTTTCTTTTTGACAGAGTCTCACTCTGTCGCCCAGGCTGGAGTGCAATGGCACAATCTTGGCTCACTGTATCTTCCGCCTCCTAGGTTCAAGTGATTCTCTTGTTTCAGCCTCCTGAGTAGCTGGGATTACAGGCTCCTGCCACCACACCTGGCTAATTTTTGTATTTTTAGTAGAGACGGGGTTTTGCCATGTTGTCCAGGCTGGTCTTGAACTCCTGACCTCAGGGGATCCACCTGCCTCTGCTTCCCAAAGTGCTGGGATTACAGGCGTTAGCCACCATGCCCGGCAATACATGTATTTCTAATGCCATGCTTCTACTTAATAGTAATATAGACAAGATAGGAAGGACACATTGGCCCGATCTTGGGCTTATATTGTCTTGATTTAAGGAGGCCAAATTGATAAAAGCACCAGTATTTCAAAGGGTCCCTTTATTTGACACTCTGAAGTTTTTTTTACTTTCTAGAATGTTGTACCACAGTAAGATTCAGGTGGGGTGAGAGGTAAGCCTTTCTTTTTACATGAGGTGAAGGCCAGGATCCTTCTCACTGCAAGTTAAGTTTTAGGAAAGAATACATAACAAGACTGAAAACCTAAAAATTGATTCTCTTAAAAACTATCAGTGCCCACATACCCTGTGAAAATCCCCAACTGTTCTCAGGAATACGAGTACTTCAGTTTGAAGAGCTTGCCTCAGCCCAAGTGAATGCATCTTGTGGCAGGGAAGTGCATGCATTGTGGGGTGCCAGTAGTAGTGACGCTTTAGAAGTGGACCTATTTAGAAGTGGAAAACGCCTGTATTCTTCCTCTCTCTTTCTTTAGGATGATTTTCACTCTCCCAACCCAACGGACACCCAGAAGCCTCATGCTTTCATCCTTCCTAGTCATCTTTTTATTTAAAGGGATCTCAGTGTCTTCAGTAACACTGAAAAATATAGGATGGCTAGCAGCTCAAATTGCTAGTTTTGCTAGGAAAGTTTGTTTTCTAATGGCCTTAAGTCAATATTCAGACACTTCTATACCGTATTCACAATGTTTGTCACGTTCGTATACCATGTCCACTATCATTTTCTTATTTCTCTCTAAATGTACTCTTCGTTCTACATGTTTAATTTAGAAAAAAAACTATTGTATCTCCACCACACTGAATATCCCTGCTGTCTTAGCCTGCATTCTCCAGAAAGCCAAGCTGGAGATAAAGGCTTGAGTGAAGTAACTTATTTGGAAACATGGGTCCAGCAATGCAGGCCTGGGAAGGAGGCACAGCCAGTACAAGGAAGCCTCACAGAGGTGACCACTGTTAGGGGCCACTGGTACTTGATCCCACAGGGACTTTCTGGGGAGCCTCACGCAATGTCTGTCGGAACTGTTCACCTGGGAGGCAAAGGAGGAAGCAGTTATCCACCAGCTTCTAACCCTCTTGGTCAAGAGCAGCTCCATGGGCATCGACTTCCCTGTATTTCTAGATTGCACATGCTTGAGTGAACTTTCAAAGAATGCCAAGACAGCAGAGAAGCCCTGGGTGAGGACAGAATGGAATCAAAGTGTGGATCCTGCAGGCCCATGCAAAGTGCTGTCAGGTTCCACCTGTGCAAACAAGTACACTGGTCCAGCATGGGTCAGCTGCTCACTCACAGGGGCTCCAGAATCCTGCAAAGGGGCACACAGGGGTGGGTGGCAAGCTAGTTGGAAATGGGAGTGATGGGCATGACTAAAGTCTTCCTCACCCCACCTGAGATGCACTCAACTGTGGCTAGGGTGACCAGAATTCACTGTCCAGCGTCGCTGGCAAGAGCCCACTCTCTGAAGATGGTGGGATGCAGAGGTGGGAGTACAGTTGAGGGTGATCTTGTGAGCTGAGCACTCTCCCAGAAGTGTCCCCTACATATGAGGTCGACAGCTTATTCCTGCAGGGACTCAGGAGTAACTCTGGGTGCTAAAACAAAACTTGAGACCAGCACAGAAACAGCCAGCCCATGAAGTTCGCCTTCCATCACACAGCAAGGCTAGCGGGATGCCCCTCCCTCTTCTTGGGCATCATTCTTCACTTCCCCTACGCCGCCGGGTGCTCTTGGTGTTTTGTGTTTGTTAGTCTGTGCACGGTGGTGAGGGAGGCTGCTGTGTGATTTGCCCCAGACACAGCCTCTGCGAAAGCAACTGGGAGAAGTCAGCAGCAGAGGGAACCTCCTCTGCTGTCCAATGAAACTGCTGGCGCTAACAAAGTACTTCTGAGTCGATTCAAATCTTCTGTCAAGCAACTGCAGGCTAGAAGGGGAAATGCCACCTCTCTGATAGACGACCCACCCGAAGAAAACGGAGCGACTTGTCATTGCTTTATAGACTACAAGAAGAGAACATCTCAGAAGTGGAGTCTCATCTGAAATCAAAGGAGTTAAAGAAAAAGTGGAATTTTTCTTCAGCAAGTAAGTACATTTGCTATTATCTTACTGTGGGATAGCTTGGTAGAACTAGTTACCAGCAACCTCACTGCTTTTTAAACAAACACACCGCCACTACCACCTCCTGGATCCATGCTTGCCCTCAAAGGAAACTTCAGGGTCTCATTCCCACAGGAGGCTGTGGCTTCCCCACACATTTGGAGCATCATAGTCAGAATTGTGGCCCTTTATTTTAAAATGTCCTAGATGCTAGCAAATATTATTTTTGTGGGCTGTATTTGAATTTCTCAAGCCAGTAAAATTCTAGTGAAAGTCGGAAAATCGCTCGAGCTCGGGAGGTTGAGACTGTGGTGAGCTATGGTCACGCCACTGCACTCCAGCCTGTGCGACAGAGCAAGATTCTATCTTAAGAAAAACAAATTCTGGTGAGTAAGTCTCTTTCAGCTAATCCTGCCTAAAACGCATGATGGTTAACAAAACAATATGGCGTGACGAACTCTAGCTTCAGCGTGGTCTCCAAAGAGGACACTCAAGTATTCTCTGAGCAGCACGGGGCTGTGTCCTAGTAGCAGCCTGAAGGCGTGACAGTGGAGCACAGTGTTCATTTTCATTTCTCAATTTTGACGTATTTACTGGAAAAATTAAACCCTAGCCGTCTCACATGAGATCACATAATTTTTTTTTTTCTCTGTCACCCAGGCTGGAGTGCAGTGGTGCAATCTTGGCTCACTGTAGCCTCCACCTCCTGGGTTCAAGCAATTCTCATGCCTCAGCCTCCCAAGTGGCTGGGATTACAGGCACCCACTACCGCACCTGGCTAATTTTTGTATTTTTGGTAGAAATGGGGTTTTGCCACATTGGCCAGGCTGGTCTGGAACTCCTGACCTCAAGTGATCCGCCCACCTCAGCCTCCCAAAGTGCTGGGATTACAGGCATGAGCCACCACGCCTGGCCCTGGAGTACATAATTTTAATAAGTAACGTGTGCAGTCTCTTTTTTCCCTCCCTTTTTATGGATAGACTTTTCTGGTTATTGAGATCTCATACCCCTTTATGATATGTTATTTGAGCAGCGGGTTTAAAGAATTGAGATACCTGTTTTCTTATGTTAATATGTCAAGAAAGAAGTTATTTCATAACTTAGGTCCTGCCTTGGACAAAATACACCCTTACTGTCTGCTCTGTGTTTCTTGGTATGTTCAGAAGAGAATTTGAACTTTTGGAGGCTGGCTAGCAGATATGGAGGGTCCTTAGAGCTCTCTGTGTTTCTAACCAAATCTTAATCCCGCCTATTGAGTAGAAAGCCTTTACATGGAAGGGCTGTGGTTGGTTCTTGGAACTGGTCCCTTCACAGAATTTCAACTTTCTTTCCCTCAGGGTCATGCCCTGCTTTAGCGGTTGCTTAGGTTAAACTCTCTAACTAATTTTAGCAGGCAACTCTGGAGTTTTACAACTCACAGTAGGCACACCTTCCTTCCTGGATGACTTTTATTTGTTCCTTTTTCAGGTTGTGAAACTAAATCCACAACCTTTGGAGACCCAGGAACACCCTCCAATCTCTGTGTTCTTTGTAAACATCACTGGAGAATCCTCTGGGCTGGCAATTGGATTGTCACCACCCTGCCTGTTTTGTGCCTGGGAAGTGCCCTGGTCTTGCTTGGCTCCAAATTGTTGGCTTTCACTTTTGACCCGAAGCATCTGAAGTCATGGGCCACACATGGAGGCAGGGAATATCACCATCCAAGTGTCCATACCTCAAGTTCTTTCAGCTCTTGGTGCTGGCTTGTCTTTCTCATTTCTGTTCAGGTAAGCAACTTTCAGGAACTTAACGGAGTCAACTGCTACAGGGTTAAGAGAAAGGAGGTGGGGTTCTCTGAGCTGCTCCCTTCTATTATCCTATCAGCTGGAAGGAACCTTCAGGGTGTTTTCAGAACATTTTAAAGATGAGAAGACTGTGGTTCAAAGAGGTTAAAGGACATTCCTATCATCACACAGCAAGTTAGCAACCAAGTTAACTCAAGAACGTACAAGGAAGCATGGAAGGGACGGTGTTATTTTAACAAAACCATAGAGCCGATTCATAATGGTCTCTTTCATTAGATGAGTATTAGATGCTCATGTACATTTTGTGATGTGCTAATACCAGCCTCAGAGTCCATTCCCAAACTATATTTTCATGATACAGCTCAGTGAAAGTGTCCTGCTTCTAAAGTTGAACAATGGTGATCTTCTTTCCAATTTGAAGGCGGGAGAGTAGTTGAGGACAATTCCTCTTAATGACATTAATCTTCTTAACCTTCTTAAGTTCCTCTTAATACATTAATCTTATTTGTTCTGTTTTGGATGCTGAGATCTTTTTTCAACATTGGCATCTGACTTTAAGTGGTATCAGATTTAACATAAAATTACATTTTTAGTTGTTTCTAATCTGCCACAGAAGTATTACATATATGTCCTGAAAGTAATAATTTGACTTCTAGAGGCTTTTGTTCCTGCTCAGGTGATCTTAAGAGTGCTGAACTTTTGGGACTGTCAAGAAGGGTGAGGCTTGTCCCTGCTGGCAGGATGGTTCTGATTTTTTTTTTTAAGTCAGAAAACAAAAGATCTGTTTTCTAGTGAGCAGCATACCTCCTGGTTTCCCACAAATCAAGAAGTTTGGGCTCCAGCATGATTTGCCAGTCTGCAAAGACCTGACTATTAAGGGTTCTTGTCTTAAAAACTTCTCACGTAAAGTACTGCCTAGAATATCAGAGGTGTGAGAGAGAGGTAGAGGGAAGGGAAGAGGAGTTGGGGGCACACAGATTACTTGACTGCAATGGTGGTCATTTAAAATTTTCTCTCCAGAGCTATTTTGCATTGTTTTCAGGACCAAGAGAACCATGGCTTACATTTCACAATTTACACCTCAGATTTTGTATATATTTGACAGTTACATTACATTTCCAACAGTTACAATTTCCTTCTGGGGAGCTGGGGAAGCATTCCCAAACTAGTCTTCTGGGGAGTACAGAGGAGTTTAAAATATTTAGAAGGAAATTTGTACAGGCTTCCCAGAAATAAGGGAGGTGGGAAGGGAGAGAGAATAGAAAGAGGGAGAACGATAAAAAAGTAAAAGAAGACATAAAATAAAAATTAAAACCCAAACTTTAGAAACTGTACCAGGAAAATTAGAGTCAGAGTTAAATGGAAAGAGATCTTTGAGCTAAAGAAAGATGTTTAGGAAAGCACCTTGTTCTCCAGCTATATCCTGATTTTACTGCTGCTGTGACTAAGTCAACGAACCACCTACTGTGTGCCAGGTGGGCCATAAAGTTGAGGCTAGGATTTCTGCACTCAAAGAGGTCTGCATATGTTAGTTGGGAGAATGCAAAGCTAACCCATATAAAACAAGCAAAGAGCAATGAAATGCTTTGCCCTGATTGTAGGAGCCCAAGATCTGGGAAAGAGGGTACCAGACTGGGCTGCAGCAAGGAGGGCAGGCTTTACAGAGGCAGATGGATGATGGAGAGAAAATTCTGGTCAGGGCAACAGCCTGGACAAAGGCACAAAGGTAAGGATGAGGCTGGCACAGGTGTTCATTCTTTTGTTTAATCATTTATTAATTCAACAAACATCATCTACAAGCAAGAGACTTTTCTTGGTCCTGGGGACATGGCTCGGGCGTTTGTGAAATTTACTATCATTGGGAAGAGGGAAAGTAATCCAATAGCCACTCAAATGAATGTGTTTGTTTGTTGGCCAACAAACAAAGCCAAGTGCTTTGAAGGCAGGGCATAGGCACTGCCTGAGAAAGTGCTGTCTTCCCCTGCCAGTGAGGAGTGGCAGTGAGCTATGGGAGGAGCAGAGGAGGGACTGGCCCAGTGAGCAAAACCAGACCCTGCAGCACTTGTGGGCTCTAGTCACGAATCCGCATGTTATTCAGGAGGCTGGAAGGGCTTTACCCAGGGTAGTGGCGTGGTCTACCCCAGCTCTGTTCACATTTGACACATACCCGTAACCGGGGGGTTTTGCTAAATTGCAGTCTCTAGCACAGGGAATTTTTTAGAGAAGTGAATCTATTTTGCATAATGCTGTAATGATAGATAGAAGTTATTACAAATTTGTCCAAATCCACAGAATATGCAATACCAGGAGTGATCCCTATCGTGAACTCTGGATTGGGGCGGTAATGATGTGTTAATGTAGGTTCATTGATTGTAACAAGTGGACTGCTCTGGCGCAGGATGTAGACAGTGGCGGAAGCTGTGAATATGTGGGGAGGGAGTATATGGAAATCCTCTGCACTTTACACTCAATTTTTCGATGAATCTAAAGCAGCTCTAAAAGATAAAGTCTACCTAGTTTTTTAAATGCTGTTTCCACTTAGGTGGGTCTGGGATGGGCCTGAGATTCTGCATTTCTAAGAAGCACCTAGGTGATACTGATGCTGCTCCGCATACACTTTGAGTTTCAGTAGTAAAGGTGTAAATAACTTCAAAAAGGGAAAAGTGTTACTGAAGAAGGGCTTGTAGGGCAGCCCCCATGACTGCAAAACCTATTAGGAGGTTATTTCCGTACTTACAGTAACTGATGATGTGTTTGATGAAAAGAATTGAGTCAGAGGGAAGTTGATGGAGAGTGTGTACCATGTAAAATTAGTGAGGACTGCCCAACGGGAGTGTAGGTGTGAGTTGTGCATGGTCTGTGGGAGGCGAGATTGAGTGAATAAAGTGGAGTAGGATTATAGAGGGCTTTATTCAAGGCAGAGATTTACCACACTAGGTCTTCCTCTCCTGCCCTGGGTCAAGAAGCTATACTATGGCAAAGGTGTTCCCCCTCTCCTCCTGCCCAGTCACTGATGCCCAGGGGAAGGGACCCCTCTTTCATGCACAGGGTGGAACCAGCCAGGCTCCTCTCCCACTCTAGGTCGGCAGGCACTGTCTATGGGACAGAAACGCCTGACTTTGTACTCCGGCAAAGTACAGTAAGTACTTTGTAAGTAAGTAAGTGGCAGTAAGGCAGAGGCTCTACCAGGGCAGCCCTCAGAAGGACCAATGTGGGCAGCTTTTCTTTCAGAGCCAGAGTCCTTTAAGAGAGGGTCAGGTCTAAGGAGGGGGGAAAGGCCTCCTGCAGGAGGAGGCAAGAGATGCAGGAAAAGCATTGCCTGTAAGTTTATAGTCTGAGAACTCAGAGCTAGGAGAAAAGAGAATGCCCCAAAGTGCCACCATTCACAGAACACATCCTCCTCTCCCCGCAACACATACCGCTATGCTGCTGGCCCAGGGGTCCCATGAGCAGTGATTGTTCCCATCATCACCCTGACAACCGTTGTTCAAGTCCCTGAGCATTTTAAGGATATAAATACTGTGTAGAAAGAGAAAAAGTAAGGATCAGATGGTACAGAGTATATGAGCGGGGTCTAAACAGGGGGAAAAGTCAGGAACAGTGTGAACACCAGGAGACACAGGTCTCAAGCCTGCGGCTGCCAGAGGCAGCTCTTCCTGTCTCCTTTGTGTGGCTAGCACCTAGCCCAGGGCTGACACCAGCCCTGTCGGTGCTAGTTCACCTAATCAAACATTTAGAGGGGTCCAAGACAGTCACTCCTGTTGGAAGGGTGTGCACAAACCAGGAACAGTAAAATCTCCAGGTGGTGAGACAATAGGTGACTTTCACGCTTTTCTATATCTTCCATTCTTTCTAAGAATGTTTATTTTATAGTCAGAGAAAATGTTTATTTAAAAAGCACACTTGTGTTTACAGGGAGATCATGTATGCCCTGTCATTTGGTAAGTTTTAAGATGTTGTGTCAACTGCTTCTCTCCCTTCTCCACCAGCAGTGGCAATGCAGCTCCCAGATCCCTGCCAGGGCAGCCTCTCTAACGACTGCTGAGGTTGAACTCCCTGGGAGGGGCACTGCAGACTGGCCATTGCATCCTCCAGGCCTCCAGGCTCTATGGAGAGGGTGGGGAAGACTCAGGTCTTCCTAGTATGGATTCTTTTTTTCCCTTCGTGTTTTATTTGCGCTGACATAAAATTCAACGTTTTAAAGTATACAATTCAGCCAGGCACGGTGGCTCACTCCTGTAATCCCAGCACTTTGGGAGGCCGAGGTGGGTGGATCATCTAAGGCCAGGAGTTCGACACCTGCCTGGCCAACATGGTAAACCCTGTCTCTACTAAAAATGCAAAAATTAACCACACAAGGTGGCCCGTGCCTTTAATCCCAGCTATTCGGGAGGCTGAAGCAGGAGGATCTTTTGAACCCGGGAGGTGGGGGTTGCTGTGAGCCAAGATCACGCCACTGAACTCCAGCCTGGGCAACACAGCGAGACTCTGCCTCAATAAATAAACAAACAAACAAACAAACAAACAAAGTGTACAATTCCGTGGGTTTTAGTATATTCGCAATGTTGTGAACCCACCATCACTATCGAATTCCAGAACATTTCCATCATCCCAGAAATAAACCTGCGCCTATTTGCAGCTACTCCTCATTCCCCTGTACCCCACCTCCTTGCAACTACTAATTTACTCTCTGTCTCTATGAATTTGCCTGTTCTGGACATTTCTTTTCTCTTCTTTTTTTCCAGAATCTAGGTAAGAAAGAATACTCTGGACATTTCTTACAATATGTGGCCTTTTGTGTCCATCTTTCACTGAGCATTATGTCTTTCAGGTTCATCCATGTTGCATATGTCTTAGTACTCCATTCGCTTTTACGGCCAAATAATATTCTGAAATAATATTCTGTTGTAGATTGAGATCTATTTTTTCTTTTTGTAGCGATGGGGTTTTTGCTATGTTGCCCAGGCTGGTCTCGAACTCCTGGGCTCAAGCAATCCACCCGCCTTGATCGGCTCCCAAAGTGTTAGGATTACGGGTGCCTGGCCTAGATTGAGTCCCTGAGAGGTCCATTTTTCTTTTTTTTTTTCTTTTTTTTTTTTTTCCTGAGATGGAGTCTCGCTCTGTCGCCCAAGGTAGAGTGCAGTGGCTCAATCTCTGGCTCACTGCAAGCTCCGCCTCCCGGCTTCACGCCATTCTCCTGCCTCAGCCTCCCGAGCACCTGGGACTACGGCTCATAAAAGTCCTCCACACAAAACTTAGCCCGCCACCACGCCCGGCTAATTTTTTTTTTTTTTTTTATTTTTAGTAGAGACAGGGTTTCACTCTGTTAGCCAGGATGATCTTCAATCTCCTGATCCGCCTGCCTCGGCCTCCTAAAGCGCTGGGATTACAGGTGTGAGCCACCGCGCCCGGCCCAAAGGTCCATTATTTGTCTAAAACTAGTGGTCTACACTTGTTGGCAAATAGCTTCCTCTCCTGGGTGGCTAGCAGCCCAGAGTTGAAGTGGTCAGAGCAGGAGGGTGGCCAAGGGGTCAGGAGAGACAGAGGCTGAGGCCAGCACTGTTGAGTGTCCCCAGTGTGCCATACAGGGGGGCAGTTTCCACACATCTGCCAGAAGGCAAGCAGCATTGCTGTCCATCTCTGCCTTCTGTCCGCCTCCTCTCACAGCCTCTGCCCCTTTCTGACTGCTGCTGGGTAGAGGTGGTGGATGGGCTCCCCATGCCAGCTAGGGGCACTGAACTTAGTTCAAGAATCAGCCAGTTACCATGGTGATGCTGGTCCTGTGGGGGTGTGGTTCAGCAAAGCAGGCTGTTGTGCATGAGAAAGAACAGCCCCATTAAAAATCTGTAGAGCCTTCTACACTTAAGAAAGCACTTTACATCTGGTATCCTGTGATAATTATGTGAAGCAGGGAAGATAGTTATCTTGGTCTGTTTTGTGCTACTATAACAGAATACCTGACACTAGGTAATTTAGAAAGAACAGAGATTTATTTCTTACTGTTCTGGAGGCTGGCAAGTCCAAGGTCAAGGGGCTCACATCTGATGAGGACCTTCTTGCTGTATCATCCCATGGCAGAGGATAAAAAGGCAGGAGAGCACGCACGAGACACAGAGTGGGAAGGAGGCCAAAACCATCCTTTATGAGGAAGCCGCTCCTGCTGTAGTGAACCCACTCCCAAGAAAATGGCATGAATCCATCCATGATGGCAGAGTCTCCATGACCTAATCACCTTTTAGCAGTCCCACTTCTCAACACTGTTACACCCAGAATTAAATTTCCAACACCAAAACTTTAGGGGACACATTCAAATCATAGCAATAGTATTATGACTGTTTTACAGAGATGGAACCTGAAGCCCAAAGAGGTTACCCACCTTGCTCATGGTTATGATTCTAATACACAGTGGATGGAGCCAGACCTCATTTCCTCATGCCTAGA
>NW_012103166.1:993159-995509 GCF_000951045.1 Mandrillus leucophaeus
AAGTCCAAGGTCAAGGGGCTCACATCTGATGAGGACCTTCTTGCTGTATCATCCCATGGCAGAGGATAAAAAGGCAGGAGAGCACGCACGAGACACAGAGTGGGAAGGAGGCCAAAACCATCCTTTATGAGGAAGCCGCTCCTGCTGTAGTGAACCCACTCCCAAGAAAATGGCATGAATCCATCCATGATGGCAGAGTCTCCATGACCTAATCACCTTTTAGCAGTCCCACTTCTCAACACTGTTACACCCAGAATTAAATTTCCAACACCAAAACTTTAGGGGACACATTCAAATCATAGCAATAGTATTATGACTGTTTTACAGAGATGGAACCTGAAGCCCAAAGAGGTTACCCACCTTGCTCATGGTTATGATTCTAATACACAGTGGATGGAGCCAGACCTCATTTCCTCATGCCTAGACATGCATTCAGCAAGTATTTACTGAGCACCTACTATGGGCCAGGTCCCATTCTAGACACTGCAGATATGGCAGTGAACAAAGGAGGAAGCCTCTGCTCCATAGCTCCATACGTAATTATGTATCACATATACATGTAAATATACATCACAGTTGTAAAAATATATATCAGTTGGAGAAAAGCCTGAAGAGAAACAAATCAGGCAAAGAGACTAAAGAGTAGCAGGATGGAGCTGGGCAGGGAGGATGATGCTGTTCAAGGAGAGTCAGGGAAGGCCTCTTTGACAAGGGGCCACGAGAGCAGATGTGAGCAAAGTGAGACCTGAACTGTGTGGATCTCTGGGGAAGACATTGGCTCCCTTTAATGTCCCAGGTACTGTGGAGGACTTTTATGAGTAGTACTTCATTTTGAATCCTCACACCCACTGGGATGGGTAGGTCTCACAATGCCCATTCAAAAATGGCAAAGCAAGCTCAGAAGTTCAACCAGGTTTGAAATAGTAATATTGAGATTTCCGGGCCCTGACTCTCCCCGCCAGAGTCACTGAAGCAGACAAAACCGTTAGAGATATGTCAGTGTCAACTGCTTTTTGTCCGTGTGTGACAGAGTCCCTAAAACAGACAAAACTGATATAAATTTGTTGGGCAAATTTATAATGACTGTTTTCTGTCTCTGTGTGGTGGAACCCTGAAAACTGAGTTTCTGTGTGAATTTCCAAATTATTCGGAAGATTTTGGTTCCTCTTTTTAGTTCTATTCTTCCTCACGCTTATCCTCAGAAGGCTGGACAAAAACTCCTTAAAAGCCATCATCAAAATTACATGGTTTCTCTTTCAGTTACGCTATCTCTTTTGCTAACATCACCACATACCAAAATCAGTGAGACATATTGGATTCTTTTTGGGTGGGAACAAATAGCTCGGTGGGGAAAGACCGTATTATTGGGGGCCCAGATAAGTGAGTTGCTGTCTGTCTGGCCCAAAACAAGACCAGAGTCCTATATCTGACATAACCCTTGAGTGAAATGAAAGGTAAGAGTTAGCAGTGGGAGGAGGGAGAAAGAAAAATTGAAACTCTTACAGAAGACCTGCTATGTCCTTGGGACTTTTTATTTATATCATTTAATTGAATTGAATTTTCCAGTGATCCCAAGGGGTAGGTGTCATACCAATTTAGAGATGAGGAAACAGATGAAACAGCAAGTGGCTGAGCTGGAACTAGAATCCCATCAATGGAGATGGATAGCCCATGTTCCTTCTATGTCTCATTTTGCTTTCCTTGCAACACTAGGAGTGTCTGGATTGTCATTTGATCTTTAGCTAATATAGCTTCACTTTGAAATACGCTCCCCTCAAGTATATCTTTTCATTTCTTCCCTTCTTTCAGTTATATTCCCTAAAGCAGGGACCGGCAACATTCCACACAATTGCTGAAGGGGTGCCTGGACTATTCTGCATTACCTCACTTTGCTATGCAAATACCCACCATCACAACACTCTCTTGTTCAGTGCTGTGGTGGGGCCGTATCCAGTCTCACAGAGGCCTGAGAATGGCTGGTGAGATGGAAAGGTGCTAGTGCCCCATGATCCTGCTATCTAAGAAGAGAGAGGGCTTGGAAATGAAGTCGCTAGACATGGGTCTCCCTAAGGGGATCTGTATGGCTTCAGGGAATACAGGGCCCAGAAGGCATAGCATGACAGCACCGGGCAGGGGGCACTGGGGCCTTAGAGGGATGCTGCTTTTAGGTCCTACAACAGCCTAGGAAGAATGACCATGCCTTCTAAACCAAAAATCAGAAAGTATAGCCTGCTAAGGAATTTTGGTGCTATTGACACAGAGACTAATTTAGATATCGATGTGCTGATATTTCTTGGTTATACGGATGTTTTAAACAACACTTCTAGCAAATCCAGGCTGGAGGGTAACT
>NW_012103166.1:996719-1000885 GCF_000951045.1 Mandrillus leucophaeus
GAAGGAAGGAAGGAAGGAAGGAAGGAAGGAAGGAAGGAAGGAAGGAAGGAAGGAAGGAAGGAAGGAAGGAGAAAGAAAGGAGGAAGCAAGGAAGAAAAGAGAAAGAAGGAAGGAAGGAAGGAAAGAAAAAAAAGAAAGAAAGAAAGAGAAAGAAGAGAAAGAAAGAGGTGTCATCATATGGAGATGCAGGGGAAGGGGAAGATTCTGGATAACTCTTGAAAGGTAATATCACTGGAAGAGCTTTACCCATTTGGTTGGGTGTTGAACTGGATGTAGGAGCAGCACTCAGTGGTATGTGCAGGTGGAAAAATAAGGCAATTTGCTTGTCAGTATATCAATAGGTATATCAAAGGTGTAAGGTGGCTGCTAATATATTGAATTCAACTTTAGGCTGCAAACATAGATTTAGGTAAAGGAGGTGACAACCCAATTCTACTCTGAGCCAATCACACAGTGGATGTCTGGAATGTTAGATTTAGTGGACTTTGCGCTCTCAAAAAAATATACACACAAATCAAACTGTGTAGTGAGGAAAGTGAGGGCACTCACTTTCAATACATCAATAAGGAACAGGGGCAGATGAGAACCTGCAGAACTATCTGAGAGAGGACATCACTATACTCAGATATCTGCAAGTCTTGTCATGTAAGAAGAATGAGATGTGTTTTGTAATACATGTAGAAGATAGAGGGAAACAGACTTCAACATAAAGCAAAGCAAAACTTCCTCAGTCAAACTGTCCAAAGATGAAATCAAAAGCCTTAGAAGTTAGTAAATTCCCCACCCCCTTGGAGAAAGGAGAATGGGATTCATATTTGGTGTGCATCTAGGCACTGAAATACAGTACGTGCTTGCCATAAATTACCTCATTTAATCCTCATAATAACCAATGTGAAGATTGGGGTTCAGAGAAGTGAAGCAAATTGCTTGAGGTCACACAGCTACTGTGGATTTTATTAAACACAAAAGGCCCATGTGCTTTCTACACCAACAACCAGGAGCCGCTAGGCAAGGATGCTAGCAGGGGGCACTTAGTCATGATTGCCTTTAAGGTAAGTAGGGAAGTAGGCAGTCCTGAGAGCTTTAAATCCTAAGTCACTCAAGTGAAAAGAGGAGGAATCAGGATGTGTATTAAGGTGACAGATGAAGGTTTTATTCCTGTGCCAAGCCAGTGAAGTCACATGAAATGGATTGTCTTTAGCTCACTTAATCTGGATAAAATTTATCCTTAGATTTTTTTCCATGGTTAAATGCAGTTCTGTAGTTTAAATGAATGGGTGTACACGTGCATATCTCTCTCTATGTGTGTGTGTGTGTGTGTGTGTGTGTGTTCTTGCATCACGTGATTGTGGGGAGAGGGGCTGTAGGAGAAACGCAAGGGAAAGGGCAGTAAGCATCAGAGACTAGGTCTTTATAGTGAAATTCTAATTTCTCAAGGCAGTAGTAGCTGAAAATTACCTAATCAAGTGACCAGGCAACAGAGCCAAGAAGGAGGCCTTCTGTAAGTGGGAATTCATGAATAATGAAGATTGATTATGTTCCCTACCTATTTAAAAGTATGGCCCTCTTTTTTCTTCTTAGCTGACCTCATCTCCCTCCCTTATTCTTCGTCATGGCTGCAGAATCATAGGCCCTTGGAATCTCAGGCTGACCTGCCCTGTCCTAGACTTCCTGAACCTCACAATCTCTCAGTTGCCTCAGCTGCAAAATGGGGAAAATAATACATATCTCATGGGGTTGTTGGGGGATTAAATGAAATAGCACCTGTCCCCTCCATAGAGCCACCACAGAGGAAGCAAAAAAAAGGAAATATTATGAAGAGTAATTCAATATAGGCTATCTAGAGAGAGGTGGGCAGCAGCACCTTGCCCTCCTCCACCACCACGGTGCCCAGAACCTTAGTCAGGACTGACTTCTCTTGGGGGTGGTATTGTGTTAGATAAACCAAATAAGAAGTAATAGGACTAAACATGCCTGCTGTAAAAGAAGGCTCATATGCTCCTAAATCTTGCATGTCATTGGAAAATTCTCAAGAAAAAGGAAAGGGATAGTTTATGTTATAATGATTGGTCCACGAGTCCGATTTTAGTGATTTGTCTTCACTGTTTTCGAAACCAAATTTGTTTTTTGTGCAATCACATTTAGTTTTTCTAAATAGTGACTTCCAAAACCTTTAAAAAGCATTGAAGGTGCAACTGCTACTTTTTGAGGTTCCTCAAAAAATTAAAATTAAAAATAGAACTACCATATGACCCCAAAATTCCATATATCCATAAGAATGGAAAGCAGGGTCTTGAGGAGACATTGGCACACCCATGTTCACAGCAGCACAGCAGCCAGGAGTTGGGAAGCAAGCAAAATGTCCATCGACAGATGAATAGGCAAACAAAATGTGCATCGACAGATGAATAGGCAAACAAAATGTGCGGGGGGTGTGTGTGCATAATATTATTCATTATCCTCATGATCACATCATTACCATTCCAAAGGAAGGAAATCCTATCGTATGCTACAACTTGAATGAACCTTGAGTGCATCATGCTAAGTGAAATAAGCCGATCATAAACAGGCTGTTACTGTATGATTCTATTTCTATGAGATATTTAAAGTAGCCAAATTCATACAAACAAACAGAATGGCAATTGCCAGAGACTGAGGGGAGAGGGGGAAAAGGGAGTTGTTTAATGGGCATAGAGTTTCAGATTTGCAAAATGAAAATTTCTAGAGACCTGTGTCACAACAACGTGAATATACTTAACACTACTGAACTGTACACTTAAAAATCAATAAGATGATAAATTTTATGTTATGTGTTTGTTTTGAGACGAAGTTTCACTCTTGTTGCCCACGCTGGAGTGCAATCTCAGCTTGCTGCAACCTCCACCTCCTGGGTTCAAGTAATTCTCTTGCCTCAGCTTCCCGAGTAGCTGGGATTACAGGTGCCCTCCACCACACCCGGCTAATTTTTTGAATTTTTAGTAGAGACAGAGTTTCACCACGTTGGCCCGGCTGGTCTCAAACTCCTCACCTCAAGTGATATGCCTGCCTTGGCATCCCAAAGTACTGGCATTACAGGCGTGAGCCACCACGCCCGGCCTGTTATGTGTTTTTTACCACAATTTTTAAAAAATGAAGAGAAAAAAAGCATTGAGGACCCAAAAAGTCAAACTGGATTGATGCTTAGTCACTAGACACAACACTCTAAGTTCTGTTACTGCCAACTTTGGATTCCTGACCGTGCAGGAATCTATATTTAATAAATATACAATCCTGTTCTGTTTGCCTCTCCATAGGTGTTATCCACGTGACCAAGGAAGTGAAAGAAGTGGCAACGCTGTCCTGTGGTCACAATGTTTCTGTTGAAGAGCTGGCACAAACTCGCATCTACTGGCAAAAGGAGAAGAAAATGGTGCTGACTATGATATCTGGGGACATGAATATATGGCCCGAGTACAAGAACCGGACCATCTTTGATATCACTAATAACCTCTCCATTGTGATTCTGGCTCTGCGCCCATCTGACGAGGGCACATACGAGTGTGTTGTTCTGAAGTATGAAAAAGATGCTTTCAAGCGAGAACACCTGGCTGAAGTGATGTTATCCGTCAAAGGTTGGTGGGATTTTCTGATTTTACTTTAGGCCGGCAGATTCTTAATGCCCTTAAAGACACATGGCTATTGATTTAGGTGAAAATTTTACCAAAGAGGGATGTAACTCACTTCATGTCTTGGGGTTAAGTCTCCAGTTGTACGATAAACCCTAACTGGTTTCTAAAGATGTCCTGGAAATACCTGTTAATGTGCATTTCTTGTTCTTTGACAATCCAAGTTCATGACAATCATCCTGGGGCACTGTAATGACCTAAAGAGCCTCTCAATTACCAAGGGGCATCTTTGACTTGATATAGCCTTGCTACTAACTGCACTTGACCCAGCAATATCTGCTTGTGAAAGTATGCTGAAAAGGTAACGGGGCTGGGTATGGTGGCTTATGCCTGTAATCTCAGCACTTTGGGAGGCCAAGGCGGGCAGATCACTTGAGGTCATGAGTTCAAGATCAGCCTGGCCAACATGGCGAAACTCCGTCTCTACTAAAAATACAAAAATTAGCCAGACGTAGTGGCGCAGGCCTGTAATCCCAGCTACTCTGGAGGCTGAGGCAGAGA
>NW_012103166.1:1001510-1004244 GCF_000951045.1 Mandrillus leucophaeus
AAAAAAAAAAAGTTAGAGAATTGAATGCATAATTAATTCCTGCCACAAGGAAAAAAACTAATCTATGAATCATAGCCCTATTTATCTACCTACTGTGGAAGGCAAGCATTTCTGGTCTCAGAAAGAAAGGTTTTTGTAACTGCCCAAGCGGTTTACCTTGCCTGCTGCCTAGACAGAGCCAATTCACCAAGACAGGGGAATTGCAACAGAGAAAGAGTAATTCATGCACAACTGGCTGTGCGGGAGAGCGGAGTTTGATTATTACTCAAATCAGTCTCTCTAAGCATCTGGGGAGCAGAGTTTTTAAGGATAACTTGGTGGGTCAGGGGAAGCCAGTGATCTGCGAGTGCTCATTGGTCAGGGATGAAATCATAGGGAGTTGAAGCTGTCTTCTTGCACTAGGTGGGGGCCACAGGATCAGATGAGCCAGTTTATTGATCTAGGTGGTGCCAGCTGATCCATCAAGTGCAGGGGCTGCAAAATAGCTCAAGCACTGATCTTAGGAGCAGTTTAGGGAGGGTCAGAATCTTGTAGCCTCCAGCTTTATGACTCCTAAACCATAATTTATAATCTTGCAGCAAATGTTAGTCCTACAAAGGCAATCTACTCCCCAGGCAAGAAGGAGGTCTGCTTTGGGAAAGGGCTGTTACCGTCTTTGTTTAAACTATAAACTATAAACTAAGTTTCTCCCAAAGTTGGTTCAGCCTACGCCCAGGAATGAACAAAGACAGCTTAGAGGTTAGAAGCAAGATGGAGTCAGTTAAGTTAGATCTCTTTCACTGTCTCAGTCATAATTTTGCAAAGGGGGTTTCACTTTAATCACAGTATAACAGAGGATACTGAAGGAGCCAGAGTCCTTCTTGAGAAATTATAGCCCTGAGCCACTTTCTCACAGTTGGAATTTGAACATATTTTTTTTTTCCCTGGGCACTTGAGACTGTAGTGAAAACCAAACTTGTCACTTAATAAAACATAATGATTAATCTTGATAATAGATAACTTCAGCAGATCCTTAGTGAATTCCTTACTGTTCTTCGTTTTGATCATTAGCTATGAATCTTTCCTTGTGACATCTAGATCACACCTAAAGTTTTGGGAAGTAAGGCAAAGTTACATGGAACCATCTTAAACTTCACTCGGTGTTTTCTCTGCTCTTGGATAGAATAAATGATTATATGGTGATGTGATTTGAGGGGTACTAAGAAGCCTACCTCTTCCACAATTTTCACCTGCATTGACTCCTGAAATTCTCATCATCATAGCCATTCCTGCTAGTTTCTCCATTTTCCTCCTAAAAGATCCCTGTTGAAACATTTCAAGGGGGCAGGCCCTATTAGCAGATTACCATAAGAGGACAACGTGACATTTCTGGGGTACTCAGAACCGAGGGTGTGGGGGTGGACAAAATCCAGTAAAGGGAAGACAAAAAGATTACTTGCTTAATTTTACCGAGAAGCATTCTGAATTTTCCAACTGAGTCAAAGCAGTGCTTCTCAAAGGTTTATATGCCTATGAGTCACTTGAGGGTCTTGTTAAAAAGGCAGATTTAAGTTCAGTAAGTCTAGGATTTGGATCTGAGATTCTGCACCTCTAACAAGCTCTCAGGTGATGCCTGTGCTGCTGTGGAGGACCACAATTTGAGAAGCAAGAAATTAAGCTCTCATTTGGCTAGAGTGACCAGTTATCCTCTTTGCTCAGAACCAAAGGGTTTATTTGGGGCACAAGATTTTTGGTGCTAAAACTGGTCCTTAGGCAAATAGGACAAGTTGGTTATCCTATATTTGTCTAAGATTCCAAAATGGTAATATAATATCAGCATAGCTATATGAAAACCTCCATTAACTGGCATGTATGAGAACTAGCTACATTAGTTAACAGCTTAACTAGGTTGATGGATTTTTCCTTCTAAAACGTGTGCACCTATTCCTTTACTCATAAGATATTCTTACCCTTCCCTATTAAGAGTGATGAAACTTGGGTTAACTAATTAAAATGAGATACAAAGGTCACAGTCTTACAACGTCTTTGATTGTTCACAATCTCACAAGACCTTAGGAGTGGTTACCCTAAACAGATCACCCTAGAAAAATGGTGGGAGATGGCGTTTGGGCTGTTCTAAGCCAAGACAGATTTTGAATTTTTTTTTTTTGAGATGGAGTCTCTCAGTCTGTCACTCAGGTTGGAGTGCCATGGTGTGATCTCGGGTCACTGCAGCCTCTGCCTCCTGGGTTGAAGCGATTCTCCTGTCTCAGCCTTCCAAGTAGCTGGGACTACAGGCGTGTGCCACCACGCCTGGCTAATTTTTGATTTTTAGTAGGGACAAGGTTTCACCATGTTGTCCAGGGTGGTCTCGAACTCCTGACCTCAAGTGATCATCCTGCCTTGAGCTCTCAAAGTGCTGGGATTACAGGCGTGAGCCAGTGTGCCCGGCCTTGAAAATATTTTTAATACAATTCCTGGTATAAGTGGCATTCCTGTAGTTTATTTCCCAGAAAAGCAGAGAACAAAAATTAACATGAACCATATTAATAATTTAGGATATGAGTTATTTGGATTTGTTATTCCTAATTATAACACAAAACATATTGATGTTATAAGAAACAGAGAATATTCTAGATGTCAGCTGCCTGTGTCATGAGTCGATCTTATAGGATAAATTCGTAAGTGGGAAATAACAATGCCAACTAAAAATGGCTCAGGAACATATCAAACTTCATTTAAGGATAGGGTTCAT
>NW_012103166.1:1005399-1020818 GCF_000951045.1 Mandrillus leucophaeus
CAAATGAATTCAAATAAATTTATTCAAATAAATTTCAATGACATTTTCAAATGAAAATATTACTGATATGGTTCACAGTTTTTCTTCTCACCTAAAATAAAGAGCTTTGCCCATGGTTTCAGGACAGAATAAAGAGAGGAGAAACCCCCTCCAGAAATAGATATGCAAATTTAAAAATATTGGTCCTGGGTGTTTTTTTGGGGGGCTGCGGGGTGTTGGTGAGACTCAGTAGAAGCAAAAGCTCATGACTATAGTTCAGTGCACGCCCCCCACTCACACGCACACAATGCCCCCTCAAAAGCCAGGTCACAGGCTTGCAAATTAGGCAGCATTTTCCTTTCTCCAAGATCTCCTCTCCTTGACCAGATTTATATTTTCTCTCTCCCCATCTAGACCCTTTCCAAACGAAAGTTCTGTGTTAGGCGAAGCCTCCTCTATTTATGTATTGAGTTTAGGTAGTCAGAGAGAAGAGGGAACACAACTTCATGGAGCCCTTACCTGTATCAGACTTAAGAGTCAATGTTCAAAGGATAAGACCAGAAAGGAAGACATGAGAAACCATTCTCAAGAGCAAAGGGGTAGGCCCCTCATGTAAAAGACGACCTTTTAAAAAGGAAAGAGATGCTAACCATAAATTTAGGATAGCGATTACCTTAGGTAAGGGAAAGAGAGGGACAGGATAGGTGACATCATAGTAGCAGATTTACCTCAGTTACTGTCAGTGTTTTGGGTCTCAAGTTGAATGGTGGGTTTTCAGGTGTTCACTATAGTTTAGTAAATAAATAGATAACATAGAAGAAAGCCACTGTGTACCTCAGGCATCAGGAAGAAACAAAGAGAAGACAAGAAAAGGAAAGGAAGAAAGGCAAGGTCAAGAAAAGACAGGCTCTGGTGTCAGACAGATTTGAATTCTGCCACTACTGGTTGGTTATAATTTCTCTAAACCCGTTTGATTACTTAAAAAATGGAAATTATATTAGGTTAAATCATATGAAATTACTGATCTTTGACCTTTTTAGATTTACAACTTACCTCTCTAGGGATTCTGTGAAGACAAAATGAGATAAAGTCCAGACCTGACAAACAAGAGCTCAGTAAATGTTGTCTATTATTCTTCTCTTTATCTCTTACAATTGCAAGTACTCTGGCAACATTTATTCACATGAACCTACTTCTCCTTTCTCTAGTAAGTGCCCTCCTATCTCCATCAAAAGTGGTAAAGAATTGATATAACCAATTCAAATCAAAGTTAGTCTTTGGATTATACATAACTATTAATGATTAATGGGAAGTTGCAAGTTATATCTCATTTTATCATTCTTGTTTTGTTTTGTTGTTTTTGAGATGAAGTCTTGCTCTTTTGCGCAGGCTGGAGTGAAGTGGTATGATCTCGGCTCACTACAACTTTCACCCTCCAGGTTCAAGCAATTCTCCTGCCTCAGCCTCCTGAGTAGCTGGGATTATAGGTGTCTGCCACCATGGCTGGTTAATTTTTGTATTTTTAGTAGAGATGGGGTTTTGCCATATTGGCCAGGCTGGTCTCAAACTCCTGACCTCAGGTGATCCACCTGCCTTGGCCTCCCAAAGTGCTGGGATTACAGGCGTGAGCCACTGTGCCTGGCCTTAATCAACTCTTATTAAAGCTAGAAAATTATTTAAAAATAAACCTCTACACACATAGGTTTGTAACTATATGTAATTATATATTCTTGTTCTTTCTTTAGCTGACTTCCCTACACCTAGTATAACTGACTTTGAAATTCCACCTTCTAACATTAGAAGGATAATTTGCTCAACCTCTGGAGGTTTTCCAGAGCCTCACCTCTCCTGGTTGGAAAATGGAGAAGAATTAAATGCCATCGACACAACAGTTTCCCAAGATCCTGAAACTGAGCTCTATACTGTTAGCAGCAAACTGGATTTCAATATGACAACCAATCACAGTTTTGTGTGTCTCATCAAGTATGGACATTTAAGAGTGAATCAGACCTTCAACTGGAATACACGTAAGTGACATTGTTCTGGGGAGTTTCTACTATATCGAATCTAAAAAGACAATATAGTCGTGTGTCACTTAATGATGTAGATACATTTTGAGAAATGCATCATTAGGCAATTCTGCCACTGTCTGAACATCAGAGTGGACTTACATAAACCTAGATGGTGTAGCCTACTGCACACCTAGGCTACATGGTACAGCCTAGTGCTTGAGGCTACACACCTGTACAGCATGTTACTATACTGAATACATAGGCACTTGTAATACAATAAGTATTTGTGTATCTAAGCATATGTAAACACAGGAAAGGTACAGTAAAAATACAGTATTATAATTTTATGGGACTACCATCATATATGCGGTAGGTCATTGAAAACATTGTTATGTGGCACATTACTGTAACTCAGCCAGATACATTTGAGAATTGTCATATTTACTTTGATAGTATTTTATAGTATTTTTAGATACACAAATGACCATGTCCTATTATGACTTATTAAAGTCACTGTGAGGGCTAAGCACAGTGGCTCACGCCTGTAATCCCAGCAGTTTGGGAGGCTGAAGTGGGAGGATCACTTGAGCCCAGGAGTTCAAGACCAGCCTGGGAAGCATGATGAGACCGACTCTATGAAACATTTAAAAAATTAGTCAGGCTTGGTGGCACATACGTGTAGTCCCAGGTACTCGAGAGGGTAAGGTGGGTGGCTTACTTGAGCCCGGGTGTTCAAAGTTGCAGTGATCTATGATCATGCCACTGAACTCCAGCCTGGGCAACAGAGCGAGACCCTGTCTCTAAAAGAAATAAATAAAATAATTTTAAAAATAAATTTAAAAAATAAAGTCACTGTGCAAGGTGTGATAATGTTACTAATTTTCTTTTTATTTTATTTTTTTGAGACCACCTCACCCTGTTGCCCAGGCGGGAGTGCAGTGGCACAACCTCTGCCTTCCGGGTTCAAGCAATTCTCCTGCCTCAGCCTCCCCAATAGCTGGGATTACAGGCGCCAGCCACCACCCTCGGCTGATTTTTTCTGTCTTTGGTAGAGATGGGTTTCACCATGTTGGCCAGGCTGGTCTTGAACTCCTGACCTCATGACCCACCCACCTCAGCCTCCCAAAGTGCTGGGATTATAGGCATGAGCCACTGTGTCTGGCCTTATTTTCTTGTAATAAATATTCTAAAATTTATATATACTAATAACCACTATCCATCATCTTAAAAAGTTATTGTAAAAATATTGTTATTGAAAGTATTAAAATGTGCCCTTTGGAATTGCCCTTAGGGATTTGGTACTTTCTTTTAGGGCATGCCACCCACATGGTTCCATGGTGCCAAACAATTTTTTTTTTTTTTTTTTTTGTGGGTGAATGTGCTTTTTAAGAACTATTGGTTCCTTCTGAACCAAGTCTGGGAAAGGTGAGTGACAAAATCCTTGAAGACAACGCCTGAAAAGAGGTCATTTTGGAGCAAATATTTTACCCTACTGGTAGTAAACTCAGAGAATTCTCTTTCCCCGAGAGGTGAAATCACTTGAAAATATAAAATGAAATCGTTGGGTTTACATGAATATATGCATCTTAGGCCTATAATGGCTTAAGATGGCTTACAAGGTGAACTCAGATGCTCAAAATATTAATACTTGTTTAAATTGTATGGTTGATCATACAGAAGACCACAGTCTCTCTCCCTACCCCGAGCCTCACTCCCAAGGATAGGTTTTGTGACTAGAGTAAGAAACAATACACTGAGTTTGATATACAGTTGCACATAAGTATATAGCACAATATATATTATATAGTATGTCTTTACTTATAGTTGTGAAGTGGATAATTTATTTTAGATGGTCTAGTAATTCATGCTAGTATATGATTTACTCTAGATCTTTCAGTGTTACAGCAGATTATTTTTTCGGGGGGATGGAGTCCCGCTCTGTTGCCCAGGCTGGAGTGCAGTGGCGTGATCTCGGCTCACTGTGACCTCTGCCTCCCAGATTCAAGCAATTCTCCTGCCTCAGCCTCCTGTGTAGCTGGGACTATAGGTGCCGGCCACCACGCATGGCTAACTTTTGTATTTTTAGTAGAGACGGGGCTTCACTATGTTGGTCAGGCTGGTCTCAAACTCCTGACCTTAGGTGATCCACCCACCTCAGCCTCCCAAAGTGCTGGGATTATAGGTGTGAGCCACCGCGCCCAGCTACAGCAGATTCTTTATTTTCCTCAATGAGATAAAATTTCGTGGGAAAATTAGGTCAACTATAAACCAAACATTGACATGACTATTGATACTCCAAACTTATCAGTCTCAGTCATCTTTTATGTGTTGTAAAAATTTTATTAAAATGAGGCTTCAATCATAAAGATAGTTTATTAAGTCTCTATTTTTACCTTCTTGTTATAGAATTATTTAACGAATTTTATATTATTCTGATTGAAGGTAGAAAACAGTAGAGTCCTGATTATTAAATCAGTAATACTAGCTTGAACTGCATTTTGATTTGGACATTATTTATATTGGAATATGGATATATGTGACATTCTAGGACAGGGGTTGGCAAATTTTTTCTGAATAGAGCCAGATAGTAAATATTTTAAGCTTTGCAGTCACAGTCTCTGTTGCAACAAGTCAATTCTGCTGGTTGTAGCATGAAAGCAGCCACAGACAAGACATAAATGTTCCAACAAAATTTCGTTCTTTCTTTCTTTGCTTTTTTTTTTTTTTTTTGGAGACAGAATTTTGCTCTCATTGCCCAGGCTGGAGTGCAATGGTGTGGTCTCGGCTTACTGCAACCTCTGCCTCCTAGGTTCAAACAATTCTTCTGCCTCAGCCTCCCAAGTAGCTGGGATTACAGGTGCCTGCCACCACAATTGGCTAATTTATGTATTTTCTTAGTGGAGATGGGGTTTCACCATGTTGGCCAGGCTGGTCTCGAACTCCTGACCTGGCTGGTCTAGAACTTCTGACCTCAGGTGATCCATCTGCCTCAGCCTCTCAAAGTGATTACAGGCATGAGCCACCACGCCCAGCCACAAAATTTCATTTTTAAGAACAGGTGGCAGGACAGGTTTGGCCCATGTGCTATAGTTTGCTAACTTAAAGATTTTGTGGTTGGAGAGCTTTGGTGTATAAATGTCTCAAATCTCATTAATTGGACTGTGTGGGGATTCTTTAGAATAAGATTCAAAAGCCAGTAATGCATTTATGGGAGGTCAAGGGCTGACTGCACTAACAAATATACATTAGATGTACAGTTCATAGAAATGTTACAGGTCAATGTGAGTAAAGTTTTGATGTGAAAATGTATTAGTCTGTTTCCATGCTGCTGATAAAGACATACCCAACACTGGGCAACTTACAAAATAAAGAGGTTTAATTAGACTCACAGTTCCACATGGCTGGGGAGGCCTCACAATCATGGCAGCAGGCAAGGAGGAGCAAGTCATGTCTTACATGGATGGCAGCAGCTAAAAAGAGAGCTTGTTATAAGGAAACTCCTGTTTTTAAAACTATCAGATCTCGTGAGACTCATTAATTATCACAAGGACAGAGCAGGAAAGACTCGCCCCCATAATGCAGTCACTTCCCACTAGGTTCCTCCCATGACATGTGGAAACTGTGGGAGTTATAATTCAAGATGAGATTTGGGTGGGGACACAGCCAAACCGTATCAGTAAATAACTGATCTGGAGGAAAAAAAAAAAAAAAAAGCCCAAATGTATTAATTAAGCAGATTGGGCATATGATTCTTTTTAGTGTAGTCCCACCAAATTTGTTTTCCCTTGATAAACTAGAAGGAGATAAATCTAGGAGAGTCATACTCATGGTATCTAATAAGCTACATGTGCAGATGCCCTCACACAGCTGTGCACCTTGGATTCTGGGTCTGCCCCTCTGGGGTGTTACCAGGTTTCTAACAGGTGTCATGACAGACCTGGCTTGCTGCTACCGAGGCCTCCCTCTTTCCCTCACACACATACTCTCTCTAGGTTGAATGAGGCTTGTGGATGGGTGTGGAGTGGAAGCCAGGAATGAGTTGAAGCCTGTGAAACTTCTAGACGCCCAAGATAACAGCAATGGCTTGTTATTTTTTGTGTCATTCTAATCTGTAGAGGTCAACTCTGGTAATCACTTGATGTCTCCATGCAATCTGGTGTTTTAGAGAAAGAAGAAAAACCAACTCTCCTATCTTTAAGTGGTAGACACACTATGATTAAACAGGTGTTTTAGAATGATTACTGTGACAGCAATGTGCAGGAATTATTAGAGCCTAGGAAACCTGAGGCAAAGAGACCGGTTTGCAGGCTACTAAGTGGGAGATGAGAAAAATCTCAGCTAAGGCAGTTGCTGCAAGAGATTTGGGAAAAAGCAGTAAGTTCCAGAGATATTCTGAATATAGAACAGAAAATACATGAGAGCCTACTGGGAAGTGAGCACAAAGAAAATACCACACTCTTATTTGGGTAACTAAATGGTATTGTTATTCACTGAAATGGGAGAATACAGGTGGTAGATATGATCTGGAAAGCATGTAGTAAATTCAGTTTTAATCAAGTGGAGATTCTGGCATCCATCCAATATATAAATTTAAAAATCAGATGACATTTTTGTGTTTTTCTTTGTCTTTTTTCTGAGATAGAGTCTTACTCTGTCACCCAGACTGGAGTGCAGTGGCGCGATCTCAAATCATTGCAACCTCTGCCTCCTTGGTTCAAGCAATTCTCTTTTTGTTTTTTTTTTTTTTCTGAGACGGAGTTTTGCTCTGTGGCCCAGGCTGGAGTGCAGTGGCATGATCTCAGCTCACTGTAAACTCCACTTCCCAGGTTCACACCATTCTCCTGCCTCAGCCTCCCGAGTAGCTGGGACTACAGGTGCCCGCCATCACGCCCGGCTAATTTTTGTATTTTTAATAGAGATGGGGTTTCACCATGTTAGCCAGGATGGTCTCGATCTCCTGACCTCATGATCCGCCTGCCTCGGCCTCCCAAAGTGCTGGGATTACAGGCATGAGCCACCACGCCTGGCCTCAAGCAATCCTCTTGCTTCAGCCTCCCGAGTACCTGGGATTGTAGGCATGCACCTCCATGCCCCGATAAGTTTTTGTATTTTTAGTAGAGACAGGGTTTCACTATGTTGGCCAGGCTGGTCTCGAACTCCTGACCTCAGGTGATCTGCCCACCTTGGCCTACCAAAGTGCCGGAATTACAGGTGTGAGCCACTGCACCCGGCCTCAAATGGCATTTCAAATCTTGGGTGTGGAGGATATAACCCAGGAAGACTGGGGCCAGGAAGGGCAAAATGGGACCACAAACAGAACCATGGGAACAACAATAATTAGAGGACAAGAAGAGGAAGAAAAGTCTTCGAAGCAAAAGACTTCAGAGAAAACCGAGTGCAACAAACAGAAACAGAAGGATGTGGTGTCACAGAAGTCCAAGAAGGAGAAGATTCCAACTGGCCAAATGCTGATGAGAAGTCCAATAAGAGAAATAATAAAACTAGGCCAGGCGCAGTGGCTCACGCCTGTAATCCCAGCACTTTGGGAGGCAGAGACGGAAGGATCACCTGAGGTCAGGAGTTTGAAACCAGCCTGGCCAACATGGGGAAACCCTGACTCTACTGAAAATACAAAAATTAGCTGGGTATGGTGGCATGCCCCTGTAATCCCAGCTACTTGGGAGGCTGAGGCAGAAGAATTGCTTGAACTTGGGAGGCAGAGACTGCAGTGAGCTGAGGTCGTGTTACTGCATGCCTGGCCTGGGGAACAGAGTGAAACTCCATCTCAAATAAATAAATAAATAAATAAAACTTACCACTAGGTTTGGTAATCAGAAAAGTAAAAACAGGGATCTTGGACTCCCTGGTCCCTGGACCCTGTCTCCAGCCCAGCCTTGCTAGCTCCACATCTGGTGCATGCTCCTGCCTCTGACTCAATGGTTTGCAGGAAAAATTTAGAGAGCACAACAGTGGCAATTCACAATGAAGAGATCTACTGCAAATCCTGCTATGGAAAGAAATATGGGCCAAAAGGCTATGGTTATGGCCAGGGCACTGGCACGCTTAACATGGCAAGAGGCTGGGCATCAAGCCAGAGTGTTCAGCCTCACAGGCCTACAACAAATCTAAACACTTCTAAATTTGCTCAGAAATATGGAGGTGCTGAGAACTGTTCCAGATGTGGGGACTCGGTATATGCTGCCGAGAAGATAATTGGAGCTGGAAAGCCCTGGCACAAAAACTGTTTCTGATGTGCAAAGTGTGGGAAGAGTCTTCAGTCAACAACTCTACTGAAAAAGAAGGTGAAATCTATTGTAAAGGATGCTATGCAAAGAACTCTGGGCCCAAGGGATTTGGCTATGGCCAAGGAGCAGGGGCTCTTGTTCATGCCCAGTAAGGTGTAAACCCAGAACTAAGCATCACACACTGATAATCTCTTCGTTATCTAGGCACAGATAATCTTTAACACTAAACTACTGTGAAATTCTACCAGCATTGAGTACTGTATATTACCCTGTACTTGGATAGGCTGGCTAACTCATAGGGAGAGAGCACTGTATCGTACCATTTTGCTTTATTCACCAGCATTTTTGGGGAACATTTCTTTTATGTTTTAAATAAAACTTCAGCATGGGAAAAAAAAAAGGAAAAACAATAAGTTAGTAAATATTCATTTATTTGTAAGCCATTTCAGAGAAACCAGATGAGCTGCTATAATTTGTGTCCCTGCCCTTTTTCCAGATGTTGCTAACTATTCTTCAAAGCAGCTGAAGAATAAACAGTGTAGCTGCTGCTCCTGATCTGGAGGCATGGACCAGCAGCACCATATCCACCAACACCTTTCTCCTCCCCACCCTCATCCTTCCTGTGTACTTCTTGTGCTCTGTGGGACTGAAACTACAGCTGATAACCTTCAGAGCTCTCTTCTAGGATGGTCCCACCTAATACCAAGCCATATCCACACTTAGTTCTTTGCTGGACTTGTTCTGTATTTCCAGTAGCTCTAGGCTAGAGGGTGAAAAACCTGTATCCGAAAGTGAATGCAAAGTGACTCCTGCAGCTTTAGGGCAGCTACTGTGAGGTAAGGATGTGTGTGATGTGTATGTGTTGACAGACAATATGGTAGGAGAAAGGGAGAAGGCATGACAGAGCTAGAGAAGGAAAAATAAAGTATACATAGAACACAACATCAACCAGTTAGTAGTAATACATAGTTATAATCAGCTATAAAAGTGAGATATTACAAGATGGCTTGTAAAAGATTTCCTTAAAATCTTCCTTATATCAACTTAACTCAGTAAATGCAGACATTCAAAGTGCCTTTTTCACTTTTAGTATCTGACATCTGAATATTAGTTGCCCACAAGTATGTGCCTGATTGAAGAATTATGCAAGAAAAATGCTAGCAGCTGCATACTGGAGAGGTGACCAGACAAAGAATACTCCACAGTTACATCAATAGAAAAGGCACAGAATGAATATCAGGCAGTAGGAAACACATTACAGCTGACATTATTCTTTTCCCTCCACAGCCAAGCAAGAGCATTTTCCTGATAACCTGCTCCCATCCTGGGCCATTACCCTAATCTCAGTAAATGGAATTTTTGTGATATGCTGCCTGACCTACTGTAAGTACTATCATACTATCATCCTGATCTCAATTCTGGAAGATCAAACTTCATTAGCATGGTTCAGCAGCTCCCTGAGATTTTAGCCTATTCTCTCTCATATTTACAGAAAGTCTATGGAAACATTAGCATCTCCTTTACTTGTCTCAGTAAGTTCTGTTCATTCACTGGACATTTTCCGACACCTCCTACACGTGTGGCACTCTACTAGGCACTGGAATTACAGAGCTAAGAAGTTGCTGCCCTCAAGACACATTCTAGTTTAGTCCATCTATTTTTTCCCTAACTTCATATATTTTTGGAGACTGGGGTTTGCTAACCAATTTGAAAATGTTTCTGATGCTAAATGATATTCTAATTTTTTTTAAGGGCTAGTCAATTTGGCAGGTGAGTTGTTAAACACTCCTTAGTGAATTCCAACTTCCATGGCCACCATCCTGCTGATATTCTAATTTTGATTTGGAGTTAGAGAAAAGGCAAACTGACAAATTTTGGGGCCAAGAATCATTTTCTTGGAGGAGGGCAAGATGCACTGATACAGTCGAGAAACTACATGGCTACAGGTGATCCTACCAATTCTCAGTTCTTGGGCCGGGCAAGGTGGCTCACGCTTGTAATCCCAGAACTTTGGGAGGCCAAGGTAGGTGGATCACTTAAGGTCAGGAGTTTGAGACCAGCCTGGCCAACATGGTGAAACCTCCGTCTCTACTAAAAATTCAAAAATTAGCCAGGAATGGTGGTGTGCACTTGTAGCCCCAGCTACTTAGGAGGCTGAAGCAGAAGAATCGCTTGAACCCAAGAACCCAGGAGGCGGAGACTGCAGTGAGCCAAGATCACGCCATTGCACTCCAGCCTGGGCGACAGAGTGAGACTCCATCTCAAAAAACAAACACACGCGTTTTTCGATCCTTTTTTTTTTTTTTTTTGAGATGGAGTCTCACTCTGTCACCCAGGCTGGAGTGTAGTGGCCCAATCTCTGCTCACTGCAGCCTCCACCTCCCAGATTCAAGCAATTCTCCTTCCTCAGCCTCCTGAGTAGCTGGGATTACAGGAACGTGCTGCCACACCCGGCTAGTTTTTTTTGTTTTGTTTTGTTTTGTTTTTTGTATTTTTAGTAGAGATGGGGTTTCACCGTGTTGGCCAGGATGGTCTTGACCTCCTGACCTCGTTATCCGCCCGCCTTGGCTTTCCAAAGTGCTAAGACTTCTTGTCTTTGTAATTCCAGTGCCTAGTAGAGTGCCACACACATAGGTGTCTGGAAAAATGTCAGTTTTCTCAGTGCTTTAGAATACGTTTTTGGATGAAAGATCAGGAGTGGCTGATGAAAGAAGAGATTTCTAAGATATTTTACCCTACGAATTTACACTTTGGGTGTTAGACATATGCTGCCCTCAATCTCTATGATTAAATGAAGAGGAACTGCTAGTTCTAGGGTCTGAAATAAGGCCATAATCACTATGAAGGGGTACCAATTCTTCTTTGAGTAGAAATCATGTACGCTGATCAAATAAAATTGGAAGATCAACATCTGCTGATTTTCCCAGGATTTAGCACCAAAAAAACCCAAAGCTCAGTGAATTCCTTAGAGAGTATGTGCTGTTAACAACTTATCCCAAGGGTAGGATAAAGAGGTCTGGTGGGCTCAAGGATGTTTCTAATACCAACTATCCAGTGTTACCCCTTTAATTCAGGGGTTCTTATCCTCAACATTATTGGCATTTTGGGCAACGTAATTCTTTGTTTTGGAGTGCTGTAGTGTGCACTGTAGGATGTTTAGCAGCTTCCTTAGCCTCTAATCACTACATGCCAGTAGCACTCCTTGCCCGTTGTGACAACCAAAAATATCCCCAAGCATTGCCAATGTCCCCTTGACAAAGAGATGAAGAGGTAGGTTGTAAATCACCCCTGATGTAAGAACCACTGCTCCAGTTCTAAGTCAGTCTGAAGCCTTGCTAAAGTAAATATTAATATATGGGCACAATTCAAGGGAAACTCACTAATCATTTTTATTGTTTGTTCTTGTCTCCAAGGTTTTGCCCCAAGATGCAGAGAGAGAAGAAGGAATGAGACATTGAGAAGGGAAAGTGTACGCCCTATATAACCGTATCGGCAGAAGCAAGGGGCTGAAAAGATCTGAAGGTAGCCTCCATCATCTCTTTGGGGATACATGGATCATGGGGATCATGAGGCAGTGTTCCCCTACTCTTAGTAGTAAATTTAAGCTGTTTTACCTACTACCTCACCTTCCCAAAAATCTCTTTTGGATTAAGCTATACTGTTATAAGATGGCTGGCATCCCTCTCCTTTCTCCCCATATGTAATTTGCTTAATGCAACCTCTTCCATTCTGAATGTTTCCATTCTGCCATCTTGAAATATTCCCCTGTCAGCCAATTCAATGTCTTTAATTACCTATTAAACACTAATATGAGTTTGTCTTGAATATTCCTGTGGTAACTTCTTATTCTGATCATTCATTTTTCCCTATATCTCTCAGATTGATGGACATGGGTTGGGGCCACTTTGTATTAATATGGTAACGTTTTCATTGGTTTCTCTGCCTCTTACTAACAGACTCATCCTACTGACCAATCATGGAGCCAAATTTCATAAAGAATTACTCTGTCATGTCATTTTCCCACTCAAAAACTCAGAAGAGACCCCTGTGCCTACAGGAAAAGCTTCAAAGCTTTTTAACTTTCTACATTCCACCTGATCTCTTGTCTAAACACCCTTGAGTTCTGTCAGTTGTTCCTCACATGGCATGGTTTCCAGAGCCTCACATGAATGGGGAAAATGGAACCCAAGACTTTAGATTTGGTCTTAATGACTCTACATACAATGAGATAATTATTATCTGGGGTCTGGAATGTCCATTCTGTTAATAGAGCCTAACACAGCACTAGCTTTAGTGAGTCACAAATCCCCAGGTATTTTCATGCAAGAGAAACTTACATGGGACATTAGAATCCAAGAGACTGATACCAGGTCTAAGGTAGTTACAAGCCTCCCTAAACAGTTCAGCTTTGACTTGTGAAGATTGGAGTAACACCAGTATAAGAAATTAGTCTACAAAATTATCTTTAAAAATAAAAGAAAGCAAGAATTGTCCTGTGCAGGAGGGGGAAATAGAAATAAAAATGAAAAATAATACCTGAGACTTATACAATAGGTTGTTTTGCAAAAACACGATTTCATCTTAGTCTTATAAAAATCTCTATGAGCAAGATCTATTTCCATTTTATGGGAGAGAAACCAGAGGCTCCCAGAGGTTAAGTAATTTGCTTGTAAGGTCATACAGAGGAGGAATAAAACCAAGATTCAAACTGGACATCAAGTTCAGGTTCCTTTCCCTACAACCTGCCAGCCTATACATATTTTCCTCCAAGGCAGTCTCTCAACTTCCTATCCTGTTTTTTCATTGCCACTGAATGCTTGCTCACTCCTCAGAATGTCCTTTCCAGGATGTTGCTGTGGCTCAGTTCTGTCATTATTTTCTTGACTTTCTATCTAAAAAGTCTTCTGCTCAGTCTGCTGATACTTCAAAATGAAGCCATGTATCCAATCTTCTACACAAGGCCTTCTGTGGCCATCTTATCCAGCTCAAGCAGTTCCACCTGTAGAGCACATCTCATACCACTAGCATAGGTTGATTTTCATGTACCACATCTTCCTTCCATCCTTTACCGGACTGTATGTAGGCTTACTGAGAAAAGCAACCATGCCTGATAGCCCCATACATAGAAGAGTACCTTCATCAAGCATGTGGTCGTTTAGTAATAGCTGGTAATAACTAAACATTTGCCTGATCAATATTTCATGTGATAAAAATCGCCAGAGTAGTTTTAAGTTCTCTCATAATTTAGCTCTCCCTTCATATTCTTCAGCTATCAAGGTTACTATGTACAAGTTGGGAATACCCTTGATCTTGAGATTAAAATCTAAATTAAGAGATTAACATTAAAATTTATATGTATGTGGATATATCAATTTAAGATGTTCTCCTCCTTTGCCAATATAGGGTTTGATGTAATCATTTGTTTTCTCAGGTCCGAGCTCCATTTGCAACTGACCTCTTCTGGGAACTTCTTCAGATGGACAAGATTACCCCATCTTGCCCTTTATGTGTCTGTTCTTAGGTGCTTCTTCACTTCAGTTGCTTTGCAGGAAGTGTCTAGAGGAATATGGTGGGCACAGAAGTAGCTCTGGTGACCTTGATCAACGGATTTTGAAATGCAGAATTCTTGAGTTCTAGAAGGGACTTTAGAGAATACCAGTGTTATTAATGACAAAGGCACTGAGGCCCAGGGAGGTGACCAGAATTATAAAGGCCAGAGCCAGAACCCAGATGTCCTAACTCTGGTGCTCTTTCATCAGTTTGACTGTGGCCTGTTAACTGGTGTATACATATACATGTCAGGCAAAGTGCTGCTGGAAGTAGAATTTGTCCAATATCAGGTCAACTTCAGAGACTGTCTGATTTCCTAATGTCAGAGTAGATTTTATATTGCTGTTTACAAAAGCCCAATGCAATGCATAGGAAGTATGGCATGAACATCTTTAGAAGGCTAATGGAAATATTATTGGTGTTTACCCAGTATTCCATTTTTTTCATTGTGTTCTCTATTGTTGCTCTCTCACTCCCCCATGAGACACAGGAGAAAGCAGAACTATCCAAAACTAATTTCCTCTGACATGTAAGATGAATGATTTATGTACCTCAAAGCAGTAGTCAAGGAGGAAAGGGATAGTCCAAAGACTTAACTGGTTCATATTGGACTGATAATCTCTTTAAATGGCTTTATGCCAGTTTCACCTCATTTGTAAACCATTTATGAGAAAGTTCTCATTTAAAATGAGATCATTGTTTACGGTGTACGCACTAAACAGTAAGCTATCTTCAAATGTCTAAGGTAGTAACTTTTCACATAGGGTCTCCTTAGATCCCTAAGATGGCTTTTCCTCCTTTTTATTTCTGGGTCTTTCCGACATCAGCAGAGAACTGGAAAGACATAGCCAACTGTTGTCCATGTTACTCGTGACTCCTTTCTCTAAAACTGCCTTCCACAATTCACAAGACCAGAAGTGGATGCTGTGGGGAAAAGAAAGAGAGATCAGACTTACTGTGTCTATATAGAAAGAAGTAGACATAAGAGACTCTATTTTCTGTATTTGAGATGCTGTTAATCTGTGACCCTACCCCCAACCTTGTCCTTGCAAGAGACATGTAGAGTGGTGACTCAAGGTTTAATGGATTTTGGGCTGTACAGGGTGTGCTTTGTTAAACAAGTGCCTGAAGGCAGTATGCTTGTGAAAAGTCATCACCATTCTCTTAATCTCAAGTACCCAGGGACACGTACACTGCCAAAGGTCACAGGGACCTCTGCCTAGGAAAGCTAGATATTGTCCAAGGTTTCTCCCCATGTGATAGTCTGAAATATGGCCTCATGGGAAGGGAAAGACCTGACCGTCCCCAGCCTGACACCCGTGAAGGGTCTGTGCTGAGGAGGACTAGTATAAGAGAAAAAGAAGGCCTCCTGGCAGTTGAGATAGAGAAAAGCATCTGTCTCCTGCCTATCCCTGGGCAATGGAACATCTCGGTGTAAAATCGGATTGTATGTTCTGTACACTGAGAAAGAAGAAAACTGCCTCAGGGCTGAAGGTGGGACGTGCTAGTGGCAATGCTGCTCTTTATGCACTAAAAAGGTTTATGGAGATGTCTGCATATGCATATCAAGGCACAGCACTTTTCCTTAAACTTATTCATGTCACAGATCTTTATTCACATGTCTTACTGCTGA
>NW_012103166.1:1021803-1029973 GCF_000951045.1 Mandrillus leucophaeus
AAAAGATAGAGTCTCTGTCATGGCAATGCCAATCCAAATACAGTGTCCACAATATCAGCCGGTAGAAAATAAGACCCAGCCGCCAGTAGCCTATCAATACTGGCCGCCAGCCAAACTTCAGTATCGGCTGCCCCCAGAAAATCCATATGGACAGCCAGGAATGTTTCCAGCGCCACAGGGCAGGGCGCTAAATCCTCAGCTGCCCACCATGGAACGTAATCCTACAGCACTGCCTAGTGGACGGAGTGGTGCATTACATAAAATTATTGATGAGGCAAGAGAACAAGGAGCTATTGAAGCGTGGCAATTCCCACTAATATTAGAATCAAGACCACCTGGAGAAGGGGCCCAAGAGGGAGAGCCTCCCATAGCTGAAGCCAGATATGAGTCCTTTTCTATAAAAATGCTAAAAGAAAGAGGGAGTAAAACAGTATGGACCTAACTCTCCTCACATGAGAACATCATTAGATTCCATTGCTCGTGAACACAGACTCATTCCTTATATTGGGAGATTCTGGCAAAATCATCACTCTCACCCTCTTAATTTTTACAATTTAAGACTTAGTGGATTGATGGGGCACAAGAATAGGTCCTAAGAAATATGACTGCCAATCCTCCAATTAACATAGACGTAGATCAACTATTAGGAACAGGTCAAAATTGGAGCACTGCTAAGTCAACAAGTAATAATGCCAAATGAGGCCATTGAGCAAATTAGGACTATCTGCCTTAGGGCCTGGGAGAAAATCCAAGACCCAGGAACCGCCTGCCCCTCCTTCAATACAATAAGACAAGGCTCTAAAGAGCCCTACCCTGATTTTGTAGCAAGGCTTCAAGATGTTGCTCAAAAGTCAGTTACCGATGAGAATGCCCGAAAGGTCATAGTGGAGTTGATGGCATATGAAAACGTCAATCCTGACTGTCAATCAACCATTAAACCATTAAAAGGAAGGGTCCCAGCAGGATCAGATGTAATCTCAGAGTACGTTAAAGCCTGTGATGGAATTGGAGAGGCTATGCATAAAGCTATGCTTATGGCTCAAGCAATCACAGGAGTTACTTTAGGAGGACAAGTTAGAACATTTGGGGGAAAATGTTATAATTGTGGTCAAATTGGTCATCTAAAAAAGAATTGCCTCATCTCAAATAAACAAAATATAACTACTCAAGCTACTACAACAGATAAAGAGCCACCTGGCCTATGTACAAGATGTAAAAAGGGAAAACATTGGGGTAATCAATGTCGTTCTAAATTTGATAAAAATGGGCAACCAGTCGGGAAACGAGAGGAGGGCCAGCCTCAGGCCCCGCAACAAACTGGGGCATTCCCAATTCAGCCTTTTGTTCCTCAGGGTTTTCAGGAACAACAACCCCCACTGTCACAAGTGCCTCAGGGAATAAGCCAGTTATCACAATACGGCAATTATCCCCCCCACACATGTGGCAGTGCAGCAGTAGATTTATGTACTATACAAGCAGTCTCTCTGCTTCTAGGGGAGCCTCCATGAAAAATCTCCACAGGAGTATAGGGCCCATTACCTGAGAGGACTGTAGGACTAATCTTAGGAAGATCAAGTTTAAATCTAAAGGGAGTTCAAATTCGTACTGGTGTGGTTGATTCAGACTATAAAGGCGAAATTCAATTGGTTATTAGTTCCTTAATTCCTTGGAGTGCCAGTCCAGGAGACAGGATTGCTCAATTATTACTCCTACCTTATATTAAAGTTGGAAACAGTGAGATAAAAAGAAGAGGAGGGTTTGGAAGCACTGATCCGATAGGAAAGGCTGCATGTTGGGCAAGTCAGGTCTCTGAGAGCAGACCTGTAAGACCATTATTCAAGGAAAACAGTTTGAAGCATTGGTAGACACTGGAACAGATGTCTCTGTCATTGCTTTAAATCAGTGGCCAAAAAATTGGCCTAAACAAAAGGCTGTTACAAGACTTGTCGGCGTAGGCACAGCTTCAGAAGTGTCTCAAAGTACAATGATTTTACATTGTTTAGGGCCAGATAATCAAGAAAGTACTGTTGAGCCAATGATTATTTCAATTCCTGTTAGTCTATGGGGTCGAGATTTGTTACAACAGTGGGGTGCAGAAATCATTATGCCCGCTCCATTATACAGCCCCACGAGTCAAAAGATCATGACTAAGATGGGATATATACCAGGAAAGGGATTGGGAAAAAATGAAAATGGCATTAAAGTCCCAATTGAGACTGAGGAAAATCAAGAAAGAAAAGGAATAGGGTATCCTTTTTAGGGGCGGCCACTGTAGAGCCTCCTAAACCCATTCCACTAACTTGGAAAACAGAAAAACCGGTATGGGTAAATCAGTGGCTGCTACTGAAACAAAAACTGGAGGCTTTACATTTATTAGCAAAGGAACAATTAGAAAAGGGACACACTGAGCCTTCATTCTTGCCCTGGAATTCTCCTGCATTTGTAATTCAGAAAAAATCAGGCAAATGGCGTGTGTTAATGGACTTAAGAGCCATAAATGCTGTAATTCAACCCATGGGGCCTCTCCGACCCGAGTTGCCCTCCGCAGCCATGATTCCAAAAGACTGGCCTTTAATTATAATTGATCTAAAGGATTGCTTTTTTACCATTCCTCTGGCAGAGCAGGATTGTGAAAACTTTGCCTTTACTATACCAGCCGTAAATAATAAGGAACTAGCCACCAGGTTTCAGTGGAAAGTGTTACCTCAGGGAATGCTTCATAGTCCAAGACAAATTTTCAGATTGTTATATCATTCACTATATTGATGATATTTTATGTGCTACAGAAACAGACAAATGAATTGACTGTTACACTTTTCTGCAAGCAGAGGTTGCCAACGCAGGACTAACAATAGCATCTGATAAGATTCAAACCTCTACTCCTTTTCATTATTTAGGGATGCAGATAGAAAATAAAAAAATTAAGTCACAAAAAATAGAAGAAAGAAAAGACACATTAAAAACATTAAATGACTTTCAGAAATTGTTAGGCGATATTAATTGGATTTGGCCAACTCTAGGCATTCCTATTTATGCCATGTCAGATTTGTTCTCTATCCTAAGAGGAGACCCAGACTTAAATAGTAAAAGAATATTAACCCTAGAGGCAACAAAAAAAAATTAAATTAGTGGAAGAAAAACTTCAGTCAGCACAAATAAGTAAAATAGCCCCACTCCAACTTTTGATTTTTGCTACTGCACATTCTCCAACAGGCATCATTGTTCAAAATACTGATCTTGTGGAGTGGTCATTCCTTCCTCACAGTACAATTAAGACTTTTACATTGTACTTGGATCAAATAGCTACATTAATTGGTCAGGCAAGATTATAAATAATAAAATTCTGTGGTAATGACCCAGACAAAATAGTTGTTCCTTTAACCAAGGAACAAATTAGACAAGCCTTTATCAATTCTGGTGCATGGCAGATTGGTCTTGCTGATTTTGTGGGAATTATTGCCAATCATTACCCAAAACCAAAAATCTTCAGTTTTTAAAATTGACTACTTGGATTTTACCTAAAATTACCAGACATGAACCTTTAGAAAATGCTCTGACAGTATTTACTGATGGTTCCAGCAATGGAAAAGTGGCTTACACAGGGCCAAAAGAGCAAGTAATCAAAACTCAATATCAATCGGCTCAAAGGGCAGAGTTGGTTGCAGTCATTACAGTGTTACAAGATTTTAATCAACCTGTTAATATTGTATCAGATTCTGCATATGTAGTACAGCCTACAAGGGATGTTGAGACAGCACTAATTAAATATAGCATGGATGCTCAGTTAAACCAGCTGTTCAATTTATTACAACAAACTGTAAGAAAAAGGAATTTCCCATTTTATATTACTCATATTCGAGCATACACTAATTTACCAGGACCTTTAACTAAAACAAATGAACAAACTGACTTACTGATATCCTCTGCATTCATAAAAGCACAAGAACTTCATGCTTTGACTCATGTAAATGCAGCAGGGTTAAAAAACAAATTTGATGTCACATGGAAACAGGCAAAAGATACTGTACAACATTGCACCCAGTGTCAAGTACTATACCTGCCCACTAAAGAGGCAGGAGTTAATCCCAGAGGTCTGTGTCCTAACGCATTATGGCAAATGGATGTCACACATGTACCTTCATTTGGAAAATAATCATATGTTCATGTAGCAGTTGATACTTATTCACATTTCATATGGGCAACCTGCCAGACAGGAGAAAGTACTTCCCATGTTAAAAAACATGTATTATCTTGTTTTGCTGTAACGGGAATTCCAGAAAAAATTAAAACTGACAATGGACCAGGATATTGTAGTAAAGCTTCCCAAAAATTCTTAAATCACTGAAAAATTACACATATAACAGGAATTCCTTATAATTCCCAAAGACAGGCCATAGTTGAAAGAACTAATAGAACACTCAAAACTCAGTTAGTTAAACAAAAAGAAGGGGGAGACAATAAGGAGTATACCACTCCTCAGATGCAACTTAATCTAGCACTCTATACTTTAAATTTTTTAAACATTTATAGAAATCAGACTACTACTTCTGCAGAGCAACATCTTACTGGTAAAAAGAACAGTCCACATGAAGGAAAACTGATATGGTGGAAAGATAACAAAAATAAGACATGGGAAATAAGGAAGGTGATAACCTGGGGAAGAGGTTTTGCTTGTGTTTCACCAGAAGAAAATCAGCTTCCTGTTTGGATACCCACTAGACATTTGAAGTTCTACAATGAACCCATCAGAGATGCAAAGAAAAGCGCCTCCACGGAGATGGAAACACCGCAATCGAGCACCACGGAGACGGAAACACCGCAATCGAGCACCACTGATTTGCAAGATGAACAAAGTGGTGATATCAGAAGAACAGATGTGCGGGAAGTCAGGGACCCTGAACGGAGGGACCCGCTGAAGCCACAGCAGAAAAACATAAAATGTGAAGATTTCATGGACATTTATTAGTTCCCCAAATTAATACTTTTATAATTTCCTATGTCTGTCTTTACTTTAATCTCTCAATCCCATCATCTTCTTTGTAAGCTGAGGAGGATATATGTCACTTCAGGACCCTGTGATGATTGCGTTAACTGCACAAATTGTTTGTAGAGCATGTGTGTTTGAACAATATGAAATCTGGACATCTTGAAAAAAGAACAGGATACCAGCAATGTTCAGGGAACAAGGGAGGTAACCTTGAACCGGCCGCCGGTGAGCTGGATGGAACAGAGCCATATTTCTTCTCTTTTTAAAAGCAAATAGGAGAAATATCGCTGAATTCTTTTTCTCAGCAAGGAACATCCCTGAGAAACAGAATGCACTTTGAGGGTAGACCTATAAACGACCCCCTTGGAAGTGTGCCGCCTTTTATGGTAGAAGCCAAAGGGATGAAATAAGCCCCGGTCTACTGTAGCACTCCCAGGCTTATTAGGATGAGGAAATTCCCGCCTAATAAATTTTGGTCACACAGGCTGTCTGCTTTCAAACCCTGTTTCCTGATAAGATGCTATCAATGACAAAGTGTGCCCAAAATTTCATTAGCAATTTCAGTTTTAATTTTAATTTTAACGCCATTCTGTGGTCCTGTGATCTCATCCTGCCTCCACTTGCTTTGTGATATTTTATTACCTTGTGTTGGTACCAGAAACTGAGGCAATTGCAGGAGTTACTCATGGCCTCACAAATCTTAACCCTGTCACTTCGGTTAAGACCATGTAAAGTACTACTATTGTAAATTTCACATTAATCCTTGTGTGCCTGTCTGCTGTTAGTCTGCAGGTATACCCAACAGTTCCAAAGAGACGGCGACCATCGAGAACGAGCCATGATGACAATGGTGGTTTTGCTGAAAAGAAAAGGGGGAACATGTGGGGAAAAGAAAGAGAGATCAGACTGTTACTGTGTCTATATAGAAAAAAGTAGACATAAGAGACTCCAATTTGTTCTGTATTTGAGATGCTGTTAATCTGTGACCCCACCCCCAACCTTGTCCTTGCAAGAGACATGTGCTGTAGTGACTCAAGGTTTAATGGATTTGGGGCTGTACAGGGTGTGCTTTGTTAAACAAGTGCCTGAAGGCAGTATGCTTGTGAAAAGTCATCACCATTCTCTTAATCTCAAGTACCCAGGGACATGTACACTGCCAAATGTCACAGGGACCTCTGCCTAGGAAAGCTAGGTATTGTCCAAGGTTTCTCCCCATGTGATAGTCTGAAATATGGCCTCATGGGAAGGGAAAGACCTGACCGTCCCCAGCCTGACACCCGTGAAGGGTGAAGGGTCTGTGCTGAAGAGGATTAGTATAAGAGGAAAGAAGGCCTCCTGGCAGTTGAGATAGAGAAAAGCATCTGTCTCCTGCCCATCCCTGGGCAATGGAACATCTCGGTGTAAAACCCGATTGTATGTTCTGTTCACTGAGAAAGGAGAAAACCGCCTTAGGGGTGAAGGTGGGACGTGCTAGTAGCAATGCTGCTCTTTATGCACTAAAAAGGTTTATGGAGATGTCTGCATATGCATATCAAGGCACAGCAATTTTCCTTAAACTTATTCATGTCACAGAGATCTTTATTCACATCTTACTGCTGACCTTCTCCCTACTATGATCCTATTATCCTGCCACTTCCCCTTTTCTAAGATGGTAAAGATAATGATCAATAAATACTGAGGGAACTCAGAGACCGTGTGGGTCCTCTGTATGCTGAGTGCCGGTCCCCTGGGCCCACTTTTTCTTTCTCTATACTTTGTCTCTGTGTCTCATTTCTTTTCTCAAGTCTCTCGTTCCACCTAACGAGAAACGCCCACAGGTGTGGAGGGGCAGGCCACCCCTTCAGGATGCAACTTAAGCTGGGATAATCACATTATCATCTGAAAATTTAGAGTTGGACAGCAAAAGACGACAACATTTCTCAAATGCACATCTCATGGCTAAGCCACATGGCTGGGATTCAAAGCCTTTAGAGGCAGCCCATGGCTTTAGCTACCTCACTATGCTGCTTCACAAACCTTGCTACTATGTAAAACTACATTCTCAATGCAGGCAGAGAGGTCTAATACCAACATAAGATACTAGCAGTGTTTCCTGTATTGACAGGAATAATTAATTCAGAAATTCTTTTCTTTTCCATTTAGTAACAGTTGTGATGACTATGTTCCTATTCTAAGTAATTCCTGTATTCTACAGCAATACTTTGTCAGCAATACTAAGGGAAGAAACAAAGTTGAACAGTTTCTTTAATAACACTGATCTACTTTTTGTTGAATTTGTATTTATTTCAAGTGCGAAATAAATCACCTTTATTAAGATTAAACCAAACACTACTACACGTTTACACTCACACTGCTTCCAGGACCCAAGGGTTTCACAGACCATTTGCCTACCTGGTTCTTTCCTCTCCTCCTTCCAGTGATTTCTAGAATACCCTTTCAAAGGACCACATGAATATATGAATTGTAAAATTCAACTTTAATCTTTTGGGAAATGTTTTATTTACTGCTTAAAATCTAGGTGAGTGGATATATTCATGTTATGTATATACTGACAGATTAATACAAACATAAATATGTATTTAAATTTAAGGATAAGTAAAGAGAGTGTACAACAGCCCCATTCTTAAAAAGAAAATAAAAGAAAAAGACAAGAGCAAGCCACTGCCACCACAGGTACCAGCACTTACGTTTGTCAGCAGGCTGACCAAAGAGTGGCCTGTCTGTTGGCATTCAACGGACATGGCAGCATAGCTCCCTTCAACTCTCCAGTGAGTTTCAAGTTCAGAGCACTTTCAGTCCTTGTCTTGTTTATCTATTACTGAAGGGTTTCTAGGAAGGTTTAGCAGTGCTTCAATTTTCGTAGCATCATTCTCAGGTTCATTTTTCTGTAAACTACTTTCAATTTTCTCAGGGAGGTCCTCAGTAACTTGTAGTCTGGCTTTCCTGTAATCAAAAAAAAAAAAGGATAAATCAAATACTGCTCCATTTCTTTAGTTCTTACAGATTTAAAACAAAAAGGATAGCATTTGTCTTTTCCTCCCTGCTTTGGTACAGCAACTTAGAAGTGAACACTGCTGCCTGCACTTCAAATGCAGTAACTCTCTTCTCTCCTTTGTAAAACTATATTCTATGAGGAGACTATATTCTATATTCTAATAGGTTAGGAGAGAAGAAAGCCAATTA
>NW_012103166.1:1031363-1041717 GCF_000951045.1 Mandrillus leucophaeus
GGCCACCCCTTCAGGATGCAACTTAAGCTGGGATAATCACATTATCATCTGAAAATTTAGAGTTGGACAGCAAAAGACGACAACATTTCTCAAATGCACATCTCATGGCTAAGCCACATGGCTGGGATTCAAAGCCTTTAGAGGCAGCCCATGGCTTTAGCTACCTCACTATGCTGCTTCACAAACCTTGCTACTATGTAAAACTACATTCTCAATGCAGGCAGAGAGGTCTAATACCAACATAAGATACTAGCAGTGTTTCCTGTATTGACAGGAATAATTAATTCAGAAATTCTTTTCTTTTCCATTTAGTAACAGTTGTGATGACTATGTTCCTATTCTAAGTAATTCCTGTATTCTACAGCAATACTTTGTCAGCAATACTAAGGGAAGAAACAAAGTTGAACAGTTTCTTTAATAACACTGATCTACTTTTTGTTGAATTTGTATTTATTTCAAGTGCGAAATAAATCACCTTTATTAAGATTAAACCAAACACTACTACACGTTTACACTCACACTGCTTCCAGGACCCAAGGGTTTCACAGACCATTTGCCTACCTGGTTCTTTCCTCTCCTCCTTCCAGTGATTTCTAGAATACCCTTTCAAAGGACCACATGAATATATGAATTGTAAAATTCAACTTTAATCTTTTGGGAAATGTTTTATTTACTGCTTAAAATCTAGGTGAGTGGATATATTCATGTTATGTATATACTGACAGATTAATACAAACATAAATATGTATTTAAATTTAAGGATAAGTAAAGAGAGTGTACAACAGCCCCATTCTTAAAAAGAAAATAAAAGAAAAAGACAAGAGCAAGCCACTGCCACCACAGGTACCAGCACTTACGTTTGTCAGCAGGCTGACCAAAGAGTGGCCTGTCTGTTGGCATTCAACGGACATGGCAGCATAGCTCCCTTCAACTCTCCAGTGAGTTTCAAGTTCAGAGCACTTTCAGTCCTTGTCTTGTTTATCTATTACTGAAGGGTTTCTAGGAAGGTTTAGCAGTGCTTCAATTTTCGTAGCATCATTCTCAGGTTCATTTTTCTGTAAACTACTTTCAATTTTCTCAGGGAGGTCCTCAGTAACTTGTAGTCTGGCTTTCCTGTAATAAAAAAAAAAAAAGGATAAATCAAATACTGCTCCATTTCTTTAGTTCTTACAGATTTAAAACAAAAAGGATAGCATTTGTCTTTTCCTCCCTGCTTTGGTACAGCAACTTAGAAGTGAACACTGCTGCCTGCACTTCAAATGCAGTAACTCTCTTCTCTCCTTTGTAAAACTATATTCTATGAGGAGACTATATTCTATATTCTAATAGGTTAGGAGAGAAGAAAGCCAATTACGATTTTCACATTACCATAATGGATACCGTTGTGGTGACAGTTCTGATCCGTAAGATACTCCTAGTATGCTGGGTCCTAGAGTTCTCACAGGAGTGATGTGTGGGAACCAACACACTTTGTGCTAAGGTGTGAAGGCTTGAAGTCTTGCTCTCCTCTTGCTCCCAGGGCTGGGGGAATGTGAGTACCTTGCCACTCTTAAACTCTGTGACCAGACCTTGTAGGAACTAGACAAAGGCTGTAACAATGGTAATCAGCGGGCATAAAGGCTCATGCCTCCCCAGCACTTTGGGAGGCTGAGGCGGGCGGATCACAAGGTCAGGAGATCGAGACCATCCTGGCTAACATGGTGAAACCCTGTCTATATTAAAAATAGAAAAAATTAGCCGGGCGTGGTGGCGGACACCTGTAGTCCCAGCTACTCAGGAGGCTGAGGCAGGAGAATGGCATGAACCTGGGAGGCGGAGCTTGTAGTGAGTCAAGATAGCACCACTGCACTCCAGCCTGGGTGACAGAGAGAGACTCCATCTCAAAAGAAAAAAAAAAAAGGTAATCCTAGGTAGAGAAAAGTCAGATAGAACAACACTATAGATTTACATTTATGAAGAGTTAAAATCTAATTTCCAAATAATAGATCAGTTCTGTTTCTAAATCAAGCATTAGTATCTTCCTTAAGTGATTATCAGGGTTAAAGCTTCTTCTCAACTCTTCACAAACAGATTTGGTCATTTGTTCTTCTATATCTCTATAGTCAGTTTTCTACATTTTCTGCTCATTGAGGCAATTTTCTTGACTCTCAATTTGATTTTCCTGTATTATTTTCAAGCGAAGAAGTAGGCACATACAAGACACTTAAACGTTTATTGAATTAACCGTCCTTAGAAATATCACACACACACATAAACACACATAGGTGTATATGCTATACAATTTTGACACTTTCATTCTGCCAAAGTATTCTTTCATTACTATGATTCAAGTTGTTTTTATCTATCCTTCTTACAATTGAAACTAATAATTGTACACAGTTATGAAGTACAAAGTGATATTTTCATATACAATGTGTAATGATCAAATTGGGGTAATTAGCATATGCATCACCTCAAATCAGGGTAATTAGCATATGCACCACCTCAAACATTTATCATTTCATACTGTTGGGACCATTCAAACATCCTCTCTTCTAGCTACTTGAAAATACACAATAAATTATTATTAACTACAGTCATCCTACAGTGCCACAGAACCCTAGAACTTATCCCTCCAATCCAGTTATAATTTTGTATTTATTAATCAATCCCTTAAATCTCCTCTTCTTATGCTTCTCCCTGTCCCCTCAGCCTCCGGTAACCATAATTCTACTCTTTACTTCTGTGAGCCCATTTTTTTAGCTCCCACATGAGCAACAGAACATGCAGTATTTGTAAGTGTATGACTTATTTTACACAACAATGTCCTACAGGCTCATCCACGTTCCCACAAATGACAGAATTTCATTCTTTATTATGGCTGAATAGTATTCTATGGTGTATATATACCACATTTTCTTTATCCATTCATCTGTTGGACAATGACATTGATTGGCTATTATGAATAGTGCTGCAATACGCATGGGGGTGCAGATAACTCTTTGATATGCTGGTTTCTTTCCCTTGGATAAATACCCAGTAGGGAAGATTGCTGGATCATACAGTAGCTCTATTTTCAGTTCGCTGAGGAACTTCCATACCGTTTCTATAATGGCTGTACTAATTTGCATTCCTACCAAAAGTACATGAGTTCCCTTTTCTTTCTGCATCCTTGCCAAAATTTATTGTCTTTTTGATAACATACATTCTAATTGGGGTAAATATCACCCCAATTCCCCAAACTGTCCCCAAACCACATTGCACTGTGGTTTTGATTTGCATTTCCCTGATTAGTTATGTTGAATACTTCCTCATATATTTTTTAGCCACTTGTATGTATTTTTTGAGAAACACAAGTTTCCCCCCAACCCCCTGCCCCACTCTTTTTTTTTTTTTTGAAGAGACAGGGACTTACTTTGTTGCCCAGGCTGGAGTGCAGTAACACGATCATGGCTCACTGCTGCCTTGAATTCCTGGGCTCAAGGGATCCACTGGCCTTAGTCTCCCAAGTAACTGGGGCTATAGGCATGCACTACTGTGACCGGCTAATTTTCTTTTGTCTCATTCTGTCACTCAGGCTGGAGTGCAGTGGCGCCATCTTGGCTCACTGCAACCTCCACCTTCCAGGCTCAAACAATCCTCCTGCCTCAGCCTCCCAAGTAGTTGGGATTACAGGTGTGCACCACCACACCCAGCTAATTTTTGTATTTTTAGTAGACACGGGGTTTCACTATGTTGGCCAGGCTTCCTGACCTCAAGTGATCCACCTGCCTCAGCCTCCTAAGCACTGGGATTACAAGTGTGAGCAATGGTGCCTGGCCTCCAATGCCTTTTATTTCTTTTTCTTGCCTAACTGCTCTGGCTAGGATTTCCAATACTATGTTGAATAAGACTGGTAAGAGTGGGCATTCCTATTTCATTCCAGTTCTTTGAGGGAAAAGCTTTTCATTTTTCCCTGTTCAGTATGATATTAGCTGTGAGTCTGGCATATATGGCCTTTATTGTACTGAGAAATAGTCCTTCTACCCCTAACTTTTTGGGAGGTGTTATCATGAAGGGGTGTTGAATTTTACCAAATATTTTTTCTGCATTTATTGAGATGATCATATGGTTTTTGTTCTTCCTTCTGTTTATATGATGTACCACATTTATTGATTTGTGTATGTTGCACCATCCTTGCATCCCTAGGATAAATCCCACTTGTTCATGATGTATAATCTTTTTGATGTACCCTTGGATTTGGTTTGCTAGTATTTTGTTAAGGATTGTTTTGTAGAATACATTGGCCTGTAGGTGGTGGTGGTGGTGGTGTTGTTTTTTAACGTGCCCTTGTCTGGTTTTTGTTGTATAAGGGTAATGCTGGCCTTGTAGACTGAGTTTGGAAGAATTCTCTCATCTTCAATATTTTGGAATAGTTTGAGAATTGGTCTTAATTCTTCTTTAACTGTTTGGCAGAATTTAGCAACGAAGCCATGTGGTCCTGGACTTTTCTTTGTTGGGAGACTTTTTATTACCAGTTCAATCTTGTTACTTGTTATTGGTCTGTTCAGGTTTTCTGTTACTTCTTGGCTCAATCTCAATAGATTATAGGGTTTCAGGAACATATCCATTTCATGTAGCTTTTCCAATTTCTTGCCACATAGTTGTTTCATAATAATCTCTAATGATACGAGTATGTCTGTGGTATCAGTTGTAATGTCTCCTTTTTTGTTTTTTAACTTAATTGGGTCTTTTTTTCTTAGTCTAACTAGTAGTTTCTTGATTTTGTTTGTTTTCAAGAAACCAACTTTTCATTTAGTTCTTTTGTGTGTGTGTGTGTTTTTAAGTCTCTATTTCACTCAGCTCTGCTCTGATATTTTTATTTATTTTCTTCTACTGATTTTGGGTTTGGTTTGTTCTTGCTTTTCGAGTTCCCTCAGGTGCAGTGTTAGGTTGTTTATCTGAAACATTTCTACTTTTTGATGGAGGCATTTATTGCTGTAAACGTACCTGTTAGTGATACTTTTGTTGTATCCCATAGGTTTTGGTATGATGTGTTTCTACCTTCATTTGTTTCAAGAAATTTTTTAATTTCCTTCTTTTTTCACTGACCTATTCATTGTTCTGGAGCATATTATTTAATTTCTGTGTATCTGCACTGTTTCCAAAGTCCTTCCTGTTACTGATTTCTAGTTTTATCCTGCTATGGTCTGAAAAAATACTTGATGTTATTTTGAGCTTTAAAAAATTGTTGAGACTTGTTTTGTAGCTTAACATATGGTTTATCCTGAAGAACATTCCAAGATAAGAAAAAGGTGTATTTTGCAGCTCTTGGATGTGATGTTCTGTAAATGTCTGCTAGATCCACTTGATCTATAGTACAGTTTAAGTCTGATGTTTCTTTGTTGATTTTCTGTCTACATGATCTGTCCAGTGCTGGGAGTGCGGTGTTGAAGTCCCCAGCTATTACATTAGGGTTTATCTCTCCCTTTAGCTCTAATATTATTTGTTTATATATAAATGGATGCTCTCGTGTTGGATGTATATATATTTACAGTTATTTCCTCTTGCTGAATTAATCTCTTTATCATTATATAATGACCTTGTCTCTTTTTGTAGTTTTTTTATTTAAAGCCTATTTTATCTGGCCTAAGTATAGCTATTCCTGCTCATTTATGGTTTCCATTTGCATGAACATCTTTTACTATCCCTTTACTTTCAGCCTATCTGTACCTTTACAGGTGAAGTGAGTTTCTTGTAGTCAGTATATATAGTTGAGTCTTTAAATTCTTTTTTATTCATTCAGCCAGTCTAAATCTTTAATTGGGGAATTTAAAGTGTTTATATTCCACGTTGTTATTGTGGGTATGGATTTACTCCTGTCATTTTGTTAATTGTTTCCTGGTTGTTCTGTATAATCTTTGTTCCTTTCTTCCCCTCTTATTTACTTCCATAGTTGGTGGATTTTTGTAATTGTAAGGTTTGATTCCTTTCTCGTTCTTATTTGTGTATCTATCTGCTCTACTAGTGAGGTTTATTCTTTCATGTGTTTCCATAATGGTAGTTACCATACTTTTGCATTCACATACAGGAGTTCTTTAAGCATTTCTTATAAGGCAGTCCAGTAGTGATGAATTCCCTTAGTGTTTGCCTGTCTTGGGAAGACTATTTCTCCTTCATTTTGGAAGAACAGCTTTGCTAGGTATAATACTCTTTGCAGGAGTTTTTTGGGGTTTTTTTGTTTGTTTTTTCCTTTCAGCATTCTGAATGTGTCATCCCATTCTCTCCTGACCTGTAAGTTTTCTGCTGGCAAATCTGCTGTTAACCGGATGGGGGGAGGTAAATGGTGGAAGCAGGCCCTGGATGGGCCAGTCTTCAGGCAGTGCACATGACAGCTCAACCACTAGAATTGGCAGCGTTGCCAGTGGTGGAAGACTCCAGGTGAATGACCTTAGAATGGCCTTAGCCAGCCATTCTTAAGCTTTTCCATCTCAAAATCACTGATCCCTAAATCACTGACAAACTTCTGTAGTTTTTAATTTTTCATTTATTTTTTAAATTTTTATTTTTTTTTTGAGATGAAGTCTTGCTCTGTGGCCCAGACTGGAGTGCAGTGGTGTGATCTCGGCTCAATGCAACCTCAATGCTTTTTTTCTCATATAGCACATAAGTCTTTGGATAATGGACTACAGCTCTTAAGAATTTCCATGTATGTGTGTGTGTGGTTAGCAGAAATGGAGGTTTCAAATGAAAACATTGGAAAAAAATGATTTCTTATCTATCCAATTATAATACCAAAACAGCAACAGCAGCAGCAGCCAATGCTATCTTAGGTACCCAGGAAGCTGAACTAGTGAGAATCATTTGTACTCAGGAGCACTAGATAGCAGCCTGTTATATTCATCTTACATATTGAATCTGTGCAAAGTCAGCTATCAGTCTGATTGCCCTACCCCACAAATTGCATCCCAGGAAATGATTAGATGCAATAGGTAAAAGTTTTCATGCTCCTCAGTGGCATTCAGTGCATGAACAACCGCTGTCCACCTAATTCCTCTGTGTCTACAGCAAGAAATAGAATCTTTGTGGAGACTTAACATGCTGTGTCTTACATACATATTTGTGCAAAAAAAAAAGATGTCACTTCTTCTCCTGTTTTGAGATGGAGTCTTGATCTGTGGCCCAGGCTGGAGCGTAATCATGGCTCACTGAAACCTCCACCTCCTGGGTTCAAGTGATTCTCCTGCCTCAGCCTCCTTGAGGAGCTGGGACTACAGGCACGTGCCACCATGCTCAGCTAATTTTTGTATTTTTAGTAGAGATGGTGTTTCGCCATGTTGGCCAGGCTGGTCTCGAACTCCTGACCTCAGGTGATCCAACTGTCTTGGCCTCCCAAAGTGCTGGGATTACAGGCTTGAGCCACCCTGCCTGGCTAAGGATGTTACTTTTTAAGTAAGCCAGGTAAAGCTCACTCCTTGGTGAATATTCCCTTTAGGTAATTTCCTATGCAGTCAAGAACACAGGAAAATAAAAAATATGCAAGCAAGTAAGATTTACAACATTTTAACTTAAAAAAAAAAATGCAAAGAAAGACCTTTGTTAAATTAAAACTAAAATTAATGTCTTTCATTTTTCCATTCTCCTTAAATAGATTAAAAGACAATGTACAGAATGAGTTGAAGGACTCAGTAAAAATAAACTCTTCTTTGAACTGAGTGGCAGTTTAGAGTACACAAGTTTAACAGAGCACCACTATATAAGGCCTGGGGCAAGACAGCCAAGATTCCCTGGGCTTAACATGTTCCTTACCACTCTTCCAGTTTTAGCTCATGAAGCGCCTTTCGATTCTTCTGTTTTCTCTCCTGAATAGTCTCACCAGAGTACTTCTGAAATGCCATCAGCAGGCCTCCTACAGGAGTACTGAGAAGAAAGGAGAGGGAAAGCTTAGGAAAAAAGAATCATTAGACCTTGCAACATGTGAGATTCTCTGCTAAGGTGTGAGCAACACCAGAGCCACTTGTTCACTATTAGGTATAGGAACATTTGAGAATTAAAGTGTCCTTGTCAAATAAAGAAAAACATTGAGGTAATCTCTTCTCTGGTCTGAACAACAGAGAAAAACAATCACTACAACCTCCTAAAGTTAACTGATATATAATAAAACAACTCTAGAAACTGGTTGTTTTTATGAGGAATGAGAAATAAATCAAAACGAAGAGAAAAAAGTATATAATTACGACAGGATCTAGTAAGTAGTCCCACACCAAAGAATTCTCAGAAATGAAATTTCTAGTTCAGAATGGCACCAGCTCCTCTAGGAGACAGGAAATGTGGAAGGCATTTTTGGTTGAGGAAGGGATGCTACTGGCTTTTGAGGGTGGGATCACCAAAATATCCTAAAGTTCAAGAGTCTGGCATAACTGTCTCACCAACAATGCCAATAGCAACCCACTGAGAAACTGATTTAGATAATAATTGCTATAGTGATGAAGAGAATTTGGTTCTTGTGTTCTCAAACTAGAAGTATTTGACCTTCACATACCTTAAATTTCCTCCAGCTACAATTTAAGTAACCTCATACTAAAAACTACTTTTACTTGGCAACATAAATGTTCACTGACAGATGGCTAAAGAAAATGTGACATACACATACAATGGAGTATTATGCAGCCTTAAAAAAGAGGGCAATCCGTCACAGGCTACAACATAGATAAACCTCAAGGACATTATTATGCTAAGTAAAATAAGCTAGTCACAAAAGGAAAATACTGTATGATTCTACTCATATGAAGTATATAAAGTAGTCAAAATCATAGAAACAGAAAGTAGAAATATGTTTGCTGAGGGCTGGAAGGTATGAGGAGGGAATATTAGTTTTTAACGGATATAGTTTCATTTCGCAAGAGAAAAAAGTTCTGGAGATCTCACACGCAATGTGAATATACTTAGCATTTTTGAACTATACACTTAAAGTATGATTAAGATGGTGAATGTTATGCTATGTGTTTATTACCACAATATAAAATATTTTTGTTGCTAACTTCTACAAGTCTTCCCTTCAAACCAAACTGGTATATTAACACTACAACAAAAGTAATGGCAGTAGTAGATTATGACATGCTGATTTTATTTAATTTAAATTTTTAAAAAATCATTAAATCTATAGCATTATCTTCTCCTTTAAAGGAGGTAGAAAAAGGGGTGAACAGGTGCAGGAGGAAGGTAGCACTCTTCTAGTCAAATACCAACTAATAAAAACAGAAGAACTGACAGAATTAGCTTATCAACATTTACAACCACCTTTCTAGTAACAAACCGATTACAGCATGGGTCGTCAATGGATCATTAAAAACACATGATGAAAAGATAGTTGGAGAGCAGGATATTCAGTGTCACCCTCCAGATTACTAATTAATCACATTGGGAAAAAGATATCTTTGCAATGGAGGCACTGAACAGATAACACCTTAACCAAATGTGGTAGGCAGAATTCTAAAGTGGTCCCCCCAAATATCCTGCCTAATCACTCAACTGTGAATATATTACGCCCATGATTATATTATCATACATGGCAAAATTTATGTGAGAAATGTAATTAAGGTTACTAATTAGTTGAATCTGAGGTAATGAAAAAGGAGATAGATATCTGAGTGAACACTTAAAAGCAGAGTTTTCCCTGGCTGGTGGCAGAGTAGAAGTTGAAGATTCGAAGTATGAGAAGGAGTCAATGTGCTATAGCTGGTTTAAACACAAAGGGGCCCTGGGAGAAGATATGTGGGTGGTGGCCTCCAGGAACAGAGAATAGTCTGGCTCACAGCCAACAAGGAAACATGGACCTCAGACGACCTCCAGGCACAAGAAACTAAATTCTTTTTTTGCTTTTCCTCTCTCTTTTTTTTTTTTTTTTTGAGACTGAGTCTTACTCTGTCGCCCAGGCTGGAGTGCAATGGTGCAATACTGGCTCACTGCAACCTCTGCCTCTGCCTAGGTGAAGGGTATATGGGGTTCAAGCAATTCTCCTGCCTCAGCCTCCTGAGTATCTGGGATTACAGGCACCTGCCACCGTGCCTGGCTAATTTTTCTATTTTTAGTAAGGACAGTGTTTCACCCTGTTGGCCAGGCTGGTCTCAAACTCCTGACCTCAAGTGATCTGCCCAACTCGGCCTCCCAAAATGCTGGGATTACAGGTGTGAGCCACTGTGCCTGGCAACAAGGAACTAAATTGTCAACAATCTGAATGAGCTTGGAAACTGATTTTTCCCCAGAGCCTCCAGGAAAGAGCCCAGCTCGGCCAAGAGCTTGACTTTGGCCTTGTAAAATCTTGAGCAGTGAAACCCAGCCAAACTTATAATCTATAGAACTACAAGGGTGTTGTTTCACATGCAATACATGCTCA
>NW_012103166.1:1041817-1043263 GCF_000951045.1 Mandrillus leucophaeus
GGGTAGAATTAGAACTGGACAGTCAAAGCTACTACCAATACAAGAGTAGAGATCTTTTATAGATTCTAAGGATTAAATTTGTTTTTTGAAAATAAATGAGATTTTTTAATAGGCAAGGCATTAATGAAAGTTGTGCCAATCTAGAACCAAACCATGTTAATGCTTACCCCAGCAAGGCTCCAATTATACCACCAGCCACCAGGCCACGCAGGCCTAAGTTTATTCTAAAAAGACTTCCCGTGACAGCTATTTAAAAACAAGAAAGGCAATATTAAATCATCTTTAAATACTAGAATCTTATTTTAAAACTTTCCTTCTATAAAATGGGCACAAATCCCTAAGTGAGCTTTCTGAATCCAATGTTAATATACCACTACAGCCTATACTTCCTGAATCTAATATGCCAACACAGGCAGTTTCCCATCCACTCCGCAGACTCAAAGGAAGAAACATCTCTCCTACAAAAAAAATCTCCAATCTGTTCTATGGATCCATTTATTCTGCTTCATTTTTCTCCAACTCTCCTTAAAAACTTAAAAATGTTTTCCCCCTTCTCTTTCTTTCTTCTTTCTTCAAGGAAAATAAAAAAGTAAAAAAACCTTCACTAGCCCCTCCAGTTTATGCCTTCCCCTAGACTCACTCTCTCTGTACTGCTACAAGACACCACTCAGGCAGGGTGACAAGAAAGCAGCATTTGGCCTTCTTTCCTTTCTGCTGGGACTGTGCATCAATCATGCTCATTCATTTTCCTTTCACTATGCACAATGCAACTAATACCATCTAAGGTGGTAACACTTTTTAAAGAATAACATTTGAGGCCAGGTGCAGTGGCTCACACCTGTAATCTCAACACTTTGGGAGGCCAAGGTGGGCAGATCACTTGAGGTCAGGAATTCTAAGCCAGCCTGGGCAACATGGCAAAACCTTGTCTCTACTAAAAAGAATAACATTTGAGGCCAGGTGCAGTGGCTCACACCTGTAATCTCAACACTTTGGGAGGCCAAGGTGGGCAGATCACTTGAGGTCAGGAGTTCAAGACCACACTGGCCAAAATGGAGAAACACTGTGGACATTAGTATGATAATTGAGGAGTTTTTAATATAGACCCTAACTTAGATAGTTGTGTTGAAACGATGTTTACTGTGATAATTGTATTATGATTTCATGGAAGAGTATTCTTCATCGTGGGAGATACACGCTAATATATGGAGGCAAAGTATTATGAGGTCTCAAACAGTTTATCCAAGAAGCAAAGGGAAAGAAAAAGAAATATATTCACATCCCACACATATACACAGATATGGAAAACATCACCAAGACATTAACAATTGGTGAATCTAGGTGAAGGGTATATGGGGTTTTAATGTACTAATTCATTCCACTTTTCTGTAGGTTTGAAACTGTTCAAAGTAAAAAGTTGGGGTAAGAACTTTTTTTTTTTTTTTT
>NW_012103166.1:1047528-1050390 GCF_000951045.1 Mandrillus leucophaeus
GGTGTACATACTAAATTTTTTATTTTCACAGAACATATTATTAAATTCTGTATTACTAAGTTTTCTCCCTCCTGGTTCCATTGCATGGAGGTACCACAAATTTTTGTCTAACACTTAGATTTTCTATTTATAGATATTTTAAATAAAGGTGTGATGATAATCCCTCCACAAATAATCTTTTTATACATTTGGCTGTTTCCTTAGGATGAACTCACAGAAATGAAATTTCTGGGTCAAAGGGTATAAATATAAACATTTTTAAGGCCTTTGACTTAGATTACTAAACTGCTATTCAAAAAGGATGCATAAACTTATTTTCCAAATAAAAGTATGCTAGTAATCTAGTCTTCTGCATTCTCTTAGTTTATTTTTTCCAATTCGATAGGCCAGAAGTGGTATGTAATTTTAAGTTGCATTTCTCTGATTAGTAGAGAAAAGAAGTTGTTTTTCCCTAGGTTTACAAGTTATTTATGGTACGTCTGTGAATCACAAATTCATGTCCTTTGTCCAATCTTCAACTGAGCTATCCTTTCTTTTTGATGTATTAGGGCTTTTATCCATTATCTACACATAATATTATTTTGGCGTTGTTTACGTTTAATGTCTCCTATAATATTTATGACATAGATAAGTTTAAAAATTTTACGTGGCCAAAACTGTGGTTTCCTGTTTCCTAGTTTCTTAGTTCTTATGCTTAAAAATACATACAGTTGATAAACACGAGTTTGAACTGTGCAGATTTACTTACACATGATTTTTTTTTTTTTAAGACAGTCTCACTCTGCTGCCCAGGCTGGAGTGCAATGTCACGATCTTGGTTCACTGCAACCTCCACCTCCTGGGTTCAAGTTATTCTCCCCCACCTCAGCCTACCAAGTAGGTGGGACTACAGGTGTGCGCCACCATACCTGGCTACTTTTTAAACATTTTTTAGTAGAGATGGGATTTCACTATGTTGGCCAGGCTGGTCTCGAACTCCTGACCTCAAGTGATATGCCTGCCTCGGCTTCCCAAAGTGCTGGGATTACAGGCATGAGCCACCACGCCCGGACACATGAATTTTTTTCAATATATTGAAAAATGTTTTGGAAATGTGCAATAATTTGAAAAAACTTGCAGATAAACTGTCTAGCCTAGAAATATAAAAAAAAAAATTAAGAAAAATGTGTGTCTTTAAGTGCATAAAATATACGTAGATACCAATCTATTTACGTGTGAATCAACTGTTTATGTTATTGGTAAGGCTTCTGGAGAATAGTAGGCTATTAATAGTTAACTTTTGGGGGAGTCAAAAGTTATATGTGGATTTTTCAACTGCGCAGGGTGGAGGTCAGCATTGCTATTGTGTTCAAAGCTGTTTTCAGTGTTGTTCAAAGGTCAACTGTGTATATGTACACATTTATATCTCTTCCTACACAGAAATCAGAGACACATTTACTTCTAAATTTTCCCTAATCTTTTATGGACGTTTTTTACATAAGCACCATAATAAATGTTAACTAATTTTGTTGAACTGAATACAGGTATAATGTCCTTCCAAATAGTTAACTGTTCCAGCCCATGAATGGTCTATTCTTTCCCCACAAATGTGAAATATCACCTTTACTTACTTGTGTGTGCTTCGTTTTGTTCCTGACCTTTGAATTCCATTCCACAGATCGACCAATACCTCACTGTCCTCTTTATTGTAACTTTATACAGATTTTAATTTTACAGTTGCAAGAACCCCTCATCATTTTTTTCTGAAATGTCTTTGCTATGCTCATATAATCAGCATTTTAGATATGATTTAGACATTGTATCAAGTTCTTTTTTTAAAAAAAGTCTGTAATTTTGATTTGAATTGCTTTCAATTTATAAATGAAGTAGAAAAATACTGGGTTAACTATCAACTATTTCCCCATTTTTATTATTTATGATTTGTAATTTTCTTCAGAGAAGTTGTACATTTATTAAATTTATTCCTTATTATATTACATTCTTGGTACTATTATAAAGAAAATTTTTTACTTTTCAAGTAACCATTGAAATATAAAAAGCCTATTTATATATTTACACTTTACTAACTAGCAATAATTTTTCAAGTCATCTTTTAAAATATCACCTACAAATACAGACAATTTTGCTTCTTCCTATCTAAAAGCACTGCTTTTTTCCCCTTCTGTGTTAGTGTATTTTTAACAGTTTTATTGAGGTATAATTTACATCACACAAAATTCACTGAAATGTACAATTCAATAATTTGTAGTAAAAAAATTTAGTGGCCGGGCACAGTGGCTCATGCCTGAAATCCCAGCACTTTGGGAGGCCGAGGCAGGCAGATCACAAGGTCAGGAGATGGAGACCATCCTGGCTAACACGGTGACACCTTGTCTCTACTAAAAATACAAAAATTAGCCAGGTGTGGTGGTGCACGCCTGTAATCCCAGCTACTCAGGAGGCTGAGGGCACGAGAATTGTTTGAACCCCAGAGGCGGAGGCTGCCGTGAGCAGATAACACACTCCCGCACTCTAGCCTCAGCGAAAGAATGAGACTCTGTTTCAAAAAACAAAAGAAATAACAGTTGAGGTTTATATTTTTAAGTACTATATATTCATTTTTAAAATTTTCAAAATTCACCAGAACCAAAATCACCTTTAATCCCATTACCCAGAGTCAGTAATGAGTGAGTCTTTTTTTCTGATCCTCCAAACAAAAAAAAACAAACAACAACAAAAAAAACTGGGGCTGGGCACAGTGGCTCACACCTGTAATCCCAGCACTTTGGGAAGCTGAGATGGGTGGATCATGAGGTCAGGAGTTCAAGACCAGCCTGGCCAAGATGCTGAAACCCCATCTCTACTAAAAATACAAAAATTAGC
>NW_012103166.1:1050440-1058271 GCF_000951045.1 Mandrillus leucophaeus
ACTGCACTCCAGCCTGAGTGACAGAGCAAGACTCCGTCTCAAAAAAAAAAAAAAAAATTAGTTGCATTGTTATATAATCATCACCAAAATCCAATTTTAAAATGATTCCATCATTACAAAAAGATCCCCCATGCCCCTTTGTGGTTACTCCTGGTTCCCAATCTTACCTCAGTCCACTAATGTACTTTCTAACTCTACAAATTTGCTTATTCTGGACATTTCATAAGAATAGAATGACACATTATGAAGTCTTACGTGTCTAGCTTCTTTCACTTAATGTTTTTAAGTTTTATTCACGTTGCAGCATGTATCAGTTTTTCATTGATGAAAATATTCAAGTGAATGGACACTATTTTATTTACCCATTCACTAGTTGATGAACTTATGGGTTGTTTCAGTTTGAGGCTGTCAGGAATAACACCACTATAAAAATTTATACGTAAGTCTTTGCGTGGACATGTTTTCATTTATCTTGGGCAGATTCTAAGACATGGAACTGCTGAATTGCACACTAAATTATGCTTAACTTTTTTTTTTTTTTTTTTGAGACGGAGTCTTGCTCTGTAGCCCAGGCTGGAGTGCAGTGGCGCCATCTTGGCTAACTGCAAGCTCCGCCTCCTGGGTTCACGTCATTCTCCTGCCTCAGCCTCCCAAGTAGCTGGGATTACAGACATGCACCACCACGCCTAGCTAATTTTTGTATTTTTAGTAGAGACGGGGTTTCACCATGTTGGCCAGACCGGTCTCGAACTCTCAACCTCAAGAGATCTGCCTGCCTTGGCCTCCCAAAGCACTGGGATGACAGGCATGAGCCACTGCACCTGGCCTTCCAACGGTTTTCTGAATTCATTTGGCTTTTCTACATCCAAGATGTTGTGGTTACCCTCCAGAGACAATAAACTTCCCTACCCAAAATTTGAATTAGATATTGAGATGCGAAAGTACCGAGAGGTACTAAGAGGTATTAGGTCTATTATACACATAATGAGGCTTTCTAGGGAGAGCAAGGCAGGATCCCAAGCACATCCCAAAATTACTTGAGAACCTGAAGGGTGACTGACTGGCTTGTGGTTTTAGAAGGTGGGGCTAGAGCAAGAGGTCCCTCATGTAGGCCTGAGCTTGAATGGTTGAAACTTCTTGCCGGTGTCAATCAAGGTAGCACTTGGGCTTTCTTATCAGCTTGTCAAGATGTGGGGCAAAAAGCAAAGGGAGACTTCCAGTTTCTGGTATGGCATGTGAGAAGTTTAGAATTTAACACTTATTCCTAACAACAAGTGTTAACAACAATTTAACACTTATTCCTAAACAAATGGAAAAACTGACAACTCTTCTTAGATGCATCAAAGAAGTGAGACCATGGGTAAACTGCTGCCCTCAAAATAGGAGAGACAGACAGGTAAGTACAGAGAATCACACCTTATTATAGTAGAAATCCATGAGCAGAAGCCTCCATGGAAATCACTACCAGAGTAGGAAACCTTGACTATAAATGATAAATCGCTGGAAGCTCAGTATAGAAAAGTCTAAGACATAAAAACTGTAGGGGGCCCAGTCACAGAGGGTCCCCACACTTCAGGAGCTCTACCAGGTTCTCCCAGTAAAGATCTGAGAAAAATCCCCTCAGGCTTCTGGCAAGGGGGAAGAAAAGTAACCATTATGAAGTATGCCAGAACATTCTGTTATTCTCACCAAGGCCTGCCCTCAAGATAAACGGTTTTGCACAGCCCAACCTACTGGGGTTTTGTCAGAGATTAACCAATCTGGGGAATATCCAAATGCAACTGCTCTAGTCTCCCATGTGGAAGAAGGGAAATACCCATTCCAACCCACTGTAGTATCCTGTCCCACCAAAGGAGAGGAAAAAAACTGAAAAGCACTTGTGAAGTTAACATTTCAGAGGCACAGGCTCACTAAAAGACTAAGAACCTAATCACAGGACTATAAAACACTTTCCCTCTCCCACATCTTAATACCAAATTACTAAAGACCTATTTACCACAATTCCTTTTTACCCAGGTACATCATGTCTAGCTATTAAGAAAAAAAATTACAAGGCATCCCAAAAGGCAAAAGCAGTTTGAAGAGACCAAGTAAGACTAACAGAGTAAGCACCAAAACCAGACTCAGATATGGTGGGGATACTGGACTTACCAGATGAAGAGTTTAAAGCAACTATGACTAATATGCTAAGGGCTCTAATGGATAAAGTAGATAGCATGCAAGAACAGATAGGCAATATAAGCAGAAAGATGGAAATTCTAAGAGAGAGTCAAAGAGAAATGCTAGCAATAAAACAATTAAAAACCCACTGTGACAGAACTCAAGAATAGTAGACTGGACACAGCTGAGGAAAGAATCCCTGAGCTTGAAGACATATCAACAGACACTTCCAAAACCGAAAGACAAAGAGAAAAAAGATGGGAACCTCCCCCACCAAAACCAAACAAACAAACAAACAGATAAAATATCCAAGAACTGTGAAACAATTACGAAAGGTGTAAGTGTATTAGAACACCAGAAGGAGAAGAGAAAGCTAAAGAAATCCTTGAAACAATAACTGAGAAGTTATCTTAAAGTAAGTCAGACAACAAACCACAGATCCAGAAAGTTCAGAAAACACCAAGCACAGTAAATGTTCCTCAAAATTATACCAGGGCATATCATTTTCAAACTGCAGAAAATCAAAGATAAAGAAAAAAATAGTGAAGTATGTGAACACAGGGGAAAGACACCTAAACAGAACTAAACATAGGAAAATGGCTAGGGAGAACTCTCTAGGGAAGCTGAGGCTGACAAATGATCTAGACTTTGAAAGGTAAGGTTAAGTAGGAGCCGAACAAAATTAATCGTGGTAGTGAGAAAGTGCATTCAAGAAGAGGGACTGATTCTCAAAAACACAAAAACAAAAACAAAAACAAACATGTTCAGAATATGTATGTGTGTTTTTGTACGTACAAGAATGTACATGAGTTGGTGATTGAGTGTATACGGCAGTTAACTTAATTTACCTTTCTGAAACGAATGCTCATTTTAAAATTATTTTTTAAATCTGACAAGTAAAAATTGTACACATATGGTATACATGTTTTGAAATACGTATATATTGTGGAATGTCTCAATTAAGCGAATTAACCTACACGTTACTTCACATACCATTTTTTGTGGTGAGAACATTTAAAATCTACTTTTTTTTTTTTGAGACAGAGTTTCACTCTTGTTGCCCAGGTTGGAGTGCAATGGTGTGATCTCGGCTAACTGTAACCTCTGCCTCCTGGGTTCAAGTGATTCTCCTGCCTCAGCCTCCCAAGTAGCTGGGATGACAGGCACCTGCCACCACGCCCAGCTAATTTTTGTATTTTTAGTAGAGAGGGGGTTTCACCATGTTGGCCAGGCTGCTCTCAAACTCCTGACCTCAGGTGATCCACTTGCCTTGGCCTCCCGAAGTGCTGGGATTACAAAAATCTACTTTTTAAAAGCAATTTTGAAGTATACAATACACTGTTATTAACCACAGTTACCATGTTCTAAATAGATCTCTTGAACTTATTCCTCCTGTCTAAATGAAATTTTGTATCCTTTGACCAACATCTTCCCAACCCCATATACAGTCTCTGGTAATCACCATTGTACTTTCTATTTTTAATGCTCATTTAAAAGAAGACATATATACTAGAGGCAGAAAGCTTTAAAATAAAATCCAAGTTCTTAGCATAAAAAATTTAGTCCCTTCCTACCGTCCTCACCAATCTCATCTCAAGCTACTCTTACCCTCACTCACCAGGTTACTATCCTACTTTTAAGGAAATGTATTGCCTTAGAGCCTTCCCCCCTTTATGTTCCCTCTATTTAGGACACCCTTCCTTGCAAGTCTTGTTCCTTCCTATTCTTTGGGTATCAGCTCAAATGTCACTTCCTCAGAAAGGCCTTCTCTGACTACCCTGTCCATATGAGATGCCATTGTTCCACCAAATTGTTACTTTCTATCACAGCAACCTGTTTTATCACATACATATTAGACATTAAAATTCAAAGAAAGCAAGGGCCTTGCTGTTTTGCCCATTGAGTATATTAAGGGTGAAGCACAACACTGTCCATAAATACATTTTGCATGAATGTTGATGAGATGCGATGGGAAGCCAACCAAAGAATTCAGTAGTTCTGATGTATAAGTCCTTACATATTTTCTAAACTATATTTGAGAAGATTGAAAAATATAAACAAAAATGTCTTACCTCCTGCAATTACAAAATGGCTTAGGGCATCTTTATTTCGGTATACATTCAGACTAGTGCTCACTGTGCTGGGAAAAAGGGAGGAGAAGGAAAATATAAGATTTAAAGCATATCCCATTTACCTTCTTTAGTGTTATTTTCACTGACTTAATAGATTTAGAAAAGCCTACTATATCAACCCCTGGTCCTAGTCTAGGCCCTTCAATGTGTTCCAGACATGGCTATAAAATCATAACTGCACCAGTCTTTTACACAGACAAAAGTTCTTGGGAAAAAAAAAAAAAGGCATTATGAATCACTTTCATGTGGGTATTCAGTTTTCATAACCCCACCCGCTCAAAAGACACACTCCTAAAACCGTATCAAGAAAAGTCACTATCTCACAATTCAGAGTGAACTTACTTGAATATAGTCACAAATGCTGTAGTTCTCCAACTCCAGCGCCAGCCATAACGAATGAAGCCTCGTGCAGCAGCACGATGTGCAGATTGCTAAAGTTAATTTAAAAACTGTGAGATTCTAAGACACCATCATATTTTCCCTATTCTAGAACTGTGGTAGAGGAATTTTAGCCATGGATTAGTCAGGTACACTTAAACAGACAGAAACACTAGAAAATCTCTAGAAATATTATTCTTTAAGTATTGAAGTTCCATGTGTAGCTTTTCCTGTCAGGAGATGAAAAATGGTTGAGTATCCCTTATCTGATACTTGAGACCAGAAGTGTTTTGGATTTCGGATTTTTTCAGATTTGGGAATATGCGTATTTAACACTTACTGCTTGCGTATCCCAAATCCAAAAAACTGAAATCTGAAATGCTCCAGTGAGCAATTTCTTTGAATGACATGTCAATGCTCAAAAAGTTTTGAATCTGAGCATTCAGGATTTCAGATTTGTGATGCTCAACCTGTAACGAATTATAAATCTACAGAATAAAATAAGAATCCATGAGACCCTACTGATAGAAATAAATTATAAATAGATAAATAAATATGTAAATAGAGGGGGAAGGGAAAACACTTCCTTAGAGCATAATACTAACAAATAAATGTAGAAAGAATGATAGACTTTAGAAAATGCCCATTTGGCCACCACAGTCATAATTGTTACAGGCAAGAATCATCATTAAATGCTAAAACTGCCTGGGTATGGTGGCTCATGCCTGTAATCTCAGCACTTTGGGAGGCAACGAGGGAGGATCACTTGAGCCAACAAGTTTAAGACCAGCCTGGGCAACATAGCGAGATCCTGCCTCTACAAAAAAAATTTAAAAATTAGCTGGGCATCGTGATGTGTGTTTGCAGTCCTAGCTACTTGGAAGGTTGAGGAGGGAGGAAACCTTGAGTCCAGAAGTTTGAGGTTGTGGTGAGCTATGATCCCGCCACTGCGCTCCAGCCTGCACTGAGCCAGCAAGATCCTGCCTCAAAAAATTTCAAAAAAAAAAAAATAATAAATTAAAAAATAAAAATAGGCTGGGCACGGTGGCTCACACCTATAATCCCAACCCTTTGGGAGGCCCAGGAGGGTGAACTGCTTGAGCTGAGGAGTTTGAGATCAGCCTGGGCAACATAGCAAAACCCTGTCTCTACAAAAAATACAAAAATTAGCTGGAAGTGGTGGCACATGCCTACAGTCCCAGCTACTCGCGAGGCTGAGGCAGGAGAATCGAGTGAACCTGGGAAGTGGAGGTTGCAACAAGCCAAAATTGTGTCACTGTACTGCAGCCTGGGCAGCAGAGTGAGACCCTGTCTCAAAAAATAAATAAATGAAAAAATATTTTTTTTTAAAAAAATCAAACGCTAAGATAGCATTTATAATTTAGAATAGTTTTTAGATAGTAGAAATATTATAGTTTATAATAGCATTTATATAGTAGAAATTTGATGTGAAGCAGGATATTTACATAGTCTCAAAGGAACTAACAAGTACTCAAAATACTTATAAATTACAAACGGAAAACATAGTAATTTTACAGTGTATAGTTGGCAGAGGCCATCTTAACCAAGTAACTAAAGTAAATACCACCAGTAAAGGGACAGAGATATCATAGGTTTCTAATTTGATTTCAGGTCTAGGGTATTCCTGTCAAAAAACATAGCCTGAATGCAATCATGAGAAACCATCAAACAAACCCAAACTGAGGGATAGTCTACAAAATAAATCACCCATAGTCAAGGCCATGAAAGACAAAGAGAAACTCTTCCAGACTAAATGAGACCAAAGCAGCACCACAGGCAAATTCAACCTGTGATCAGGGTCAGTTTCTGGACCAGACAAAAAAATTTTTTCAATTTTTTAATAAGAACTCAAGCCTAACTTCTGAAAAATACATATTTTTAATTTATTTTTAAAATAAATGATACTGTGGCGTAACTAGCAAAATTTACAGGTCTTTAAATAAGGTAATAGTACTATATCAGTGTTAATTTCCTGATCTTGATACTATAATCGTGGTTGTATAAGAGAATTTCCTTGTTTTTAGGAAATACATACTGAAGTATTCATCATGTCTAGAACCTACTGTCAAGTAGTTCAGAAAAAATTAGTACATATTATACAGAGGAAGAATGATAAAATACGGTAAAATGTTAACAGTGGAGTATCTGGATGAAAGTTATATAGGAAATCTTTGTACTATTTTTGCAACTTTCAAGCCTGCTATAATTTCAAAATAAAAAGTTAAAAATTCTCTGAGCTTTAATATTCTCATAGAACTGATGTACAGATCTAATGATGTAACAAATGAGTTAGCACTCTATAAAGTTATAAATGTTAACTATTGTCTTAGTGTAAGCTCCTATACTCAGAGAGGCTTTGTGAATGAGGTAAATATGTTACAGTTGAGCCTTGATGATTTAGCAGGGGATTGGAAGAAAGATATTTCAGAAAGAAAAGCCACAGTGGTGATGCCAAACATATCTGTTCTGAAGATAAGAAAGTAGTCTCAAGCCACATGCAGGCACTTTTAGTACTTCCACTGTTATTAAGTATAGACTTTATTTCTTTACTGACACTTTAAAACAACCCTCCATCCCCACAAGCTAATTGAATGATTAAGTGTAAAGTGAATTGCTAAGTCAGTGTGCCCTAAATTTCTTTAGACCACCAGTACATACCACAGCATCAAACCGGTTATGATAAATTTCTGCCTGGCTCTGCTCAATGTATCGTTGTTTAGCATGAATGAAAGCTGGTATACCCCCATACACCCAGCCGAGGACGCCTGCTGTAGCTGCCATCTTACAGATATCAGCAAGTTCCTTTGAAATTCTCTGCTGTTCACTACAACATCAAAAAGACAATGTTGTTTGGGATTAGTTTATGGACATTGCTCTCCAAAAGAATCTATAATCAGAATTATCCCAAATGCTAACACCACAACATTTTTCATCATAGGTAGAATCCTCAGATGAATTAAACAGTTCAGTTATATTAAAAGGAACGTAAGTCTCAGACAAAACGAAGCTATGCTGTTAGAATTAGGATAGTGGCAACTCCTGAAAAGACAATGACTGGAAAAGGCACAAAGGGAGCTTTTGGGATGTGATAATAGTTGTCGTTTCCTTCTGAGTGTTGGGTACAGCTATGTTCAGTCTGT
>NW_012103166.1:1059641-1060619 GCF_000951045.1 Mandrillus leucophaeus
AAAAAAAAAAAAAAAAAAAGATACAAGTTTGGGTTACAAATATCAGAACCTTTAAAAATAATTTAAAAATGAAGCACACCATCCTTGGCGTCCTAAGGCTGACCCAGGCTGCCAACGCTGCAGGACATCGCTTTCGCGTCCCCCTACCCACTTCAGACCCCAGGCACTTTTACTCTTTGGCAAACAGCTCCTGGAGGCGGTCCCATCCAGATTCCGGGCAATAGGGCTCTGGGACGTAGAGAGGCCGCTTCTGACGCTCCGCAAGGGCTTCCGAATCTGCAGTCACAGCTTCGGCAGCAAAGACTCGGGGAAATGGACACAAGGCTCTACAGAGAAAGCTCCGCGGTGCCGGTGGCGGCACCTCCATGTCCTTCTCTCGACCTACGGACAAATTGAGCCTTCAAGACTTCAAGTCCTCCCGGACGTGCCGCGGGAGAGCGTAACTGTACGAAGTGAGAATCCGTGCATTTGGCCCAGGATAACCCTCTGCCAGAGGGCTCGACACCAACGCCTTCAGTCCTGGGCCTCGCTTTAGAGTCCTTGGAAATACGACACAGGAAGTCCCGCCCCACCGGGGCAAAGGCCAGGGGGCCGGGCGACGGCAAAGCCAGAGCCCAAAAGACTTCCGGTTGAGGGCGGGTCGGGCCACTACTGTGCTGAGTCCACCACGGAAGTGAGTTGGCTGCAGGTAGTGAAGCTCTGCGTGGTCCCGGCAGGCGTTCGTTCCGTGTCTTAGTGGTTCCTGGGTCATGCAAACAGCGTGTGCGGCTAGTTACATTCAGCTTGAGGTGGTCATAGGTTGAAGTAATTTAGCGTAATTAAAATGCCAGGAATTAGCTGGGCATTGTGGCGGGCGCCTGTAATCCTAGCTACTTGGGAGGCTGAGGCAGGACAATCGCTTGAACCCAGGAGGCGGAGGTTGCAGTGAGCCGAGATCACACCACTGCACTCCAGCCTGGTCAACAAGAGCGAAAATCC
>NW_012103166.1:1062766-1064983 GCF_000951045.1 Mandrillus leucophaeus
CGTAACTAGCAAAATTTACAGGTCTTTAAATAAGGTAATAGTACTATATCAGTGTTAATTTCCTGATCTTGATACTATAATCGTGGTTGTATAAGAGAATTTCCTTGTTTTTAGGAAATACATACTGAAGTATTCATCATGTCTAGAACCTACTGTCAAGTAGTTCAGAAAAAATTAGTACATATTATACAGAGGAAGAATGATAAAATACGGTAAAATGTTAACAGTGGAGTATCTGGATGAAAGTTATATAGGAAATCTTTGTACTATTTTTGCAACTTTCAAGCCTGCTATAATTTCAAAATAAAAAGTTAAAAATTCTCTGAGCTTTAATATTCTCATAGAACTGATGTACAGATCTAATGATGTAACAAATGAGTTAGCACTCTATAAAGTTATAAATGTTAACTATTGTCTTAGTGTAAGCTCCTATACTCAGAGAGGCTTTGTGAATGAGGTAAATATGTTACAGTTGAGCCTTGATGATTTAGCAGGGGATTGGAAGAAAGATATTTCAGAAAGAAAAGCCACAGTGGTGATGCCAAACATATCTGTTCTGAAGATAAGAAAGTAGTCTCAAGCCACATGCAGGCACTTTTAGTACTTCCACTGTTATTAAGTATAGACTTTATTTCTTTACTGACACTTTAAAACAACCCTCCATCCCCACAAGCTAATTGAATGATTAAGTGTAAAGTGAATTGCTAAGTCAGTGTGCCCTAAATTTCTTTAGACCACCAGTACATACCACAGCATCAAACCGGTTATGATAAATTTCTGCCTGGCTCTGCTCAATGTATCGTTGTTTAGCATGAATGAAAGCTGGTATACCCCCATACACCCAGCCGAGGACGCCTGCTGTAGCTGCCATCTTACAGATATCAGCAAGTTCCTTTGAAATTCTCTGCTGTTCACTATAACATCAAAAAGACAATGTTGTTTGGGATTAGTTTATGGACATTGCTCTCCAAAAGAATCTATAATCAGAATTATCCCGAATGCTAACACCACAACATTTTTCATCATAGGTAGAATCCTCAGATGAATTAAACAGTTCAGTTATATTAAAAGGAACGTAAGTCTCAGACAAAACGAAGCTATGCTGTTAGAATTAGGATAGTGGCAACTCCTGAAAAGACAATGACTGGAAAAGGCACAAAGGGAGCTTTTGGGATGTGATAATAGTTGTCGTTTCCTTCTGAGTGTTGGGTACAGCTATGTTCAGTCTGTGAAAATGCATTCATCAGTCTACTTACGTACATTTTTTGAAACGCATTTCCTACTTCAATAAAAAGTTTTTTAAAAGGTGCTTTTATTTGATGACTATTACACCCCTAGAAACAGGAAGAATTTGTGAGTTAGATAGACCAATATTTCCGTTTAAATCTTAAGCTAACTTTAAGAAATCACACCAACTCGTGAGATTTTAGGGCAATGTATCAAAGGAAAAAAAAACGTGGACGTTAAGACAAAAAATCTAAATTCTATTTTACTAAATAATTTCATGAAATACTCAGATAGGATTGTATTAATCAAAGCATTGGGCTAGGCACAGTGGCACATGCCTGTAGTCACAGCTACTTAGGAGGCTGAGGAAGGACTTGAGCCCAGTTCTGGACAGCATAGCAACATAGCAAAGATCCTGGCTCTAAAAATAAACAAATAAATACATGTTTTTTAAAAAACGCACTGAGAAAGTTCACTATGCAGTGGGTGGCACATGCTAATCTAAAATAATAAGGAAAAGCTACTATTTAATTCAGTTTGTTACTCTCAAACGCATAAGCTAGAACTGCTAATGAAGCTTCCAAGATGTCATCCTGAAACTGCTGTAACAAATAGCTGCCTTAAGTATTAAGTTACTATAAAATAATTGCCCTTCTAGACCGGGCGCAGTCCAACAACGGTGGCACATGCCTGTAATCCCAGCACTTTGGGAGGCGGAAGCAGGCAGATCACGTGAGGTCAGGAATTCGAGACCAGCCTGCTGAATGGTGAAATCCCGTCTCCACTAAAAATACAAAAATTAGCTGGACATGGTAGTGGGCAACTGTAATCCCAACTACTCGGGAGGCTGAGGCAGGAGAACCGCTTGAACCTCGGAGGTGGAGGGTGCAGTGAGCCAAGATCGCACCACTGCACTCCAGCCTGGCCGATAGAGCACGGCTCAGTCTCAAAAAAAAAAAAAAAAAAAAATATGAGTTTGGGCTGGCGCGG